>NC_072011.1:64571422-64938922 GCF_027791375.1 Indicator indicator | reverse complement strand
GGGCCATCCTTACCCCAGCTGAGTTTCCAGCTCTGGCTGGTCACACAGCTGTGGGGACAGCATTACCAGCACGGCAGAGAGCACACTAAGGCTGAGTGGTAAAGAGCAGTGCAGCCTCCAGCTCAATACAGACACCTAGGTCTGTATTTTGGGGCTGAAAATTCCACCCCCCCCAGCTGCCCCCAGTTGCAGCCCTGCGTGCAGGAGTGCTGCTGGGATTAAACAGCTCAGCACATAACAGATGTCTCAGCTAGTTAAGACCTAGGAATTTGGCACTCCAAATATGCTGAGGTGTGGGGGGGTTTGTCATGCTGCCCTTAAAACACACTGACTGACTGAGCACCTTCATCAACTCTGCTGTCAGGCACAGCCTGGTGGGTGAAACACGTCTCAGAAACCCTCCTGAAAGGCTCCAAACCTCTGCCTCCTGCTTCCCAGGAGAGTCTCTGGCATCTAGGCAAGAGGTTACCCTGGTGAGCTGCAGGCTGTGAGGAGGAGAGATTTTTTTCACCCTCACTGTCATCATCTTGTTTCCCCTCAGCACAGATCAAGATTAATGAAAGGCAGAGCATGAGAGGGGTTTCCTATGGACCAGGGCTCTCACCTGTAAAGAGAGAAGCTGAGATTTCACTTTCTGTTCCTTAGATAACTTCTGCAGTTTGTGTGAGGTCATCAGTTAATAAAACACAGAAGCAGGCTCAGAGGTAAGGGACCACAGCTTACAGAAATACCCTGATGTGTTAATTGTCAGCTGTCAGCAAGAATTTCAAGTGTTTAAAACCAGGCTGGATGAGGCCTTGAGCATCTTAGGTGTCCCTGCCTGTATCAGGGGGGTTGGCATTAGATGATCTTTAAGGTCCCTTCCAACTGAAACCATTCTCTGATCCTCTGATTTTCAGTTTTTAGCTTCTTAAGCCACATTTTCACCATGACTTCCCCCTAATGCTTTTTGTTCCCATATGCAAAGGGAAAATTTAATCTGAATGGATATGCTGTTCCTCCTTTATTTGTGTGTGTGTGTGTGCCATCACATCTAGAAATTAGCTCTTCTCCACTGCCGTTTCTAAAATCATGGGCATCAGATTTCAGCTGGGCAATGAAGATGTAAATTACTGTAAATTGCTTCTCTTTTCATGTTGATCTTCCTAAAAACAAACAACTAAAAAAAACCCCAAAAAACAACCAACAACCCAGAAAGGATCTGTGAAATCAGCAGCTGTTCAGTTGAGCCCTGCACTGAAAATCTCTGGTCATGATATGTGGATGGTTTGTGCAGAAGCTGAGAGGGAAGACTCCTTTAAAGTAGACATTTAGGGACCTTGTGTTCTAATGCAAATGATTTTGCACGTGCATTATAGACACAGAAAGTGGTAACTGCATGAGGAAGGTCAATTGGTTTTGCAAATCAATCTCTGAGTTCTCTGCTTGTTATCACCTCCTGGAGAAGAAGGGGCTTGGTGTTTTACCTAAACAGGAGGAAAAACTTCTTCACTTCGAGGGTGGCAGAGCACTGGAGCAGGGTGCTCAGAGAGGCTGTGGAGGCATTCAAAAGCCACCTGGGATGAGTTCCTTTGTGATTTACTCTGGGTGATCCTGCTCTAGTAGGGGTTGGACTCAATGATTTGAATGATCACAGGGCTGTATCTGCTCAGCTTGGAGAAGAGAAGGCTCCAGGGAGACCTTAGAGCAGCCTTCGCTGCAGTACCTGAAGGGTGCTACAAGAAAGCTGGGGAGGGACTTTTTACAAGGGCTTGGAGTGAAGAGAGGGAATAGATTGAAGCTTGAGGAGGGGAGATTTAGACTGAAGATTAGGAAGAAATTCTTTCCAGTGAGGGTGGTGAGACACTGGAACAGGTTGCCCAGGGAGCTTGTAGATGTTGATGTTCAAAGCCAGGTTGGATGAGGCCTTGAGCAACCTGGGCTGGTGGAAGGTGTCCCTGCCCATGGCAGGGGGTTGGAACTGGATGGTCTTTAAGGTCTCTTCCAAGCCAAACCATTCTATGAATCTATGATCTTCAGAGGTCCCTTCCTACCCCTACCACTCTGTGAATCAATTTGTTAAGTGGTTACATCACACCTGTGTGCTTACAGTGCACATCAGGGTGTCTGCTGCAGCCCAGTTTAACGTGCCAAGCACTGCTGCAGTCAGATGAAACCTCATTTCTCTACACCTCAGCAGGATGCTCCTTTTACAGCCTTGTCAATGAGCTCTCATCTCTGAGACACAGCTTTAAAATATGCCAGGCAACATTAATGATGCAAATCTGATTTGGGTGGCTGTAGCCAGGTGGGGGTTGGTCTCTTCTCCCAGGCAACCAGTGACAGAAGGAGAGGAGGACACAATCTCAAGCTGCACCAGGGGAGGATTAGGCTGGATGTTAGGAAGAAATTCTTCCCAGAAAGAGAGTTTGGCCGTTGGAATGTGCTGCCCAGGGAGGTGGTGGAGTCACCATCCCTGGAAGTGTTTAAAATAAGCCTGGATGAGGCACTTAGTGCCATGGTCTAGTTGATTAGATGGTGTTGGGTGAGAGGTTGGACTTGATGATCTCCAAGGTCTTCTCCAACCTGGTTAATTCTGTGATTCTGTAATTACTAAGAACCAATCCTAAAAGCAGTAGAATTCGATAGCTCTGCAGTGACTGATGGAGAATATTCCTTTTGAATAGCTTTTGAACTTCTTTTGCTAATAAGCAAAGCAGTAAATCTCTTCTTAAAGAGAATTCTTGTTGCAAATCACTCATGTCTAAATCTCTGGTGTTCTTTTTTTTGTTTGTTTCTTTCCAGGGAAGACGAGGCAAACCAGGTCTCCCAGGAAAACCAGGGCCCCCGGGACCTCCTGTGAGTAACTGACAAAGGGAATGGGAGATTTTCACTCTGTGCTGGAATAGAGTTGGTTGGGTACTGACCTGTTGGAGACCAGTGAAGGGGATAAGGACTTGGGGGTCCTAGTGGATGGCAGGTTGACCATGAGCCAGCAATGTGCTCTTGTGGCCAAGGTGGCCAATGGCATCCTGAGGTGGATTAGAAGGGTTGTGGTGAGTAGGTAGAGAGAGGTTCTCCTCCCCCTCCATTCTGCCCTGGTCAGACTGCATCTGGAATATTGTGTCCAGTTCTGGGCCCCTCAGCTCAAGAAGGACCTCAGGGAACTGCTTGAGAGAGTCCAGCACAGCACCACAAAAATGATGAAGAGAGTGGAACATCTTCCTTATGAGGAGAGCCTGAGGGAGCTGAGGGCTCTGTAGCATAGAGAGGAGCCTGAGAGGAGATCTCATTGCTGTTGATAAAGCTGTGCAGGGTGAGTGCCCAGAGGCTGGAGCCAGGCTCTGCTGGGTGATGCCCAATGCCAGCACAAGGGGCAGTGGTGGAAGCTGAGGCATAGGAAGTTCCATGGAAACAGGAGGAAGAATTTTTTCATGTGAGGGTGACAGAGCCCTGGAACAGGCTGCCCAGGGGAGTTGTGGAGTCTCCTTCTCTGGAGATATTCAAACCCCACCTGGATGTGTTCCTGTTTGACCTGCTCTAGGTGATCCTGCTCTGGCAGGGGGGTTGGACTGGATGAGCTTTTGAGGTCCCTTCCAACCCCTAATACTCTGTGATTCTGTATTTGTCATATTCCCTACCTATTATGTTGAAAAAACAAAGTTGCCATGCACAAATATAAAGTACTCATTAATTTGTGGGTTAAGGAAACTTCCACTGCTTTAGATTCTTAATATCCCACAAAGATGTGATAGTTCTTTTTCCTTCCTTTGGTAGAGGGAAGACTTGGCTGTATTTGATGTATTTGGTGATCCTGCTCTGGCAGGGGGTTGGACTGGATGAGCTTCTGAGGTCCCTTCACAGTGTCACAGTCTCACAGTGTATCAGAGGTTGGAAGGGACCTCAAGAGATCATCAGGTCCAACCCCCCTGCCAGAGCAGGATCACTTAGGGTAGTCTGCACAGGAATGCATCCAGGTGGGTTTGGGAAGTCTCCAAAGAAGGAGATTCCAAGCCCTAATACTCTGTGATCCTGGATTTGTAAAATTCCCTACCTATTGTGTTGAAAAACCAAGGTTGCCTGTGGGTTAAGGAAGCTTCCCCTGATTTCAATTCTTAATATCTAACAAAGATTCAATAATTCCTTTTTTTCCCTGCATGCTTGAAAAAGATAAAGGCCACTCCCTGCCGTGTCAGAACATTTGTCTCATATGCTTCCACCTCACTGTGAGGAAAAGGAGAAGAGAATAATGCACTGCCACACAGAATGCAGGGATTAAAATGAAATAGGTTTCCTCTACACACCTAAACATGAAAATGCATCCATTTAATACACTTCCCCCCACCCCTTCTCCTTGCAAAATGTGTTTAAAAGAGGAGCTAGTGATGGAGTTTATTTATGCTACAGAGAAGGGCCACAAGGATGATCAGAGGGCTGGAGCACCTCTGCTATTAGGACAGGCTGAGAGAGTTGGGGTGGTTCAGTCTGGAGAAGAGAAGGCTCCCAGGAGACCTTCTTGAGGCTTTCCAGTATCTGAAGGGGGCTGCAAGAAAGCTGGGGAGGGATTTTTTAGGGTGTGGGGTAGTGATAGGACTGGGGGGAATGGATCCCAGCTAGAGGAGGGGAGATTTAGATTAGACATTAGGAAGAACTTCCTCATGAGGGTGGTGAGACACTGGCACAGGTTGCCTGGGGAGGTGGTGGAAGCCTCATCCCTGGAGGTTTTTAAGGCCAGGCTGGACATGGCTCTGAGCAACCTGATGTAGTGTGAGGTGTCCCTGCCCATGGCAGGGGGGTTGGAACTGGATGATCCTTGAGGTCCCTTCCAACCCTGATAATTCTGTGATTCTGTTCTCCCCTGAACAAAGTGATGCAGAATCTTTCTTAACAGAAATGCCAAAAATCATAGAATCATACAATCACCCAGGTTGGAAGGGACTTCCAAAGGTCATCCAGTCCAACCCACTGCAGTCAGCAGGGACATCCTCCACTAGATCAGATTCCCCAGAGCCTTGTCAAGCCTCACCTTGAATATCTCCAGGGATGAGGCCTCAACCACCTTTCTGGGCAACCTGTTGCAGTGTTCCACTGCCCTCATTGTAAAGAACTTTTTCTTCACATCCAATCTAAATCTGCTCTGCTCTCATTTCCAACCATTGCTCCTTGTCCTGTCCCTGCAGGCTTTTGCAAACAGTCCCTCTGCAGCCTTCTTGTAGCTCCCTTCAGGTACTGGAAGGCTGCTGTTAGGTGTCCCTGAAGCCTTCTCTTCTCCAGGCTGAAATGACCTTTAAATGCAAACATACAAACAAACAAAAGCCTCAATAAAACAAACAAATTAAAAAACCCACATAAACCCCCAAAATAAACCAAAAAATAAACACAGGCAAACAAGCAAGCAGCCAAACAAAAAAAAAAAAACACCAAATAAAATAGACAAAATGAAACAAAATACAGCAAAACAAAATGAAACAAAATGCACCAAACCAAAATGAAACAAAATACAGCAAACCAAAATGAAATAAAATGCACCATACTAAAACGAAACAAAATACACCAAACTAAAATGAAACAAAATGCACCAAACCAAAATGAAGCAAAATGCACCAAAATAAAATGAAACAAAATATACCAAACTAAAATGAAACAAAATACACCAGAGCAAAATGAAACAAAATGCACCAAAATAAAGTGAAACAAGATACACCAAACCAAAATGAATCAAAATACACCAAACCAAAATGAAACAAAGTATACCAAACCAAAATGAAACAAAATACACCAGACCAAAATGAAACTAAATACACCAAACCAAAATGCACCAAACTAAAATGAAACAAAATAGACCAAACCAAAATGAAACAAAGTACACCAAAACAAAACCAAACAAAACCCAAATAGATAATAAACCAGCCAGAGAAAAAAAAAAAAAAAAAAAAAAAAAAAAAAGAGCCCACAGCAAAATAAAGCCAAAAACCAAGCAAGCAAACCCAAGAAGCAAACCAAAGCAGAGGTCAAATCTTTGGCTTCATCTCCTCAGCAGTTTGTGGGCCAGTGAAACACTGCTTCTCCATCACAGATTTCTGCCATCCCAGGTTTGCTGGCAGGTCAGGCTTGTGAAGTTGTAGCATCCTTGAGAGACATCCCAGAAATGCTGAGTGGAAGCTGAAGTGCAGTATTGAGACAAATCTCAGATTTCCTCACAGCAAATGGAAAGCTCGACTTTGTCAGCCTGGCAGCATCTGTGCAAAGAGCTCTGCATGGGTCCTGTAGTTCTCCACACCAGAAAAGCATTCCTCAGGCAGTCATGGCCTAAATACTGGTGAAAAGGGTTTGGTATAACTATCTTGATGTAGTCCATCCTTTGGATAGAGCTGCACCAGCACCTTGTGTTCCTCTGCCAGGGCTGTGAATCTAACACACAGGAGCAGCAGACTCTGAAAGCAGCAGTGCCTGCTAATGCGTGCTGGCAGTGTCCCCATGTTTAAAGTGCTTCAGCTTGTGCATACCAAAAGGACTTTAACATCATTCCTCTTCTCCTTTCCCAAGCTCAGACTATATTAAATGTGATTCCACTTACTCCTTCTCTACTAAGTGGTGGCAGCTTCCTCATGCACATGGATTTATCATGGCAGCGAAGCTGGGGAAGGGTCTGGAGAACAGGGCTGGGGAGGAGCAGCTGAGGGCGTTTAAGTCTGGAGAAAAGGGGGCTGAGAAGAGACCTTCTGGCTCCCTACAACTCTCTGAGCCAGGTGGTGTTGGTCTCTTCTCCCTAGAAAGAAATGATAGGATGAGAGGAAATGGCCTTAAGTTGTGCCAGAGAACGTTTAAATTGGATATTAGAAAAAAATATCTTGACTGAAAGGGTTCTCAAACACTGGACCAGGGAGGTGGTTGAATCCCCATCCCTGGAGTTGTTTAAAAGATGATGTGGTGCTCAGGGCCATGGTTTAACACCAGCCTTGGCAGAGTTACAGAATGGCTGGACTCAATGATCACAGTCTCACAGTATATCAGAGGCTGGAAGGGACCTCCAGAGATCATCATGTCCAACCCCCCTGCCAGAGCAGGATCACTTAGGGTAGTCCACACAGGAATGCATCCAGGTGGGGTTGGAAAGGCTCCAGAGAAGAAAACTCCACAACCTCCCTGGGGAGCCTGTTCCAGGGCTCTGTCACCCTCACTGGAAAGTTTCTCCTCATGTGGAGGTGAAATCTTCTATGTTCAAGTTTGTCTCCATTGTTCCTTGGCTTATCACTGTGAACCACCCAAAAGAGCCTGGCCCCCTCCTCCTGACACCCACCCCTCAGCTATTGATAGACATTGATCAGATCCTCTCTCAGCCTTCTCTTCTCCACACTAAACAGCCCCAGGGCTCTCAGTCTCTCTTCACAGGGAGATGCTGAAGTCCCCTAAGCATCCTCCTGGCTCACTATTGGACTCTCTCCAGCAGGTCTCTGTCTCTCTTGAACTGGGGAGCCCCAAACTGGACACAGGATTGCAGCTGTGGTCTCAGCAGGGCAGAGCAGAGAGGGAGAAGAACTTCCCTAGCCCTGCTGGACACCTTTCTTGATCCATCCCAGGATGCCATTGGCTCTTTTGGCCACCAGAGCACATTGTTGTTCCATACAGAACTTGCTGTCCACCAGCACTCCAAGGTCTTTCTCCACGGAGCTGCTTTCCTGCAGGGCAGCCTCTAACCTGTCCTGGTGCCTGTTGTTATTCCTCCCCAGATGTAGGACCCTGCACTTGTCCTTACTAAACTCCATGAGGTTTACCTGCAGCCAGCTCTCAGCCTGTCCAGGTCATGTTGGATGCAGCACAGCCAGAGGGGTGTCAGCCAAGCTCCCCAGTTTGGTATCATCAGGAACTTGCTGAGGGGACTCTTAATGCCCCCAGCCAGGCTGTTGATAAAGATACTGAACAAAACTTAAGTATGATCTTCAAGGTTGTTTTCCAACCACAACAATTCCATCATTCCATGACTTTTTGGCCTTTACTTTGTCCTTTTCCAAGTGCAACGAGGTGGTTGCTTAACAAAATGCTTAACAGATTGACTCAAAGTGCAAAATCTGAACTCTACAGCAAGGTTTGTGTTTGGTGCTGTTTTGGAAGAGTATGAAATTCCCATTTGAGGGAAAAGGAGATTGGGTCCTTACTTGTCAGGAGTGCTCAATACATCCTTGCAGGTTTGAAGCTAACACATTTCCCTAATTTAGCAGTAATGACAGAAAAAAACCACCACCATTCTGAGAAAGCAAGTTCTGCCTCCTTGAGGAAGAAGTTAGTGAACAGGATACAATCCTCAGGAGATTTGGTATAAAGGAGGGCCCTAAAAAAAAACTGTGTGCAGGGAGGGATTATAAAGCCACATCCTTGACAGTCAAAAGGGCTGGAAAATGGACACTAGCAAGTGGTGTGAGTTTTGATTAATTAAAATAATAACTTTTTATCTACTTATTACATGGTTTTTTTCTAGCCCATGATACCTCATCTCTTTGGGCTTTTTACATATTCTGATTTCTGGGGGATTCTTTGGTTGGTTTTTGTTTTTTTTCAACAAAATTGATGTTGGTAGTGAGTTTCTAGTCCCTCATCTGCATATCTTTGGTTAAAAACCTGCACTGAAATGTAGAATGACTGCTGCTGGTGAGGAAACCTTGAATATTGCATCCAGTTCCCCAGCACAAGAAGGACACAGAACTGTGGGAGTGAGTCCAGAGGAGGACCACAAGGATGATCCAAGGGCTGGAGCAGCTCTGCTATGAAGATAGGTGAGGGAGCTGGGGGTGTGCAGCATGGAGAGGAGAAGGCTCCAGGGGGACCTTAGAGCTGCCTTCCAGTAGCTGAAGGGACCCTACAGGAAGGCTGCAGAGGGACTTTTTGTGAGGGTGTCTGGAGACAGGACAAAGGGGGAATGGTTTGAAGCTGAGGCAGAGCAGGGTTAGACTGGAGCTGAGGAAAAAGTTCTTCAGTATGAGAGTGGTGAGGCTCTGGCACAGGCTGCCCAGGGAGGTTGTGGATGCCTCCTGCCTGGGGGTGTTCAAGGCCAGGCTGGATGAGGTCTTGAGCAGCTGAGTCTAGTTGAGGGTTGTCCCTGCCCATGGCAGGGTGGTTGGAGGTCCTTTCCAACCTTAAGCCATTCTATGAAGCCACTCAGTTAAAGTGATGCTCTTTATGCAACTTCTTTCTTTTCTGTCATTTTCCCCTTATTTATTCTTTGTGGGGGTTTTTTCCCCTTTGGAGGAAAATCCTGTACTCACAAAAGAGAAGAAGTTAATGAGGATTTTTACTGATGGGTTGTAAAAAATATTGCTGAAAGCCTACCCAGATAATGATCAAGTCACCATCCCTGAAGGTGTAGAAGATATCTATGGCCATGGCACTTTGGGACATGGTTTAATGGCCATGGTGGTGTTAGGCTGAAGGTTGGACTCAATGATCTTGGACTTGAGACCTTTAATGTCTCTTCCAAACAAAACATTCCTGTGGGCAGACGAGTTCACCACCTTGTCCAATGCTACTGGTGGAATTTAAGCAGCTTGGCTACCCGAGATCAGGGAACTCAAGGAACCTAGAGTAATTCCATGGAGCTGCCTGGATTCCAACTGAGCTGGAATAATCACAGAATTACAGAATTGTCAGGGCTGGAAGGGACCTCAAGGATCATCCAGTTCCAACACCTCACACTAGATCAAGGTTGCTCAGAGACACATCCAGCCTGACCTTAAAAACCTCAAGGGATGAGGCTTCCACCACCTCCCTGGGCAACCTGTTCCCATTAATTCTGGAGAATTCTAAGAATAATAAATAGCAAAATGTAATGCACACTGACATTCATAGCTCGATGACCTTAGGATTTTTTTTCCCAGCAGTAGCAATTCTATGATTCTGTGCTTTTTTTTTTTTTTTTTAATTACATGAGATAGAGCTGAAAAGTGTTCTGTTCGTCCCTCCTGGTTCAGAATTCATGGTTTGCATCCTGGCTGTCTGCTGCTTTTGAGCAGTGTTCTGTTGTCTGAACGCTGGAGAGCTGCGACGTGTGCTCCCTCTTGCCTCACTCCAGTGAGCAGCAATTTCTGCTGCAAAGGAGGAAGGTTGAGTGGAACGGCAGCTCCCTCTAGTGCTTGTTCAGCCCATCAGAGGAGCCTACAGAGCAGATTAAAGCTCCTGGTCAAGGTAATATTCATTTTATCCTCAGAAACGTTCTGAAAATGATGGTTGGGAATCAAAACTTCAGGTGCCCTTCAAATGTGAGCAAGAAAATGCACGAAATCCATTTTCTCCTAAAGCCTTCTGAGAGAGATGATGTCTCTTCCCCATGGAAGGCTCTTCACTGCCATGGAAATGCTCATTGTAGGAAACAAAAACAAATGCCAGGATAATAGGATGCTGCATTGTGATCAGGCTGCAGAAATAAACTGTAGCTTTCTTTCAGCTTTCTTCTGTCATAGCTGCTAACAAAAGTATCTCCAGGACTTAGCAATGCAGAAGGGGTTGCCACCAGAGCAGGTTTTGTTTTGCCTGTGTATAGAATCATAGAATCATAGAATCATAGAATGGTTAGGGTTGGAAGGAACCTCAAGGATCATCCAGTTCCAAACCCCTGCCATGGACAGGGACACCTCACACAAGATCAGGTTGCTCAGAGCCACATCCAGCCTGGGCCTTTAAAAAAACCTCCAGCAATGAGGTTTCCACCACCTCCCTGGGCAACCTTTTCCAGTGTCTCACCACCCTCGTGGGGAACAACTTCTTCCTAACATCCAATCTGAATCTATCCATTTCTACTTTTTTTTTTTTTTTCATTTTTCTAATGCAAGGCTTCCCAGTTCCCACACTACTTGAAATGAGATATTATAGGAGTCTGAATTTAGGATCTATATAGAATCATAGAATCGCCCTGGTTGGAAGGGACCTCCAAAGGGCATACAATCCAACCCTCCTGCAGTCAGCAGGGACATCCTCAGCTAGATCAGGTTGCTCAGAGCCCTGTCAAGCCTCATCTTGAATATCTACAAGGATGGGACCTCAACTATATCTCTGGACAACCTGTTCCAGTCTTCAGCCACTCTCATGGTACAGAACTTGTTCCTCACATCTAATCTAAATCTGCTCTTCTCTCATTTCAAACCATCACCCCTTGCCCTGTCCCTGCAGGCCTTTGCAAACAGTCTCTCTCCATCCTTCTTGTAGCCCCTTTTAGGTCCTGGCAGGCTGCTCTAAGGTCTCCCCAGGTCCTTCTCTTCTCCAGGCTGAACACCCTCAGCTCCTGCCCTCATAGGGCATCCTGTCCTCATAGCAGAGCTGCTCCAACCCCCTGATCATTTTCATTGCCCTCCCCTGGATCTGCTTCATCAGCTCCATCTGCTTGCTGTGTTGAGGGCTCCAGGGCTGGATGCAACACTCCAGGTGAGGTCTCAACAGAGTAAAGTGGCAGAATCCCCATCTCTGGCCACGCTGCTTTTGATGCAGCCCAGGATGCCATTGCCTGTAGAGGTCTTTTCATTTGGTTTTCTCTTTGTCCTTCTCAGAAAATAGCTACATGATATCTGACACTGTTCTGGTCAGCTGTAGGAGGCTTAAGAGTTGAAGGTTTTGTTCCTGTTGGGGGTTTTGTGTTAGTTTTGCAAGAGCCAGCAGCTGGATGTTTCTATTTACATAGGAAGGTAAGAGGATAAAAAAAAGGGGGGGGAGTTTTACTGTTTTGTTTTTTTTTTTTTCCTATTAAGAATTAACTTCATGTTTTCTGTCCCAGTTTTCTCTGTCTCTGCTGGAACTGTTATGACTGGAGGAATTCCATTTCTCTCTAGTTTCCATTTTAGTGAGATATCAGAATGTTCTTAAAACAAAAGGAGTGCCAAGCTAGATTTCCACCAGTACAACCATGTTCTGCAGGGCAAGCCCAAACATGACTTCTGCTCAGTGTCGCTGTTTGTGCACTGGTTTGTAGAGGTAGGAAATATAGGAGCTACCTGATTTGGCCAGTTCCATCTTGTCCCAGGAGCTGTCTGTGGCAGAAGCAAGAAAGAAACTGCAATCACAATCACTCTTAAATCTACTGGTTCCTACCAACACATCCAAAGTTCTTTTTTGCATTCAGAACTGCTATAGCCCTTGGAGGTCATCATTCAGTTCATCACTTTCCTTTGCAAGGGGAGCTTCATATCCAGTTTTGGACACTGCAGTACAAGAGACATGGAGGTGCTGGAGCCAGTGCAGAGGAGGGCAAGGAAGCTGCAGAAGGGCCTAGAGAATAAATCTTGTGAGGAGTGACTGAAGGAGCTGGGGATGGTTGGTGTGAAGAAGAGGAGACTCAGGAGAGACCTCATGGCTCTCTACAACTACCTGAAAGGAGGTTGTGGAGAGGTTGGTGCTGGTCTCTTCTCACAGGTGATTAGTGATAGAGCAAGAGGGAATGGCCTCAAGCTGCACCAGGGCGGGTTTAGACTGGACAGTAAGAAGAGTTTTTTCCCATTAGGAGTTGTCAGGGATTGGAATGTGCTGCCCAGGGAGGTGGCTGAGTCCCCAAGCCTGGATGTGTTTAAAGGTGGTTTGGATGTGGTGCTTGGGGCTATGGTTTAGGGGTGAGCCTTGCAGAGTAGGGTTCTTGATTGGACTTGATCCCAATGGTCTTTTCCAACCTGAATGATTCTATGGTTCCATGATTAGTTATCTTCACAACTGTTCTTGCTTTCTGCTACTCCTTGAAGTCTTGGACTCACATAGGGTTTCATTTTTGTTTGGGGTGCATGTGAGGCAGTGGAGAAGTTCACAGACTCCTTGAATTTCTTCATTTCATTCCATACCCTTTTAGTCTCTTGTTATTGAGTTATGAATGGCAGGGCCACCAAACTAGTTATCTAAAAGAGCCAGCAGCTTTGCCTTGGAAAGCTCATTTCCCCTGCCTCAGGACATGCTGCCATTCCTCTACCAATATTGTGAAAGTGGATGAATGTTATCACTTAATTGCACTAAACAGAAAATTAAAGCAAAGATAAGTGAAAATTGTCAGCAGCATTTCTGGCTTCCCTGGACTTTGAGCTGCCTTTTTTTTTCTTGTTTAGAAGGATATTGGAAATGCTTCCAGGGTAGGCTGGACAGGAGTGACTGGCAAGGGCTGGTCCTATTCTTGTTTTCTATGCATTTAAATGTTTAAAATCCTTATCAGAAAGTAATTTATGTAATGTATTCTGCAGTGGGAGATGTCATGCCTCCATCATTCTTCCCATTTGCTCTGGGGACAGTTACACAATATTGCACCTCTGCACTGATGAGCTTCACAGGGTTTTTTTTCCATTACAGTCACCAGGAAAACAGTATTTTATTTTAATGGGCAGACACAGATCTGAAAGAGATGGATGAAGTGATTAGACTTGAGTCACTGGCTGGGCTGTGTTCCCTGAAAGGCCCTCTGGTTGAGGTGCACCCAGTGCAATTTGCTTGTTGCACATGGTGCTGGGTAGGGCTCTTCCAGCATTCTCATCTTTACACAAATGTAAGCAAACTACCAAAGCTAAAGGAGAAAAAGATCACAGGCTCACAGGATGTTAGGGGTTGGAAGGGATCTCCAGAGATCATCAAGTCCAACCCCACTGCCAGAGCAGGACCATAGAATCCAGCACAGGTCACACAGGAGCACATCCAGACAGGGCTTGAAAGCCTCCAGAGAGGGAGACTCCACAACCTCTCTGGGCAGCCTGTTCCAGGGCTCTGTGACCCTCACAGTGAAGAAGTTCCTCCTCATGTTGAGGTGGAACCTCCTGTGCTGTAGTTTCCATCCATTGCCCCATGGCCTATCCCAGGGCACAAGTGAGCAGAGGCTGTCCCTGTCCCTTCCTTCCTGACCCCCAGCCCTCAGCTATTTATAGACATTGATCAGATCCCTCTCAGTCTTCTCCTTTCCAGATTAACCACCCCCAGGGCTCTCAGCCTCTCCTCATCAGGCAGTGAGAACTTGTTATCCACCAGGACTCCCAGGTCCTTCTCCACAGGGCTGCTCTCCAGCAGATCACCTCCTAACCTTCTTCTCCTTCAGGAGAACTCTGCCCTTATCCTTGCTGCACCTCTTTAGGTTCCAAAATGTTATCAGCCTCAGTAATTCCCACAGTTGGGAGCTCTTTCCTTTTCAAGCAGCTGTGTTTTTACTTGTGCCTTCTCCAGGGGGGATAAGTGTTCAGATGGAAATTCCTATGTTCCACTTTGTGTCCTTTACCCTTTGCCCTGTCACTGGGAGTCCCTTGGGGGCCTGGTCCCATCCTCCTGACACCCATCCTTCAAGTATTGATAGGTTCATAAAATGGTTTAGTTTGGAAGGGACCTTAAAAATCATTCCGTTCCAACTCCCTGCTATGGACAGGGACACCTCACACTAGATCAGGTTGCTCACAGCCACATCCAGCCTGGCCTTCAAATCCTCTAGGGATGAGGCTTCCACCACCTCCCTGGGCAACCTGTGCCAGTGTCTCACCACCCTCACTGTGAAGAATTTCTTCCTGATCTCCAATCTCTTCTAGCTTCAATCCATTGTCCCTCATCCTACCACTCCAAGCCCTTGTAAAAAGTCCCTCCCCAGCTTTCCTACAGCCCCCTCCTGGTACTGACCTGACTATAAGGTCACCCCAGAGCATTCTCTTCTCCAGACTGAACAGCCCCAACTCTCTCAGCTTGTCTTTATAGGAGAGATTCTCCAGACCTCTGATCATCTCTGTAGCTCCAATACTGAACCTGCAGAAAATAATTCACTGTTATAATCCAATAAAACCCTAACCTTTTACATTTACCTCTTTGAACACAGGTATGGAAAAATAATGTAAATTAAATTACATGTTTGCTGTTTTTCCACCTAGGGTCCTTCTGGACTAAAAGGAATTCTGGATTCTCTGAACAAGCCTTCTAATGAGGTATGGTCTTTTGATGTAGTGTTTGTGTTGATGACTAAGAGGCATCTAAAGTAGGAATGATCACAGTTTGTATCCCTGCAGCAACATTCCCAAATTAATCCAAAAGGCAGACCCTTCCCTGTCCCTTTTCTGCATCCTTGCACAGGCACAATTGACACTTCAGTCACATTCCTGCTGTGCCATTTATTCTCTTGCTGTGTTTCTTACCTGATGAAGCTGCATCTGGAATATTGTGTCCAGTCCTGGGCCCCTCAGCTCAAGAAGAACCTCAGGGAACTGCTTGAAAGAGTCCAGCACAGAGCCATAAAATGGTTAAGGGAGTGGAACATCTTCCTTATGAGGAGAGCCTGAGGGAGCTGAGGCTCTTTAGCTTGAAGCAGAGGAGCCTGAGAGGTGACCTCATTGCTGTTGATAAAGCTGTGCAGGGTAAGTGCCCAGAGGCTGGAGCCAGGCTCTGCTGGGTGATGCCCAATGACAGCACAAGGGGCAGTGGTGGAAGCTGAGGCATAGGAAGTTCCATGGAAACAGGAGGAAACATTTCCTCACTGTGAGGGTGACAGAGCCCTGGAACAGGCTGCCCAGGGGGGCTGTGGAGTCTCCTTCTCTGGAGATATTCAAACCCCACCTGGATGCATTCCTGTGTGACCTGGCCTGGGTGCTCCTGCTCTGGCAGGGGGGTTGGACTGGATGAGCTTTGGAGGTCCCTTCCAACCCCTAACAGTCTGTGATTCTGTGGCATTCTGTGTAAATTGTGACCACATTTCTGTTGCTATAGAGATTTAAATAGATTTCTTGTTTGTTTGTTTCTCCTGAGGATATTTGTACAGCTTCTTTGCATTGGTGTTTCTAGGAATCATGAGAAACTGCTACCAGGAAATGTGAGGGATATTAAAATCTCATCACAATTAGTCACATCATCCCCTCATAATTAATAATGTCTTGCACCTATAATTTCTCTATTTTTTTCTAGCAGATTATTTACAATTCTGTTACTTGTATGGTATCCATGGCACAATGATTTCAAATCATTTGTGGCAACCAAGCTTTCTTTTGTTGTTTTTTTTTTTGGGGGGGGTTGGGGGGCTTAGTATCCCCCACCCTATCGTGTAAGGAGGCTGCAGTACAAGTCTTGCAAAGCAAAATTGACTTGATCCACAGTGGAAGAGAGCACTATAAATACAACTGCTGATTGCAGCAGCCACTTGTGCTGAATGGCAAACCAAGATCAGCAGCCTTGCTTTGATGAGGCTGAGGGCAACCTGCTGAGGAGAAACAGGAGCATTGCTCCTTCATGGGGTGGGAGACAGGGTTGGAACATTTCTTCCCTGTTTTTTTTTTTTTCCCTTTCTGCCTGTTCTTGTGTAAGCAGAAAATAGCCTGGGCTATTTTTGTATTCCTTCTTGTTATGTCTTCTGTGCTTTCAGCTCAAAGGAGCTGTGCTCTGTGTGTTCCACACATTCATTTTGTGCTCTTTGTTATGCCAAGAAACTGGTTCTGCCCCACTCTCTAGGCTACAATACCTCAGTGATCTGTAAATGATGCCTTGTGGTTTGTGGTCATACACTCCCAGGTCTCTGTTATCATCCTTTGCTTGGGCTTTCAAAGCCTCTCTCTGTCATCTTTTTCCTTACTGGTTTTCCATACATAGATATGAGGAATCACAGAGTTGGTTTGCAGACTGGAGAAGAGAAGGCTCCAGGGAGATCTAATAGCAGCCTGCCAGGACCTGAAGGGGGCTACAAGAAGGCTGCAGAGAGACTGTTTGCAAAGACCTGCAGTGACAGGATGAGGGACAATGGCTTCAAACTAGAGAAGAGCAGATTGAGATTGGATGTTAGGAACAAGTTCTGCACCATGAGAGTGGTTGAGCACTGAAATGGGCTGCCCAGAGAGGTGGTTGAGGCTCCATCCCTGGGGATATTCAAGGTGAGGCTTGACAAGGCTCTGGGGAATCTGATCTGGTGGAGGATGTCCCTGCTGACTGCAGGGGGGTTGGACTGGAAGACCTTTAGAAGTCCCTTCCAACCTAGACCATTCTATGATTCCCTGGTTGGAAAAGACCTTTGAAGCCATTGAGTCCAACCATTCTCTTACTCTACCAAGTCTGGTGCTAAATCATGGCCCTCAGCACCATAGCTCTGCCTCTTTGGAGCACCTCCAGGGATGGGGATTCAACCACCTCCCTGGGGAGCCTATTCCAGGCTTTGATAACTTCAGTCAAACCTGCATCTCTACAGTCCTCCTCTGCAGCTCCCAGTGCCTTGTAGTCCCTCTTGATGTTCTTCAGATAGCTCACAGCTGTGTTGCTGCCCACATGAAACAGCAGCAGTGGGTAAGAGTCAGTGGGAAACACAAGTTCTGGCAGCCTCTAGGTTATGTCCCTGAAGCAAGCCTTCAGAAAGCAGCTTACACCTCTAGCTTGCAGGTCAGGATGGCAAATGGATGCCTCTGTGCCTCCCAGAAGAGAGTCACTCACTACTATCCCCTGCCACTTTGTGGCTGAAGTAGTGACACAACAGGGAGCTGATCTGGCCACCTTGCTTGGATCTGTGGACCTACCAGATGCAGGCTCCTTGTCCTTCTCAATCTACAGAGCCATGAATGGGTTCTGCAGGGTCAGCTCAGGCTTCCCTGGAGGTTTCTTCCTCCTGCTAGTTCCAGTCCTTCCAATTTGCCATTCCTCACCCTTGCTGGCTTTCCCTGTTTCTGGGTGTGCTGGTGGGGAAGTCTGGTGCCTGGACCTTGGTCCTTAAATCTATGTTTTCTTTGAGGAGCACTGTGAAGAGCCTCTTGATGATATTCATAGAATGGTTTGGATTGGAAGGGACCTTAAAGATCATCCAGTTCCAACCCCCTGACAT
Source organism: Indicator indicator (assembly GCF_027791375.1). NCBI lineage: Eukaryota > Metazoa > Chordata > Aves > Piciformes > Indicatoridae > Indicator > Indicator indicator. The sequence goes on along the minus strand of NC_072011.1, from coordinate 64,921,182 downwards.
GGGCAGGAACACCTTCCACCAGCCCAGGTTGCTCAAGGCCTCATCCAACCTGGCTTTGAACACCTGCAGGGCAGGTGGATCCACAACCTCCCTGGGCAACCTGTTCCAGTGTCTCCCCACCCTCACTGTGAAGGATTTCTTTCTAATATTCCTTCCCTTTCCTTGCACCTCACTGCTTGTAGCAGACTTCAATTAGTTCTAGTTTCCATTTCCTCTTGCTCAGGAGTAACAAGCTTGTGCTTTTGTTGTAGAAGAGAAGTGCCTTTTTTTTTTTTTTTTTTTTTTTTGCTGTTCTTTCCCTACCTACTTGAGAAATGTAGTGTCATAATGGGCATAAAAAACCACCACAGCACATTCTCTGCTTTGGCTTCAGGAGAGAAAAATCACAGCTTTGCATAACAATGTTCAGCACAGACATTTCCCTTCTCTGCTTTTGTTCAGCTCCTGCTAGTCTGACTGGAGCATGAGTGCATGGCAAAGGATGTGTTGCTACAATACATTACTGAGATGTACTGCACAGGCATTTAGAGTCCCTTTCTGGCAGTAAATTAGGACTTGTGCATCCACATGCTGGTAAATCACATGAAATGTTTATGGTGAATAAATTGTGCCTGGAAACAAGTGGTGATGTGCTCTGCTCTCTCATCTGTGTGGTGCTATTTCTCCCCAGAGTGATCCAAGACTGCTGGCATTACTTGGGACCCCGGGACCTAAAGGGCAGAAGGGAGACATGGTAAGCATTTTGGCTGTCTGCCTTGTCTCTGCCACTCTGAGCACACTGTATTTTATTTGGTTGAGCACAAATGGTCTTTGAAGGAATAGATTTTAGATATTCCTGCCTCTTGGATCTCTGTAGTCCATTATCTACCTCATGACTCTGTCCTGAAGGTGCAACACATCAACCTTTCTCTTCATGAGGAGGAACTTCTTCACTCTGAGGGTCACAGAGCACTGGAAGAGGCTGCCCAGAGAGGTTGTGGAGTCTCCTTCTCTCTGATCAATGTCTATCAATATCTGAGGGCTGGGGGTCAGGAAGGAAGGGACAGGGACAGCCTCTGCTCACTGGTGCCCTAGGATAGGACAAGGGGCAATGGATAGAAACTACAGCACAGGAGGTTCCACCTCAACTGTGAGAGTCACAGAGCCCTGGAGCAGGCTGCCCAGAGAGGTTGTGGAGTCTCCTTCTCTGGAGACTTCCCAGCCCTGTCTGGATGTGCTCCTGTGTGACCTGTGCTGGATTCCATGGTCCTGCTCTGGCAGTGGGTTTGGACTCAATGATCTCCAGAGGTCACATCCAACCCCTAACGTCCTGTGAGCCTGTGATAAGCAGAAAGGGAAGAGGCAGGAAGAATTATGTATAGCTTCTTTAACACTATTTGAGGAAAAAAACAGCTGGTTGGGGGGGGGCAAAGACTCTAAACCCCATTAAAATTAAACTAATATTTTTAATAGTAAAGTTTATGAATGTTTGAAGCAATTTGTTTGTGATGCTGGGACTTGCTATGCCAAACATACTTACAGTCAGCATTTTAAAGGTTATGTGGAGGTCACATTCTGAATCCACACCATCTGGCAGCACATTGTTGTTAGAGGCATCAACCCTGTTTAGAGGGTTGGATGGGTTTTTAACAACTGGATCAAGCCTGCTTAAATAGTTGGATGGATTTTTAACACCTAGATGCCTTTTAAAAGTTGATAGAAAAGGGAGAAGTGCTCCTGATACCTCCTAGAATCAATCACAGCTTTTACTTGGAAGCCTGCTGATCTGCCACAGAGAACATTTAAGTGGATTTGCAGAGGGTTAAATCTTTTCATTGCAAGAAAAATTAAGATTTTGTTGCCTGCACAGAACAAAGTACAGCTGAAGGAGGAGTTTATTTGCATGTGTTAGAACAGAAAAAAAAGGTTAAAATGTGATCTCTTTTGTTTTAAAGGGTGAAAAAGGAGAACTGGGAATGAGTGGTGTGAAAGGAGAAAAGGTAAATGCCTTGTTTTTGTGCTCAGGTGTGAGATCAGAAGGTGACTGAAGGTACTGATTACGAATCAAATCTTGGCAAATATACACAGGATGAAGAAAATATACTGGGGAATGGGAAAAGCTGTGGGTCTCTGAGTGTCCTTAGTCATTTACTCAAGGTCCTCTTTGAGAGGGGCAAGTATGCAAATAAACTTCCCAGTTCCAACAGTTCACCAAGTCCTTAGCTTTAGGCATATCCAGACTTTATCTCAATACCACCCTGAAGGTATTTTTGTACGAGTTTATGACAAGCAACACTCCAGGCTCAGGGCAGTGTGGCTGGAAAGCTCTCTGGCAGAAAGGGTCCTGGGGATTCTAATGGACAAGCAGCTGAACAGGAGCCAGCAGTGTGCTCAGGTGACCAAGAAAGCCAAAGACATCCTGGCTGGGATCAGAGATGCTGTGTCCAGCAGGAGCAGGGAGGGAACTGTCCCCTGGTACTCAGCTCTGGTGTGACTGCACCTCAAATATTGTGTCCAGTTTTGGGCATCTTGATACAAGAGAGACATTGAGGTCCTGGGGTGAGTGCAGAGGAGGGCAAGGAAGCTGGGGAAGGGGCTGGAGAATAAATCTGATGAGGAGAGACTGAAGGAACTGGGGATATAGTTAGTGTGAAACAGGAGTCTGAGGGGAGACCTCATTGCTGTCTACAGCTACCTGAAAGGAGGCTGTAGAGAGGTTGGTGCTGGTCTCTTCTCACAGGTAATCAGTGACAGAACATGAAGGAATGGCCTCAAGATGCACCAGGGCAGGTTTAGACTGGACAGTAGGAAAAAAAATTCCCAGCAAGAGTGGTCAGGGATTGGAATGTGCTGCCCAGGGAGGTGGTGGAGTCACCAACCCTGGATGTGTTTAAAGGTCACTTGAATGTGGTGCTTGGAGCTATGGTTTAGGGGTGAGCCTTGCAGAGTAGGGTTAATGGTTGGACTTGGTGACCCTGAGGGGCTTTTCCAACCTGAATGTTTGTGTAATTCTGTAATTTCCTAACAAATTAGATAACATTCACCCTTTTTCAGGTTGCAAATATGATCTTCAGTATATGGATGAAAAAAACAGGAGTCAGACCTGTTCTCCAGACCCCTCCCCAGCTTCAATCTGTGCTAACCTCTTGCTTCTGTTTCCACAGGGAGAGCCTTCTGAAAAAGGGGACAAGGGAGATCCAGTAAGTACAGCCACGATTTGGAGCTCCACATGGGAAGAATTTACATTTGATATGATTTTCCATCCTGTGTTCATGCTGTGATATTTTTCTTTGCACACTTTCAGCAAATTCAGTGATTCTGTAGATTAGGATAGGTATTGTCTCCTCCTTACACATGCATCAAGTTCACACACATTCTCTTGGAGAAGAGAAGGCTCCAAGGAGACCTTAATGTGGCCTTCCAGTATCTGAAGGGGGCTACAGGAAAGCTGGGGAGGGATTTTTTAGGGTGTTGGGTAGTGATAGGCCTGGGGGGAATGGATCCAAACTAGAGGAGGGGACATTTAGATTAGATGTTAGGAAGAAGTTCTTCACCATGAGGGAGGTGAGACACTGGCACAGGTTGTCCAGGGAGATGGTGGAAGCCTCATCCCTGGAAGATTTTGAGGCTAGGCTGAATATGGCTCTGAGCAACTTGATCTAGTGGGAAGTGTCCCCATTCATGGCAAGGGGTTTGAAACTAGAGGATTCCTGAGGTCCCTTCCAACCCTGACAATTCTATGATTCTATGATTCTATGTTCAGTTCATAAATTTTCATACAGTAGGCACCACAGAATTGACTGGATTGGAAAAGACTTGGAAAAGATTGGAAAAGACTTGGAAAAGGCTTGGAAAAGATTGGAAGAGATCATCAAGTCCAATTATTACACCCTGTCAGAAGGATTCCACTTAGCAAAAGATAAAATATGTCTTGGCTCCATATATATATAAATGAGAGATGTTTGATTCAGGTTTTTAAGGCCAGGCTGGATGTGGCTGTGAGCAACCTGCTCTAGTGTGAGGTGTCCCTGCCCATGGCAGGAGGGTTGGAACTGGATGAGCCTTGAGGTCCCTTCCAACCCTGAGAATTCTGTGATGCTATGAATAAAGAAAAAACAAACAGAGGTGTCCTGTTCTTCAGTTTTACAGTAGCTGGTGCAGTCCATGATGTGATTGTGTTCCTTGAAGGTTTTCTTCTCTTCTCTTCTCTTCTCTTCTCTTCTCTTCTCTTCTCTTCTCTTCTCTTCTCTTCTCTTCTCTTCTCTTCTCTTCTCTTCTCTTCTCTTCTCTTCTCTCTTCTCTTCTCTTCTCTCTCTCTCCTCTCCTCTCCTCTCCTCTCCTCTCCTCTCCTCTCCTCTCCTCTCCTCCTCTCCTCTCCTCTCCTCTCCTCTCCTCTCCTCTCCTCTCCTCTCCTCTCCTCCTCTCCTCTCCTCTCCTCTCCTCTCCTCTCCTCTCCTCTCCCTCTCCTCTCCTCTCCTCCTCCTCTCCTCTCCTCTCCTCTCCTCTCCTCTCCTCTCCTCTCCTCTCCTCTCCTCTCCTCTCCTCTCCTCCTCCTCTCCCTCCCCTCCCCTCCCCTCCCCTCCCCTCCCCTCCCCTCCCCTCCCCTCCCCTCCCCTCCCCTCCCCCCCTCCCCTCCCCTCCCCTCCCCTCCCCTCTCCCTCTCCTCTCCTCTCCTCTCCCTCTCCTCTCCTCTCCTCTCCTCTCCTCTCCTCTCCTCTCCCTCTCCTCTCCTCTCCTCTCCTCTCCTCTCCTCTCCTCTCCTCTCCTCTTCCTTTCTTTCCTTTTTCTTTCTTTCTCTTCCTTTCTTTTTCTTTCTTTCTCTTCCTTTCTTTTTCTTTCTTTCTCTTCCTTTCTTTCTTTTTTTCTTACTTTCTTTCTTTCCTTCAGTCTTTCTTTCCTTCTTTCCTTCTTTCTTTCTTCCTTTCATTCTTTCCTTCTTTCCTCCTTTCTTTCTTCCTTTCCTTCTTTCCTTCTTTCCATCTTTCTTTCTTTCTTCCTTTCATTCTTTCCTTCCTTCCTCCTTTCTTCCTTTCTTTCTTCCTTTCATTCTTTCCTTCTTTCCTTCTTTCTTTCTTTCTTCCTTTCATTCTTTCCTTCTTTCCTCCTTTCTTTCTTCCTTTCATTCTTTCCTTCTTTCCATCTTTCTTTCTTTCTTCCTTTCATTCTTTCCTTCTTTCCTCCTTTCTTCCTTTCTTTCTTCCTTTCATTCTTTCCTTCTTTCCTTCTTTCTTCCTTTCTTCTTTCATTTCTTTCTTTCTTTCCTACAATCAATCTTTCTTTTCTTTTCTTTTCTTTTCTTTTCTTTTCTTTTCTTTTCTTTTCTTTTCTTTTCTTTTCTTTTCTTTTCTTTTCTTTTCTTTTCTTTTCTTTTCTTTTCTTTTCTTTTCTTTTCTTTTCTTTTCTTTTCTTTTCTTTTCTTTTCTTTTCTTTTCTTTTCTTTAAAATTGTTTCTGGGTTGAAGTCTCTCATTTTGCTTGCCTTGCCAGTTTTCAATGTGGTATTTAATGTCAGGCAGCTTCCCCATAGCCATTTTGCGTGTGCACAATCATTTTTGGTGACTTTGGGATCTTTTCAGAACAGTCATTCTCTGAGAGTCTCTTTACATCTCTTGCTTATTTTTTAACTAGCTGTTGTCCTCTCTTCTGTCCTTTGACAAAAGCCAGTGATGCTGTTTAACACACAAGTGAAGGTTGCTCAGCTGCTTGTGATTAAGATACTATAGCAAACCAAAAGTAGACAATGTGTGGGTTTGAAGATGAACACTTGGTCACCAGCAGAGACTTAGTGGTGAAGAATAGGCTTTAGAATCATAGAATGGTTTGGGATGTAAGGGACCTGGAAGGGACTTCCAAAGCTCATCCAGTCCAACCCTTCTGCAGTTAACAGGGACATCCTCCACTAGATCAGGTTGCTCAGAGTCTTGTCCAGCTTCACCTTGAATATCTCCAGGGATGGGACCTCAACCACCTCCCTGGGCAACCTGTTGCAGTGTTCCAGCAGCCTCATGGTGCAGAGCTTGTTCCTCACATCCAATCTCAATCTGCTCTGCTCTCATTTCAAACCATTGCACCTGGTCCTGTCCCTGTAGGCCTTTGCAAACAGTCCCTCTGCAGCCTTCTTGTAGCCCCCTTCAGGTACTGGAAGGCTGCTGTTAGGTTTCCCTGAAGCCTTCTCTTCTCCAGGCTGAACACCCCCAGCTCCCTCAGCCTATCCCATAGGAGAGGTGCTCCAAGCCCCCTGATCCACTTCATGGCCACTCCCTCAGGTCCATGTCTTTCCTGTGTGCAGGGCTCCAGAGCTTGATGCAGTACTGCAGGTGAGGTCTCAACAGAGCAGAGCTGCAGAATCACCTCTTGATTTTCTGGCCACACTGCTTTTGATGCAGCCTAATGTTTTAAAGAAAAACTGTTTGCAAACAAAGAAGCTCTGAAGCTCTTAAGCTTCTTTGCTTTCAAACCATTTTTCTTTCCAACAGCAGGAAAACCTGCAAGCAGAATGAGTTTGAAAGAGTTTGTACAAAGCAGCAGGGATTCTGTAATTTTTCTCAAGATTTGTTAGGTTTGCAAACTGTAATACATCATTTTTAGGTAGAAAATTAAACTCTTAGTTGATATTTATTAAAGTTTTAACTTCTTTACCTGCTCTTTTCAGGGAGAAACTGGACTGGAGGGATCAAAAGGAGATAAGGTAAATTTTTTTTGACTCATACACAGTGTACACAATCAATGGTGGACAGAAATAATACTGAGGGTAAATTTGGTTGTTTTTTTTTTAATATTCCTTCAAATAGGGTGAAACAGGAGACCCTGGACCACCTGGTCTTATTGGGAGTCCAGGATCAATGGTAGGTGAATGCTAATTTTGTGGTGTTAACAACCATTACATTTTATGCTGTTCTATAAGAGGACTTTGAGTGCTTCCAGCTCATTAGGTAAAACTAAAGGGCAGAGGATGCAAATAATTTGTATCAATGATTATGCCTGGATCATGGATGGTCCCAGTGTCCTTTTCACACCCAACAGTAATTTGTTCACATCCTACCACTTTCTGTGGTCTTTCTGACATCACTTTCTGTGATCTTGATGCTCCCTGTGGCCTTTCAACATCCAACGGTAATTTATTTACATCCTACCTGTTTCTGTGGTCTTTCTGTGATCACTTTTTGTGATCTTGATGGTCCCAGTGTCCTTTTCACATCCCACAGTAATTTATTTACATCCTACCAGTTTCTGTGGTCTTTCTGTGATCTTGATGGTCCCAGTGTCCTTTTCACACCCAACAGTAATTTATTTACATCCTACCAGTTTCTGTCGTCTTTCTGACATCACTTTCTGTGATCTTAATGGTCCCAGTGTCCTTTTCACACCCACCAGTAATTTGTTCACATTCTACCACTTTCTGTTCAAGATCTGTGGAAAATTTTCCAGGCACAGCCTGGGACTCCCACACTCAGCAAGGAATATTTATATGCAAAGCTCAGAAGTTATTTGGTCACTCAAGAATATGAGCACCCATTGCAAATCCACTGGTGGCTGGGGTTATTTTCTTTATCCATCAGTGAGGCAAGGAGTAACCACTGCCAGAACATCAGCAGTTCCTCTACTTAATCCTCTGAGACTGCAGGTGATGTCAACTTGGAATAAACTAACTGAAGCACAAATGTCTTGAGGATCTCTTGTGATGACCCAAATTCTGTCAAATAAAGGTAGAACTGGACACTGGGAAAATGTGACCTCCCCCCAGCACTCTTCACAGACTCATAGATTGCATCAGGTTGGATGGAAGGGACCCTCAAAGGTCATCTTGTCCAACACTCCTGCACTCAACAGGCACACCTCCAACTAGAGCAGGCTGCCCAGGACCATGTCAAGTCTGATCTTGGATGTCTGCATGAATGGGGCCTCTGAGCAATCTGTTGCAGTATTCCACCACTCTCATTGTGCAGAACTTCCTTCTGATGTCCAACCTAAATCTCCCCTGCTCCAGTTTCAAACCATTGCCCCACATCCTATCACCACATGAATGCTGGATATCATCATATCAAGTTCCTGCAATCATCTAAAGAAGTCCCAGAGAGGAAGAGATGATGCTGTAGGGTTCATGAAACTGGATTTTAAAATGATTCCCCACACTTAACTCCTCAGACTGCTCTTGGAAAGCCTTTCTTGTTAGGAGCTACTTGAAATAATTGCTGCTGCTGCAGTGGAAACCTAGGTCACCTTCACACTGGATACCTTCCAGAAGAGGCTCATAGAGCTCCAGAGGATCATTAGGGTTTGCACCAAGTCACCCTCCTACCTCTGCATCTCAATCCCTTTTTCTTTTAGTGCTCTGGAGTCCTTCTGAAGAGATCTGTTCCAAAAAGAGAAGGAACCCCTAGCACAGAGTTAAAAATTCCCTTCCAGATCTGTCCCTGGAGGGAGGAAATCCCAATTTACTCCTTCTGGGTTGCCTTTCCTTTTAGGCAGTGCCTTTGCATTTGCCTCTATCTGCTTTGTGTGCATCTGATTTTTGTATGTACCAGTCCCAAACACAGATTGGAGTAAACACTAAGTTAAGGGAGAATGAGCAAACTCTCTATTCCTGACTCCAGGTGGAAGATAATTCTTCATGCCAGTTGTTTTAATCTATCTTTACACCAACTTACACAAGATATATTGCCTTTTCCCTCATGCATCTGTTACTTCTTTTCACAGGGACTGCAAGGACCTCCAGGACCTGTTGGACCCAGGGGACTGCCAGGAGAAGTTGTAGGTATTGGGTAGCTACACCAAGCTGTAGAAGTGCTGGTGTCAATGGTTAGCCAGTGAAGTGGTACCATAGAATCATTAAGGTTGGAAAAGCCCTCCAAGATCATCAGCTCCAACCATCAACCCTATGTGCCCACTAAACCATGTCCTGAAAGGGCCTTCTCTACACATTTCTTGAACACCTCCAGGGATGGTGACTCCACCACATGCCTGGAGGTGTTCAAGGCCAGGTTTGATGAAGCCTTGAGCAACCTGGGCTAGTATGAGGTGTCCCTGGCCATGGCAGAGGGGTTGGAAGTGGATGATCTTTGAGGTCCCTCCCAACCAAAACCATTCTATGATTCTATGAGTACTAATGCACAGTAAATCAGTGTGAACTGATCAGTAAATCATCTGTAATTTTAGCTAAATCTTTAAAGTAATAGCTATGAAATGATACAGTTACATTTTATTTTCATTCCAGGGCTTACCAGGAGAACCTGGAGTACCAGGAAACCCAGGAGTTAAAGGAGACAAGGTTTGTTTCAAGCATTTTAATTCAGAGCATACCAGTCTGTCATCTCTTGAGGTAACCTTCCATCATCATTCTGCAGTGCATCTGCCTGGCTGCTTTGGGAACTCATTTGAAAATGTAGAAGCAGGAACCCTTCTCCTTGGAGATGCTACAGGCCACTTTGGCAAACCATTTCTAGACTATCTCAACATTTCAATTACTGATTCAAATTTATCTTCTAGGGGGACTCTGGTGGAATTATAGGACCTCCTGGACACCCAGGTCCAAAAGGTGATGTGGGACCTCCTGGACCAAGCCTGCCTGGCACACCAGTAAGTCCCTTCTCTGGAAAGCAAAGCTTTTATGACTTTATTGGTCACAGGGAACAAATGCCACAGATTTCTCATTTTGCAGTGAGAGGAACCAGAAGTTTGGGGGTTGGGGGTTTGGGGTTTTTGTCTTCTTTTTGTGTGTTTTTTTTGTTGTTGTTGTTGTTTGGACTTGTTCTGCATTGGCGAGGCCACACCTTGAGTACTGGGTTCAGCTTGGGGCCCCTCACTCCAAGAAGGTGCTGGAGCAGGTCCAGACAAGGGCAACAAAGCTGGTGAAAGGTCTAGAGTCCAAGTCTGTGAGGAGCAGCTGAGAGAGCTGGAATTGTTGAGCCTGGAGAAGAGGAGGCTGAGGGGAGACCTTGTGGCTCTCTACAACTCCCTAAAAAGGAGGCTGGAGAGAGATGGGAGTTGGTTTCTTCTTCCAAGGAACAAGCAATAAAACAAGAGGAAACAGCCTGAAGTTGCACCAGAGGAGATTTAGGTTGGATATGAGAAGAAATTTCACTGAAATGGTTTTCAAACCCTGGAAGAGGCTCCCCAGGGAGTGGCTGACTCCACATCCCTGGAGGTGTTTCCTAGTTGCAGAGATGTGTTTCTGAGGGACATGGTTTAGCCCCACATTTGGTAGAGCTATAGAATGGTTGGACTCAATGATCTTAAAGGTCTTTTTCCAACCAAAACAGTTCTGTGTTCTGTGTTTCTGTGTGGTTTTGTGGGTTTTGATTGGTTGGTTGGTTAGTTGGTTGGGGGGGGTTGTATGTTTTGTTTGTTTGTTTGTTGAAGTGATTTGAAAGCTTCAACACAGAAGATTTCACCTCAACAGAAGAAGAATCTTCTTGACAGTGAGGGTGACAGAGCACTGGAGCAGGCTGCCCAGAGAGGTTGTGGAGTCTCCTTCTCTGGAGTCCTCCTTCTCTGGAGTCTCTCTCCAAACCCAGCTGGATGCATTCCTGTGCAGACTACCCTAGGGGGATCCTGCTTTGGCAAGGGGGGTTGGACCCAATGATCTCTGGAGGTCCCTTCTAGCCTCCTATGTACTTGTGACACTGTGAAAATTGAAATACTTATTGTAGTGCTAAGTGCACCAACATAGAAGCTAGGAAAAAAATTAGTGCAAGGCTCACTGATGGCAGTGGGGTTGACACAAAGACATCTGGAAACCTGTCAGAGGTTATTTATATAGATTGAATTCTTCTGCCAGTAAAATTCAGCTATTTTATTTTATTTTATTTTATTTCAAAACTTTTTTTTTGGGGGGGGGTGGGGGGGAGGAGGAAGGATGTGTTCTGTGTCATGATTTCATTTTCCCCTTCTTTTGTTGTTTCTTTGGTTGCTTTTAGGGTCCCACTGGTGTTCCTGGAAACCCAGGTCCAAGGGGACCAAAGGTATGACAAATATTTTAGTTCTGTTTCTTAACTTTAAAAAAAATTGATAAGATGCTAGTTCCCATGTTCAGCCTTATTGTAACTGGAAGCTTTGTACCTTTCTTAGGGAGAAAGAGGACTACCTGGTGTCCAAGGAGCCCCTGGGGAGATGGGGCCCCCTGGAATAGGCATTCAGGGATCCCCAGTAAGTATTCCAGACTTTGGGCTTCTCCTTGCCTCGCTGAGAGACTCCAACAAGCCAACAAGGCTTAGTAAAAAGCCATGGCAGGAACTCTCTTCTGACTCAGCTCCCCACTCAACATCTGTTCCCTTTCTCCAGACCCACAGCTTTCTAGCAGGATTCTAGAGGTCCTAAAACTGTGACTAGTGAATAATTTGAGCTTTCTAGCAGGATTCTATAGGTCTTTAAACTGGGACTAGTGAATATTCTGAGTTTCCTAGCAGGATCCTAGAGGTCCTAGAACTGTGACTTCTGAATATTTTGTGCTTTCTAGCAGGATCCTATAGGTCTTTAAAGTGTGGCCAGAGAATATTTTGAGTTTCCTAGCAGGATTCTATAGGTCTTTAAAGTCTGACTATTGATTATATTGAGCTTTCTAGCAGGATCCTATAGGTTTTTAAGCTGTGATGACTGATTTTTTTTGAGCTTTCTAGCAGGATTCTACTGGTCTTTAAACTGGGACTAGTGCATATTTTGAGCTTTCTGGCAGGATTCTATTGGTCTTTAAACTGTGGTTACTGATTTTTTTGAGTTTATTAGCAGGATCCTCTAGGTCCTAGAAGTGTGACTAGTGATTATTTTGAGTTTCCTAGCAGGATTCTAGAGGTCCTAAAACTGTGACTACTGATTATTTTGTGCTTTCTAGCAGGATCCTCTAGGTTCTAGAAGTCTGACTATTGATTATTTTGAGCTTTCTAGCAGGATTCTATTGGTCTTTAAACTGGGACTAGTGAATATTTGGAGCTTTCTAGCAGGATCCTCTAGGTCCTAGAAGTGTGACTAGTGAATATTGTTAGTTTCCTATCAGGATTCTATAGTTCTTTAAAGTGTGACCAGAGAATATTTTGAGCTTTCTAGCAGGATTCTATAGGTTTTTAAACTGTGATTACTGATTTTTTTTTGAGTTTCCTAGCAGGATTCTCTAGGTTTTTAAACTGGGACTAGTGAATATTTTGAGTTTTCTTGCAGGGTCCTATGGGTCCAACTGGATCAACAGGTGTGCAGGTAGGATAGAATTCTTCTCTTTAATATTAAAAAAGCCCACTGATTTAGTTTAAGAAGTTTACAGTAAAAATAAAATATATTAATAAATAAATAAAATTAAATTAAATTAAATGCAATGAAATTAAAAGAAAATAAATTAAATGATTAAATGAAAAGAAATGAAATTAAATGAAATGAAAAGAAATTAAAAGAAATTAAAAGAAATGAAATAAAATTAAATATAATAAAATGAAATTAAAAGAAATTAAATAAAATTAAATATAATAAAATGAAATTAAAAGAAATTAAATAAAATTAAATATAATAAAATGAAATTAAAAGAAATTAAATAAAATTAAATATAATAAAATGAAATTAAAAGAAATTAAATGAAAGAAGAAAATAAAAGAAAATAAAAGAAAATAAAATAAAAGAAAAGAAAAGAAAAGAAAAGAAAAGAAATATAATAAAATAACATAAAATAAAGTGAAATTAAATAAAATGCAATGAAATGAAATTAAATAAAATGAAATATAATGAAAAATGCAATTAAATGAAGTGAAAAGAAAAGATACAAAAAGAAATGAAATGAAATTAAATTAAATTAAATTAAATTAAATCATGAAATGAAATGAAATGAAATGAAATGATGAAATGAAATGAAAAGAAATAAAGTAAAATAAAATAAAATAAAATAAAATAAAATAAAATAAAATAAAATAAAATAAAATTATTAAGTCCTAATTTTTTGCTTCTCCTCTTAGGGCCCTAGGGGACCCCCAGGGTTGCCAGGAACTCCAGGTACCCCTGGTATTAATGTAAGTGGCAATTCTCTCTGTGTATACAGTAAAACTAAATGCAATGTGTCCCTTGTGAATGATTTAAGGCATCAACTGTTACATTTCCTTCTAGGGCACTCCAGGAAGAGATGGAAAGCCAGGTCTGCCAGGCCCTCCAGGTGATCCTGTACGTATGCATAGAGAGCTTCTGCACCTGTTCTGGTGCAAATATCTTCCATTTAAAGGAAGAGAGAGAACCTACAAAGCCTCAAAGTCCAACTGACGACATTAATTTGATTTTTCAATTATTAAATCCTTTGGGGATCTTTTTTTTTTTCCCCTACTTGAATCTATTGAAGGAGAAATTAAACTTACGTTACTGTATGCAAGAAAAATACCTTGGTTCAAGGTGGGATAGTTTGTATGCTAAAGCTTCTGCCAGGCAGAGCATTCCAGAAGATGTTCTGTGTGAAGTCAATTCTCACAGGCACCAGGACAGGTTAGGAGATGCCCTGCAGGAAAGCAGCTCCATGGAGGAAAACCTGGGAGTGCTGGTGGACAGCAAGTTCTGCATGGGACAGCAATGTGCCCTTGTGGCCAGGAGAGCCAATGGCATCCTGGGGTGCATCAAGAAAAGTGTGGCCAGCAGGGCTAGGGAGGTTCTTCTCTCCCTCTACTCTGCCCTGCTGAGACCACAGCTGCAATCCTGTGTCCAATCTGGGGCTCCCCAGTTCAGGAGAGACAGAGACCTGCTGGAGAGAGTCCAAGGGAGAGCCATGAGGATGCTTAGGGGACTTGAGCATCTCCCCTGTGAAGAGAGACTGAGAGCCCTGGGGCTGTTTAGTCTTCAGGAGAGAAGGCTGAGAGGGGATCTGATCAATGTCTATCAATAGCTGAGGGGTGGGTGTCAAGTGGAGGAGGCCAGGCTCTTTTCAGTGGTGCACACTAATCAGCTAAGGAACACAAGGGTACACAAGGGTACAAGGCTTGAACATAGAAGGTTTCACCTCAACAGGAGGAGAAACTTCTTTACAGTGAAGGTGCTGGAGCCCTGGAGCAGGCTACCCAGAGAGGTTGTGGAGTCTCCTTCTCTGGAGGCTTCCCAAACTCCCTGGCTGCATTCCTGTGTGGACTACCCTAAGGGATCCTCCTTTGGCAGGGGCATTGGACTGGATGATCTCTGGAGGTCCCTTCCAATCTCTAATGTACTGTGTGATCCTTTGAAAAGTTTGGGGATCCTGAAGCTAATTTTGCTGTACCACAACAAGAAGACATGGAATGAAATTCTGAGATCACTTAGCTTCTGAGGCAATAGATTCCATTTAGCACTAACAAAACCAAAACCACTAATTAACTTCTGACCCTTTACCATGCTTAAGGAGTTACCATCTCCTCTTGGGTATGTATTGGAGCAGTGATTTGAATTGAACAGTTCTATGGCTTTCCAGATTTTATGAAGTTCAGCACAAACAAATGCCTGAGACCAAACTGTAGCTGTAAAGATGATTGATTATTACATGGGAGTCCAATGAGAGTCCAATGTGCATATCTGCAAAACAAAGGCAAAACTTCAGTTGTTACTCCTGCTCCTGCCTGGAGTCCCAACAACTACCTTGGAACTTCCAAAAAAAACAAATTTCTCTTTAGAAATAAATGGTGGTTGGGCTTCACTCCGCTCTGCTGAGACCTCACCTGGAGTGCTGTGTCCACCTCTGGAGCCCTCAATACAGGAAAGAGGTGGAGCTGATGGAGTGGGTCCAGAGGGGGCCATGAAAATGGTCAGGAGACTGGAGCACCTCTGCTGCAAGGACAGACTGAGGGAGCTGGGGGTGTTCAGCCTGGAGAAGAGAAGGCTCCAGGGAGATCTAATAGCAGCCTGCCAGGACCTGAAGCAGGGTACAAGAAGAATGGAGACTGTTTGCAAAGGCCTACAGTGACAGGACAAATGGCAAAGGCTTCAAACTAGAGCAGAGCAGATTTAGATTGGATGTTAGGAACAAGTTCTGCACCATGAGGGTGGTGGAACACTGGAGCAGGTTGCACAGGGAGTTGGTTGATGCTGCATCCCTGGAGATATTAAGGTGAGGCTCAGCAGAGCTCTGGGCAACCTGATCTGATCTAGTGGAGGATGTCCCTGCTGACTGCAGAGGGGATTGGACTGGGTGAGCTTGGGAGGTCCCTTCTGACTCAGACCTTTCTGAGATTCTGTGACCAGGTGATCTGCAGAGGTCCCTCCCAACCCATTTTGTGATTCTGTGAAATTAAATGGTTAATTTGGACAGAGGAGTGATGTTGAACTACATTTGAAACCCACATTTTTCCTTTCTCAATTATGATTTAAAAAATAGCTTCAACCCATAGGTAGGTAATCAGCTCTGTGTGTAGGGAAGTAAACTTGGAAAGGATGAGAACCCACCAGAACCTGTAGTGTTGTGCAAGACATTAACTGCCGCTGCCCTTTTTCATCTCAGATTGCACTGCCACTGGTGGGAGACATGGGAGCCATACTGAAGGTAAACATTTTCAGAGCTTCAATATCTTTCTTTGCTTTGTAAAACCAAAATCTGCACTTGGAAGTTTCCATAGGTTCAATTCTAACCACCTTGGCTTGAGATTTTTGTTAGGTATTGCTTTATTGTATGGGAAAGCAGCAGATTGGATGTTAGGAAGAAATTCTTCCCCATGAGGGTGGTGAGACACTGGAACAGTTTGCCCAGGGAGGTGGTGGAAGCCTCATCCCTGGAGGTTTTTAAGGCCAGGCTGGATGTGGCTGTGAGCAACCTGATGTAGTGTGAGGTGTCCCTGTCCATGGCAGGGCGGTTGGAACTGGATGATCCTCGAGGTCCCTTCCAACCCTGACAATTCTATGATTTGAAGGGTGCATGAGGTCATAGCCAGCAAGTGTCTTGGCCAGCACATCCAGTCCACAGTATGAACTGCTTCTTGCTGGTGATACCAAACTGGGAGGAGTGGCTGACCCCCCAGCAGGCTGTGCTGTCATTCAGTGGGACCTGGCCAGGCTGGAGAGTTGGGCAGGGGGAAACCTCATGAAGATCAACAAGGGCAAGCATAGAGCCCTGCACCTAGGGAGGAGGAACCTCCTGCACAATAGGGGCTGGCCTGCTGGAAGGCAGCTCAGCAGAAAAGCACCTGGCAGTGCTGGTGGACAGCAGGTTCCCCCTGAGCCAGCAATGTGCCCTCATGACCAAGAAGACAAATGGCATCCTAGGGGTGTGTCAACAATACTGTGGCCAGCAGGACAAGGGAAGTTCTGTTCCGCTTCTGCTCCACCCTGGTGAAGACAGATCTGCAGGGTTGTGTCCAGTTCTGGGCTCCCTCATTCAAGAGGGACAGAGAATTATTGGAGACACTGAGATTCTGAGGGGATTGGAGCATCTCCCTTACAAGAAGAGGCTGGGTGACCTGGGTCTCTTCAGCCTAGAGGAGAGAAGGCTGAGAGGGAAGCTTAGCAATGCTGATCCATGTCTAAAGGGTGGAGGTCATGAGGATGGGGCTGGGCTCTTTTCAGTGGTGCCCAGTGATAGGACAGGGGGCAATGGGCACAAATTAAGCCCAGGAGAGTGCTTAAGGAAACAAAAGAAAAATCATCTTCACTGTGAGGGTGCTGGAGCCCTGGAGCAGGCTGCCCAGAGAGGTTATGGATTCTCTTCTCTGGAGACTTTCCAACCTTCCTGGACATGTTCCTGTGAAACCTGCTTTAGGTGACCCTGCTTTAGGTGGGGTTTCAACTAGATGATCTCTGGAGGTTCCTTCCAAGCCAGACTGAGCTGTGGTTCTGTGACTTCTCCACTTCATGTTGTAGCATTAATATTGGCAATATACCAAAGGAGAAAATGAGGTTGGCATTTCTAAGGTATTAATGAAGTGTGAAGTGATCTGCTGGGTTTCAAAATGAACAGTGTGCTCAGAAGGCTTTCCATGTGAAAAACACACATCATTCCTGAGGAAAAAGATTGTCCTATCCTATTGGCCTTTATTAATACCTGCACTTGGGGTTTATTGGCTTTCTCATTCCCAGATTGGATTTCCTTTAGGTCTGTCTTTGGCCTTTTCCCTGAATCTTTCTGTTTGTAATTGTGTTGTCTTTCCTCTCTATGTGCTGCTCTACCTCTTTGTTAATCCTCTTACTGATTCTTGATGCTTCATTCCTCTGTGTTCTGCGGTTGATGCTGCCATAATATTGTAATTTAGCTGGAGAATCCTTCTCTCAACAAAGCAGGAACCCTTTACTTTAAATTTACTCTGGATTTGGAGATGAGGTGAGGGTAGCCTCCCTAAAGATAAAAAGAAAATGGTTTGCTCAAACCTAAACACACAGGTGCCTGGGACTACCCTAAAGGAAGGCACCTATGAGTCCTCCCAAAATGAAGCTAAACATTTGTCAGCATCATTTGAGGAGATTGTGTGAGAGATGGGCAGGGAAACAAAGGCCATCTGAACCAGTATGTTGTGGAGAAGAGAGAAAGAACCAAAGAGGAAGCTTTGTGGGAAAATGAAAGGGTGGTCACAAAGGCAGGAAGGAAGCCTTCTGCACAGATCATACCTCCTGCCTCTGCCACAGAAATGGTCATTTGTCACTTCACTTTCTCTCTCTTCCTCAGGGTGATCCTGGCACAAGAGGTCCTCCAGGCATCCCTGGTAGAGAAGGGCCAAAGGTAAGTTTTGAAGAGAGTACTTTATAGTACTTTATCTTGCCTTTCTGCTTGTTAAAAATAAAAGGCCAGACTCTCACCTTTGTCAGTCTTGGCCTTTTTTTTTTATTTGATTCCTATCCCTGCAGCATCTGAGCAGCCTCAAGATTTGAATGATTTTTATGGTTCAGCCTTCTTCTTGTCTCAGTTTGCTTTTGCTCTCAGGAAAGTGTGCAAAACAGCCAGATGGCTCTTCTGTGTCTTGTTCCAATGAAACCAGCTCAGATGTGGCTCTCCACCAGGGCATTGCTTGTTTTAGGTGAAACAGTCACAAGAATCCTGCAATGAAGAAGGAAACTTCCCATATCACCCTCAAGTGTGCAGTGGTTGGACCACCTTGTGCCTTTGCACTGTGTTCCCATGGGGGTGATGGATCCATTCCACTGGGACTGGGAGTGTCACAGATGTCAATCAAAATTCTGCTTCACTTCAAATGGGTCAAAGGCCACATGGTTTGGCAAATGGAGATCTCTTCTAGTTGAGCCTAATTCCATCAGAGTGCACTTTCTCCATTTCAGCAAACGTTTCAGCCCTTTGATATTAATAAGATACCTTAAAGGAGGTTGTGGTGAGGTGGGTGTTGGTATCTTCTCCCAATTAAGGAGTGATGGGACAAGAGGAAATGGCCTCAAGTTCCACCAGGGGATGTTTAGACTGGATTCAAAGAATATTTTCTTTCCTGGAAGAGTGGTCTGGCATTAGAACAGGCTGCCCAGGGAGGTGGTAGAGGCACCATCCCTGGAGGTGTTCAAAAACGTGTGGACATGACATTTAGGGACATGGTTTGGTGATTACCAGTTGGATTTGATGATCTGAGAGGTCTTTTCCAACTGAAGCAATTCTGTGACTCTGAGATGTCTCCATCAGGCCTTTTGGCTAGTTTGCCTACTAGGTAAAACCCACTCATTTCCTTTGACCTCAATGTTTGAATGCTCTCAGGTGGCACTGAGCCATGTTTGTGCTTCAGGCACTGTTGCTGTAAGGATTTCATACTAGCAGATATTAAATGTGAGTCATAAAATGCTCTGCAGAGTGTGAAAGTCATTGTTCTCTAACAGAAACTTTTGGAATCTTATGTTTTCACAGGGAAGCAAAGGTGAACGTGGATTTCCAGGGCTTGCTGGAGAGAAGGGAGATGAGGTAAAATCATTTCTACAGCAGAGCCATTCTGATCTAAACCTCCATAAAGATCTGGACCAGGATTGAAATGCACAGAGTGTTCTTTAGAACATGCACAGAATGTTCTTTAGAACATGCACAGAGTGTTCTTTAGAACATGCACAGGTCTCTTCTCCCTAGCAAAAAATCATAACATGAGAGGAAATGACCTCAAGCTGCACCAAGGTAGGTTCAGGTTGGAGATTAAAAGAAACTTCTTGACTGAAAGGATTCTCAAAGCCTGGCACAGGGAAGTGGTTGAATCCTCATCCCTGGAGGCATTTCAGAGGCAGAGATGTGGTGCTGAGGGCCATGGTTTACCCCAGGCTTGGCAGAGTTAGAGAATGGTTGGACTGGATGATATTAAAGGTCTTTCCCAATTTGATGAACTTCAAGGTCTTTTCCAATCAGATGATCTTCAAGGTCTTTTCCAACTTAATTTGATGATCTTCAAGGTCTTTTCCAATCTGATGATCTTCAAGGTCTATTCCAACTGAAACAATTCTGTGGTGGTACTGTGATGAGAGTGTCAAAGTTTGTAGGACAAGTGGTGTTTAACAGTCAAGCCAGAAGCTGCCTCTAACCTTGTTCCTTTAGAGCCTCCTCCCAGCGGGGTGGGTTGTGGGGTTTGTGGGGTTTTTAAGTGCTAAGAATAATGCCAGCCTTTTAAATCAAAATGCATTTTTATGTGATTCTAATCCTGCTGGACAGGCTGAATCTAAGTAGTTTGTGAGGTGTGAGTGGGAGAGGAAACAGACATATTCTCTTTTAATTTCCAGGGCCTTCAGGGTGTTCCTGGACTGCCAGGTGTAGCAGGACCCAGTGGACCGTCTGTAAGTGTGTGGTATCATCTCAGAAGAGGTTACCATGATGAGTAAAACTTTAGAGTCTTAGTTTCTTGTCCTTTCTTTTGGCTTTTAGAAGAGTAATAATAAAATCTTACCCATACTGGTTCTAATAAAAGAAACTGAAGGGTGATTTCCAGTGGTCCCCAGTACCCAAAAGGGGACGACAAGAAAGGCAGGGAGGGACTTCTTAAAAGGGCTTGGAGTGATAGGATGAGAGGGAATGGATTGAAGCTGGAAGAGAGGAGATTTAGACTGGAGATTAGAAAGAAATTCTTTCCAGTGAGGGTGGGGAGACACTGGAACAAGTTGCCCAGGGAGGCTGTGGATGCTCCCTCCCTGGAGGTGTTCAGGGCCAGGTTGGATGAAGCCTTGAGCAACCTGGGCTGGTGGAAAGTTTCCCTGCCCAGGGCAGGGGGTTGGAACTGGATGATCTTCAAGGTCTTTTCCAACCCAAACCCTTCTATGGTTCTATGAATCTTAGAGGTCTCTTCCAAACCAAAATGATTCTATGAGTTGATGTTATTAACAATGCAGTCATGATGTGGACTCCAAGTTTGTGTCACTCCAATAGGTTTGGAGTTTTGGCATCAGCAGAGACTCTGTGAGGCTGCACAACCTACAATGTGCAAACCTGCAGTGAATTGTGCAATTGCACCCAAGTTACAGCAATAATATTAGCAATCAAAAAACTAAACATAATTCCAGCTAGAGACATGGTTTAGTGTTGACCTTGGAGTGCTGGTGAAAGGTTGGACTAAACCACCTTAAAAGTTTCTTCCAGGCAAAGATATTCTCTGCTTCTGGCAAGAGTTAATGCTGAACCCAAGTGATTGCTTGGTTTCACAGTGGAAAAAAAAATAAAGGTGTGAGAATAAGGTGACAGGATTTAAATTCCCTGAAAAATAGAATTTAAAATGTTGGTATTTCTGGGGAAAACTCTCTTGAATTTTTTTTCTTTTTTCCATTTTATTTTCTACATACTGGATGGGATCACATGAAGTAGTCTGATCCTTATTCATTCACAGAGTGCTGCCATTCTTCCCTTCTTTCAAAACTTGTGGCACATTTAGGGAGTTTAATGTGGGGTAGGTAAATGGACACTTCAGCAGCCAAGCATGACTCTCAGTATCAAGAGGTGCCAGCTAAGGTCACTGCCTTTAGTCTGCCAAGATGTAAATGCAGCTGCAGCCACAAGTTTTATCCTTCAAAGGGCTCATCTGGAGCACACAGCTGTTGTACCCAACAGAAGGAAGATGCTTAAACCTGGATGAGAAGCCATGGTTAGGTTTGAAATGACCTTCAGAAAGTTTTCACAACTAAGCAGCACTGCACAAGTCCAGAGAAGGACAACAAGGCTGGGGAGGGGTCTGGGCCACAAGGCTGGGGAGGGGTCTGGGGCACAAGCCCTATGAGGAAAGGAATTAAATAAACCTTGTCACTGGCCCAGATGGTGCTGCTTGGGAAAAGAGGCTAAATCTTTCTCTTCCCTACTCAGTTTATGATTTTTCAAGTGTTTGGGGGAGTTGTAGATCCAATTGTACATCATCCCTCCACTGAAAGCAAGTCTTTCACACCACCAATTCCATTTCAGCCTCCAATTTGGTACCACTTAGATAGGTGGAGCAGTAATTAACCTCTGTAGCCTGCTGCAAAATCCAGGAGCAGTTTCATTTTATTCTGTTTTTTTGTCTGAGTCTGTTTCTGACAATGCCTCTGCCTGTAGGATGCTATGTACTGGATGAGGCACTTAGAGCCATGGTCTAGTTGATGAGATAGGGTTGGGTGAGGGGTTGGACTTGATGATCTTGGAGGTCTCTTCCAACCTGGTTGATTCTGTGACTCAAGAGGGGCAAAAGGATATCTAGTCCCTAGTCACTGAAAGATCCTGGGCAGCTCCCTGGGGCCAACAGCTGCCTCATGACAAGGTGTCAGGAGTGCATGAGGCAGCTTTCTAATGGAACATCTTCCCTGCATCTACAACACAGGGCAGCACTTCCTTGCAAAGGCAGTCCTGTGAGGAGAGGCTGAGGGAGCTGGGGGTGTTCAGCCTGGAGAAGAGGAGGCTCAGGGGAGACCTTATTGCTGTCTACAACTACCTGAAGGGAGGCTGTAGCCAGGTGGGGGTTGGGCTCTTTTCCCAGGTAACCAGTGGCAGAAGGAGAGGACACAGTCTCAAGCTGCACCAGGGGAGGTTTAGGCTGGATGTTAGGAAGAAATTCATCACAGAAAGAGAGATTGGCCTCTGGAATGTGCTGCCTAGGGAGGTGGTGGAGTCACCATCCCTGGAAGTGGTTAAAATAAGCCTAGATGAGGCAGTTAGTGCCATGGTTTAGTTGATTAGATGGTGTTGGGTGAGAGGTTGGACTTGATGATCTCTGAGGTCTTTTCCAGCCTGGTTACTTCTGTGATTCTGTGAGGTACCATGGTTCACTATCTTTAACTAATTATAAACTGATCCTGTGTTATGCAGGGAGTCACTGGGAGACCTGGACACCCTGGGCCAGCAGGGGCAAAAGGAGAAAAGGTATTCCTTCTTTTTTTCAGTCTTGGTGAAGATCTGTGAAGGTTCTGCCATCCCACTCTGTTTCTGGGGGTGACTTTTTAACACAGAGTGCAAACAACAACCTGACAGACATTGCCAAATTGATTTTTTTACCCATTTGTATCATAATACAGGCACTTCCCCAAACAATGCCATAAACAGGGGCTTGTATTTTGAAGTGTATACCTTGTAGTGTATGGAAGGTGCACAGAATGTTCTCTGAGTATGCTATAGAACATAAAATTTAGGAAGGTGAATATACTTTTGTGCTATATTGTATGACTAGTTGCTGCCTGCTCTGCTTCTCATTCTTTTACCAGTCCAAAGCAATTTCAGACATTAGGAGTGTTTGACCAGTACTGAAATTGCCTGAAAAATCAAAAGAAGCATGGCCAGCAGATCAAGAGAGGTGATTCTGCCACTCTGCTCTGCTGAGACCTTGCCTGCAGTATATGTCCAGGTAGGGGACCCCCAGCAAAAGAGAGACATGGACCTGCTGAAGGGGGTCCAGAGTAGGGCCACAAAGATGATCAGAGAGCTGGAGCACCTCTCCCATGAAGACAGGCTGAGAGAGGTGGGACTGTTCAGCCTGGAGAAGAGAAGACTCTGGAAAGACCTTAGAGCTACATTTCAATATCTTTTTTACTTCCCCCCTTCCTTTCCCTCCTGGTATACATAGGAAGTGTTTCACAACCGAGGCTGTCCACTCCTATTTTGCCACAAGGAAAGTACTACACATAAAACATCAAATAGCTAACAAATTAAAAGAGTGGCTGGAGTGAAAGAGGAAAGAGAGCTGAAGAAAAAGAGGAAAGAGTGGCTGAAGTGAAAGAGGAAAGAGTGGCTGAAGTGAAAGAGGAAAGAATGGCTGAAGTGAAAGAGGAAAGAATGGCTGAAGTGAAAGAGGAAAATGGCTGAAGTGAAAGAGGAAAGAGTGGCTGAAGTGAAAGAGGAAAGAATGGCTGAAGTGAAAGGAAAATGGCTGAAGTGAAAGAGGAAAGAGTGGCTGAAGTGAAAGAGGAAAGAGTGGCTGAAGTGAAAGAGGAAAGGGTGGCTGAATTAAAAGGGTAAAGAGTGGCTGAAGTGAAAGAGGAAAGAGTGGCTGAAGAGGAAAGAGTGGCTGAAGTGAAAGAGGAAAGAATGGCTGAAGTGAAAGGAAAATGGCTGAAGTGAAAGAGGAAAGAGTGGCTGAAGTGAAAGAGGAAAGAGTGGCTGAAGTGAAAGAGGAAAGGGTGGCTGAATTAAAAGGGTAAAGAGTGGCTGAAGTGAAAGAGGAAAGAGTGGCTGAAGAGGAAAGAGTGGCTGAAGTGAAAGAGGAAAGAATGGCTGAAGTGAAAGGAAAATGGCTGAAGTGAAAGAGGAAAGAGTGGCTGAAGTGAAAGAGGAAAGAGTGGCTGAAGTGAAAGAGGAAAGGGTGGCTGAATTAAAAGGGTAAAGAGTGGCTGAAGTGAAAGAGGAAAGAGTGGCTGAAGAGGAAAGAGTGGCTGAAGTGAAAGAGGAAAGAGGCTGAAGTGAAAGAGGAAAATGGCTGAAGTGAAAGAGGAAAGAGTGGCTGAAGTGAAAGAGGAAAGAATGGCTGAAGTGAAAGAGGAAAGAGTGGCTGAAGTGAAAGAGGAAAGAATGGCTGAAGTGAAAGAGGAAAATGGCTGAAGTGAAAGAGGAAAGAGTGGCTGAAGTGAAAGAGGAAAGAATGGCTGAAGTGAAAGAGGAAAGAGTGGCTGAAGTGAAAGAGGAAAGAGGCTGAAGTGAAAGAGGAAAGAGTGGCTGAAGTGAAAGAGGAAAATGGCTGAAGTGAAAGAGGAAAGAGTGGCTGAAGTGAAAGAGGAAAGAGTGGCTGAAGTGAAAGAGGAAAGAGTGGCTGAAGTGAAAGAGGAAAGAATGGCTGAAGTGAAAGAGGAAAGAGTGGCTGAAGTGAAAGAGGAAAGAGTGGCTGAAGTGAAAGAGTGAAGAGTGACTGAAGTGAAAGAGGAAAGTGGCTGTAGTGAAAGAGGAAAGAGTGGCTGTAGTGAAAGAGGAAAGAGTGGCTGAAGTGAAAGAGGAAAGAGTGGCTGAAGTGAAAGAGGAAAGTGGCTGAAGTGAAAGAGGAAAGAGTGGCTGAAGTGAAAGAGGAAAGAGTGGCTGAAGTGAAAGAGGAAAGAGTGGCTTGAAGTGAAAGAGGAAAGAGTGGCTGAAGTGAAAGAGGAAAGAGTGGCTGAAGTGAAAGAGGAAAGAGTGGCTGAAGAGGAAAGAGTGGCTGAAGTGAAAGAGGAAAGAGTGGCTTGAAGTGAAAGAGGAAAGAGTGGCTGAAGAGGTAAGAGTGGCTGAAGTGAAAGAGGAAAGAGTGGCTGAAGAGGAAAGAGTGGCTGAAGTGAAAGAGGAAAGAGTGGCTGAAGTGAAAGAGGAAAGAGTGGCTGAAGTGAAAGAGGAAAGAATGGCTGAAGTGAAAGAGGAAAGAGTGGCTGGAGTGAAAGAGGAAAGAGTGGCTGAAGTGAAAGAGGAAAGGGTGGCTGAATTAAAAGGGTAAAGA
The DNA here is from genome assembly GCF_027791375.1 of Indicator indicator. Taxonomy (NCBI): domain Eukaryota; kingdom Metazoa; phylum Chordata; class Aves; order Piciformes; family Indicatoridae; genus Indicator; species Indicator indicator. The sequence goes on along the minus strand of NC_072011.1, from coordinate 64,896,494 downwards.
GTGGCTGAAGTGAAAGAGGAAAGAGTGGCTGAAGAGGAAAGAGTGGCTGAAGTGAAAGAGGAAAGAGGCTGAAGTGAAAGAGGAAAGAGTGGCTGAAGTGAAAGAGGAAAGAGTGGCTGTAGTGAAAGAGGAAAGAGTGGCTGTAGTGAAAGAGGAAAGAATGGCTGAATTGAAAGAAGAAAGAATGGCTGAAGTGAAAGAGGAAAGAGTGGCTGAAGTGAAAGAGGAAAGAGTGGCTGAAGTGAAAGAGGAAAGAGTGGCTGGAGTGAAAGAGGAAAGTGGCTGAAGTGAAAGAGGAAAGAGTGGCTGAAGTGAAAGAGGAAAGAGTGGCTGAAGTGAAAGAGGAAAGTGGCTGAAGTGAAAGAGGAAAGAGTGGCTGAAGTGAAAGAGGAAAGAGTGGCTGAAGTGAAAGAGGAAAGTGGATGAAGTGAAAGAGGAAAGAGTGGCTGAAGTGAAAGAGGAAAGAGTGGCTGAAGTGAAAGAGTGAAGAGTGACTGAAGTGGCTAAGTGAAAGGGAGTCAGAAGTAATGATCAATAACTTGCTCAAAGCTTAAGCAGGAGCAGGGCAGGAGGCTTTATTCTTACTGTTACTTGCCCATTTTTAATGCATTTCTTCTCTATTGTCTACTGAATATCTCTCTTATATATTGGCTATTGAATGAATCTCTTCCTTACTGTCTCTTGAATGTATCTTATTTATTGTTTCTTGAATGTCTATCTCTTTTACTGTCTATTGAATATCTCTCTTATTTATTTTCTATTGAATCTATCTCTTATTTATTGGCCATTGAATATATCTCTTGTTTATTGTCTATTGATGTATCTCTTTTTTATTGTCACACTTGGTAGAGTAAAATAATGGTTGGACTAGACGGTCTCAAAAGTCTTTTCCAACCAAACTGATTCCATGATTATGGTCATCCCAGCTTGGGCATGGAGTAGATTTTGACATCAATGGCAGGCAATAAACAATATGAATCTCTTGCTGTACTAGGGTAGTGAAGGGTCTCCTGGGAAGCCTGGACCACCTGGACCTCCGGTGAGATGTTTTGTTTTGTCTTTTGGATGTCATGTTAGGAACAATGAACCTGTGAGGAAAGCATAAGCTAAGGGACTGTCCAGCTACTCCTTCATGGAGCAGAAAGACAAGGATGTCATTTTGCAAAATATTTCTGTATTCCTGCTTTTCCTTGTGATTCATCACTGTGTAAATTCAAAACTTTTAGATTGGATAGTAGGAAAAAATTCCTTACTGCAAGAGCGGTCAGGCATTGGCACAGGCTGCCCAGGGAGGTGGTGGAGTCACTATCCCTGAGAGTGCTGAAGAAACCTGTGGCCATGGCACTTGGAGACATGGTTTAATGGCCATGGTGGTCTTAGGTTGAAGGTTGGACTTGGTCTTAAAGGTCTCTTCCAACCAAAATAATTCTATGATTCTAAGGTCAAGTGATTTCACTATTAATTCTTCCAATGCTACTGGAGGAATTTAGGCAGCTTGGCTACCTGAGATCAGGGAACCTAGGGAAAGCCCATGGAGTTCCCAGGATTCCAAATGAGCTGGAATAATACCCAACACAAAATTACTTCTGGAGAATTCTAGGAATAAAAAATATCAACATGTAATGAACACTGACATTTAAAGCTCTCTGATTTCATAATGCAAATAAAAAATCCCAAAATGTTCCAAGCTCCACTGGGAGGTTTTTCTCCCCCTCTGCTCTGCCCTGCTGAGACCACACCTGCAATCCTGTGTCCAGAGACAGAGATCTGCTGGAGAGAATCCAATGGAGAGCCATGAGGATGCTTAGGGGACTTGAGTATCTCCCCTGTGAAGAGAGACTGAGAGCTCTGGGGCTGTTTAGTCTGGAGAAGAGAAGGCTGAGAGGGGATCTGAGCAATGCGTATCAGTGTCTGAGGGGTGGGTGTCAAGTGGAGGGAGCTAAGATCTTTTCAGTGGTGCACAGTAATAAGCCAAGGAACAATGAATACAAACTTGAACAGAGAAGGTTTCAGCTCAACAGGAGGAGAAACTTCTTTACAGTGAGGGTGACAGAGCCCTGGAGCAGGCTGCCCAGAGAGGTTGTGGAGTCTCCTTCTCTGGAGACTCTCCAAACCCACCTGGCTGCATTCCTGTGCAGACTGCCCTAGGGGGATCCTGCTTTGGCAGGGGGGTTGGACCTGATGATCTCTGGAGGTCCCTTCCAACCTCTGACATTCTGTGAATCTTGGACAAAAGTTATTGAGACCAAAAATACACAAGACTCAAGAAAAAATACTACAGGACTCAATCAGGGCAAGAGTTCTGCCTTTACAGTTCATAGCTGTGACACATAGTTGGTTTTTGTGTTTTAAAGGGTATGCCTTACAGTGAAAGGAATGGAATGAGCAGCTTATACAAACTCCAGGTATCTCTCTTTCATCTTTATTTTATTTTATTTTTATTTTATTTTTATTTTATTTTATTTTAATTTAATTTGGGTTTCATTTATTTTAATTTAATTTTATTTTTATTTTATTTTTTGTTTATTTTATTTTATTTTGTTTTGTTTTTATTTGGGTTTGGTTTATTTTAATTTATTTTTATTTTATTTTATTTTGGTTTATTTATTTTATTTTATTTTTATTTTTGTAGGGTTCATTTTATTTTTTTTAATTTTGGTTTATTTATTTTATTTTGGTTTGGTTTGATTTATTTTAATTACATTTAATTTTACTTTAATTTTATTTGATTTTGGTTTATTTATTTTAGTTTAGTTTGGTTTGGTTCGTTTTAATTTCTTTTAATTTTAATTTTATTTAATTTTATTTTGGTTTATTTATTTTATTTTATTTTTATTTTTGTTTGGTTCATTTTATTTTTTTATTTTGGTTTATTTATTTTATTTTGGTTTGGTTTATTTTAATTTCTTTTAATTTTTATTTTTTAATTTTATTTTGGTTTATTTTAACTTAATTTTTATTTCATTTTATTTTATTTTGGTTTGGGGGTTTTATCATTTTCATTTTGCTTTGGTTTGGTTTATTTTCTTCTATTATTCAATTTAATTTAACTTAATTTATTTTATCATTATTTTTATTTTGCTTTGGTATATTTTATTTTACTTTGTTTTCACTCACCACCTAATTCTGGCCCAACTCCAACTTTGGAACTTGCTGTTGCAGGGAGGTGTGAGTGTTGCAAGTTACCCAGGTCCACCAGGACCTCCAGTAAGTATTGACAGAAATGTCATTTCTAACAGTCAGTTGAGAGAGTAGCAGAGGGGGGGTGTTAGTTGCATGAAGTTTGGGTGAGTGCCATGGAATTTGATTTTCTGTGTGAAGAACAGAAAAAATAAGGATTTGAGGGGGAATGGTTTGAAGCTGAGGCAGAGCAGGGTTAGACTGGAGCTGAGGAAGAAGTTCTTCAGTGCCAGGGTGGTGAGACTCTGGCACAGGCTGCCCAGGGAGGTTTGTAGATGCCTCCTTCCTGGAAATGTTCAAAGCCAGGTTGGATGAGGTCCTGAGCAGCTGAGTCTAGTTGAGAGGTGTCCCTGGGCAGGGTGGGGAGGTCGGAGTAGATGATCTCTGAGGTCCCTTCCAACCTGAGCCATTCTCTGATTGGTGTGTAGTACATAACAAAGTGATTTTAGGTTTGGGGTCATTGTGGAGGTTGGTTTGTTTTTATTTAAGTACTTACTGTTTATTTAAGTACTTCAGTACTTACCTATTTACTTAAGTACTTACCTATTTATTTAAGTACTTACCTAAAGTAAGTAAAGGCTGCAAAAAAATGTTGCATCATTTGGTACTGGACTCTTCAGTGAAAAATATTCCACTACCTGCAAATGTCTGCTACAGCATTTATAGTCAGTGATGCATTAGATCTGGGGCTGGAAAGAGAAAAGCACTTTGCATTAGCCAAGCCTGCAGGTGATGCACTGACACAGAATGAATGAACCTCACCTTGCTGTGCGGCCCTGCTCTTTATTCAATGTGCTTCCACTTCTTCATTTCTTTGCAGGGTCCAAAAGGAGATCCTGGCACAGCGGTATGTATGTGTTTGGGGGGGTTATGCTAAGAGAATTCCCCAAGTAGTGCAACCCATGGTCCTAAGTCACAAGGGTGGAAGAGTCCATTAAGGTCTTTTAGCAGGTAGCTTCCCTCCTGCAGGATCAGTACATCTGAAACACCCTTTTGTTTTTTATTTTTAATTGCCAGGCTTGCCAATTTTGCAGTTTGTAAGTGATGAGACAAGGAATGAGTGCACATAGTATCAACTGCTTGTGACTGCAGCTCTGCTGAGCTGTCTCTGGATATATTTGGGGAGAAAAAAACCCAAAGAATATGAAATAAAGGTAGAACATGAAACAAAGGGAGGACATGAAATAAAGGTAGAATATGAAATAAAGGTAGAATATGAAATAAAGGGAGGACATGAAATAAAGGTAGAATGTGAAAAAAAGATAGGATATGAAATAAAGGTAGGAAATGAAGTCAAGGAAGGACATGAAATAAAGGAAGGACATAAAATAAGGGTAGAATATGAAATAAAGGTAGAACATTAAATAAAGGTAGAATATGAAATAAAGGGAGGACATGAAATAGAAGTAGAATACGAAATAAAGGGAGAACCTGAAATAAAGGTAGAATGTGAAATAAAGGTAGGAAACGAAGTCAAGGAAGGACATGAAATAAAGGGAGGACATGAAATAAAGGTGTTCAAAAAAAGCTTGGAAGTGGCACTTGGAGCCATGGTTTAGTTGTCAGGAGGTGTTAGGTGTTAGGTATTAGGTAATAGGTTGGAGTTGATGATCTCGGATCTCTTTTCCAATCTGGGTGATTCTGTGAATGTGAAATAAAGGGAGAACATGAAATAAAGAGAGGGCATGAAGTAAAGGGAGAATATGAAGAAAAGGGAGAATATGAAATAAAGGGAGGACATGAAGCAAAGGGAGAACATGAAGTAAAGGGAGGACATGGAATAAAGGGAGAACATGAAATAAAGGGAGGACATGGAATAAAGGGAGAACATGAAATAAAATAGAATATGAAATAAATGGAGAACATGAAATAAAGGGAGGACATGAAATAAAGGTAGAATATGAAGTAAAAGGAGGACATGGAATAAAGGGCGAACATGAAATAAAGGGAGGACATGAAAGAAAGAGAAAACATGGAATAAAAGAAGGACATTAAATAAAGGGAGAATATGAAATAAAGGCAGAAAATAGCTCAAGAGCTATTAGATTGTTGCCAACACTGAATCTGAAAGCAGTGAGGGAGAAAGGGCAGTGTGCTACATCATGCCAGCCAGCACCATCTGTAAATTGATCCTTCCATTGGTCCCATTGCTTCTGGTGAGCAAGATGCTGCTGATCACAGGAGTCACTGTACCTTTCAGCTCTGCAGTCTGACATTCAAAAGCAGATCTGGTTAACTTTTTGGGGTTGTTGCTTTTCCTTTAAGCCTTGTGTTATGTCCTTTTCATGTGTGATCTTTCTTTTAAAATTGTGAGGAGGGGGGAAAGGGCAGCTGGTGGAAGAAGCTTGAGGAGCTGCATAGGGCTAGCCACCACCAAAATAGAGCTGCAGATCCTGCCTGTTGGTGACTTCATGAAATCCAGACAGGAATTTGCTGTAGCTTTTGGTATAGCTGAGAATTGCTGGAACTCTGCAGTTACTGCCTGCAGTTTCAATTTCTGTGGCAAACTGTCACTTTTCCTGAAAAACCAAAGAGAATTCAAAAGGAATTCAACTCTCCACATGGAATTGATTTCTCCAGGGGAGTGTATTTCTGGGTTTCTTCCAAAACTTAAAGACCTACACAGGGACCTACTCTGTGTGCCCTCCACTGCAGAGTTAATTTTGAGGAACAAGCACAGAGCTGCTTGGAGCTGCTTACACCCCAGGGCTCTTCCACCTGGAGGTGCTTTAGAGCTGACCTTGGCTTGCAAGAGCATTGGAGTGGGTTCCTCTGGATTACATTCTTCATCCAAATGAAAAACCACTGATCCAAACATTTGCACAGTGCCTCTGGGCAAAGCTTAGTTTTTGCAGATGACTGCAACAGGTCATACCAAGCTCTGTTCATAGCTGGCTGCCTGGTTTATTAATCTGAGGTTAATTAATCTGCTGTTGCTCACTGTTCAATGTTTCTCATGTAGACTGCAGAAATTCTAATGTATGCAACCTTTTCTAATTAACAAAACACAAAAAATAACTACATCAGGGAGACCCTGGACCCATGGGATTACCTGGACTGGAAGGACTTCCAGGGGAAAAGGTAAGACTCTTGGAAAGACTCTTGGCTTCTTAATGGCAACTGTATGCAGCCAAATGTTTGCTGAAAACTTGTTTGATTTCTTTTTTGTTGTTTTGTTTTGTTTTTCTCTGTGTGCAAGTTAAAGTTTCTGTGTGGAAAAAATATTTGCACATTTATCTGCCTTTTGTTTGTTTTTGTTTTATTTTGTTTTCTGCTGGACTGTGTTCTAAATCACACATACACCCTATGTAAAAAATTCATTCCCTGCAGATGGGAAAATTGTGTGTAGGATCTCTGGGAATATTTTGTTTTCTTGACTTCATAGTATAATTTTCTGGAACACATACTACATATAACTGAAGTTATCTGATAGTAATGTAGTCAACATGTTCCTAAATAGAGTCACTGGTTTGTGTTCTCTCCTGGGAACAGCCCTGCAGAAAAGGGCTGAGGGGGGTGAGAAGCTGGACAGGAGCCAGCAATGGGCACTGGCAGCACAGTAGGCCGATGGCAGCCTGGGCTGCATCCAAAACAGTGTGGCCAGAGATGGAGAGAGTGGATCCTGCCCCTCTTGCTCTGCTCTGTGGGGACCTCACCTGCAGTGCTGTGTCCTGCTCTGCAGCCCCCAAGAGAGACATGGACCTGATGGGATGGGTCCAGGGGAGAGCCGCAAAGATGATCAGAGAGCTGGAAACCTCTCCTGTGGGGACAGGCTGAAAGAAGTGGGGTGAAAATAGAAGGCTCCAGGGAGATCGTACAGCTACATTTGAATACCTGAAGAATAGATGAGGGTGGTTGTATGCTAAAAGGAGAAACTTTGCTCTGGTAGAACCATGGCACAAGCAAAGTGAGGATGCTGACTTGCAGCAAATGGATGACTGGGCAGCAGGAAGGTGAAAACTTCTTTGAAAGATACATCTTAAATATCACACACACATAGAATGGTTTGGGTTGGAAGGAAACTTAAAGATCATCCAGTTCCAACCCCCCTGCCATGGGCAGGGACACCTTCCACTAGATCAGGTTGCTCAAGACCTCATCTGACCTGGCCTTGAACACCTCCAGAGAGGGGACATCCACAACCTCCCTGGGCAACCTGTTCCAGTGTCTACTCACCCTCAATGCTAAAGAATTTCTTCCTAATCTCCAGTCTAAACCTCCTTTCTTCCAGTTTAAAGTCATTGTCCCTCATCCTATCACTCCAAGCCCTTGCAAACATTCCCTTCCCAGCTTTCTTGTAGCCCCCTTCAGGTACTGGAAGGCTGCTCTAAGGTCTCCCCAGAGCCTTCTCTTTTCCATGCTGAACAGACCCAACTCTCTCAGCCTGCTCCAGCCCTCTGATCATCTTTGTGGCCTCCTCTGGACCCACTGTAGTTGGAAAACCATGGCTAAATCAGGGATTTTCCATCCCTTTTCAAGGAAGACCTCTAGCAGAGTATAAGGGGCAGCATGGAAATGATGACATCATACAAGAGAACCTAAACAAAGGAGTTCAGTTTCTTGCTCAACTCTGCAAAATTAGTCAGCCACAAAGCTAAATATTAGCATTTTGGCAGAGCCTGGCTCTTGGCCTCGCCTTCAGCTCACTGAATAATCCCTCCTCAGGTTTTAATGGGAATCCACACACAAACTTCTATTTTGAGTGCTAATATAGAAGTCTAAATGGTCTCTTTTCTTCAGGGGGACCGTGGACCAGCTGGCACACCCGGAGTAGCAGGGACACCGGTACGTATCCTCACGAGGAGTTCTGCAACAAGAGGGTGCTGGAACATGGGAACAGGTGGCCCAGGGAAGTGACATTCAAGGTCAAGACATTCAAGGTCAAGCTTGATGGGGCTCTGAAAAACCTGATCCAGTTGGGGATGTCCCTGTTTACTGGAGGGGGGTTGGACTAGATCAACTCTAGAGGTCCCTTCCAACCCAATTCTGTGATTCTTTAAAGTAAAACTGTTTCCAACCCATTTTTTTGATTCTTTAAAGTAAAATTCAGTTTCCAACCCAATTCTGTGATTCTTTAAAGTAAAACTCAGTTTCCAACCCAATTTTCTGATTCTTTGAAGTAAAACTCAGTTTCCAACCCAATTTTCTGATTCTTTAAAATAAAACTCAGTTTCCAGCCCACTTCTGTGATCCTTTAAAGTAAACCTCAGTTTGGTAGAAGCTGATAAAAGAAGTCAAGCAAGGTGCTGAGCTGTCACTTCCATCACTTTCTGTGGCACAGCAACACTTGGCTCATGCTGTATAGGCAGGTATGAAAATGGTGTGGGTTGTTTTTTTTCCTAAAGCGAGTTTTGAGTGTATACCACTGAGGGTTCATGTTCTTGTTATTAAAATGACAGGAAGGAATGGTGTGAATCCAGCAGAAAGCTGCAATTTGAAGCTAAGCTAAGAAAGCATCCAATATTCTCCTCACTGCCTCAGTTTAATATAGATAAGGGAAAAAAAAAATATGTTTTCTGCCTTCCTGGGCATGCACAAATTTCTGAGCATCTCTAACAAAGAAAAATTATCAATCTTCTTGCAACTCACAGGGATCTGCCTATCAAGGCAATCAAACCTTTGCTTTAGGGGAAAAGCTTTGTCAGCTCTTTATGGGTAAGATTCAGAGAAGTTCCTGAAAGTCACCCAGAAGCTTGGTTGTAGGGGAAGGTAAATGCAACTAATCATAAATTGAAATTATAATTACTCCTCTGCCTTCCTAAAGGAAATGAAGGCAACTCCTCTTTGGACTGCACTCACAGTTTAATAGACTAGAAATGTTTATCCATCTTTCAGGAGGCAACGTGGCGCTATTTATATGCAAATACCATTTGTTATTAAACCTGGGCAGCTGCCAAGCCATTCAGGAGCTGGGTTTCAATTTTAACTGCAGGTTTAGTGAACTAAAGAGAAGTTGGTGTCTGGGCACTCCCAGTTCCATTAGCCACCCATTTAGTTTCTATTTACTGTGAGTTCCAAGAGAGGACATCAGCTTCCATAGCTTAATTAAATTAATTTCTCTCAAAACAAAGGGGGAATTGCACATTTAGGGGGGAATTGCACATTTAAGGGGAAAAGAGGAGAGTTTCTTGGAGGCTTTATAGCTCATGACAGAGTTTCAGAGTTTGTTGCTCTGGAGTATGGGGTGAATCAATAATGCAGCAGCCAGTTAGGATGATCCCAATTGTTCATTCCTTGTTTATTTCCCACTGGATATGTTCCAAGTCTTGTTGCTCTCTCTTCTAGCTGGGTGTGAAATGTTTAATGAGATCCCTTCCTCACTGATGGAGTTCAACTCTGTTAATTACATTTCATTCTATTAAACTCCACTGCAATAATTTGCTTTAGCATTATATGCTAAATTAACAAGTTAATAGACATGTGAGGGACAATATTTTTTAGTAGTCTAGGAAGAGGTTTTGAAATATATCCACGTATCTTACTGGAGAAGAAATTTGTCCTCCTTTCCTGGCATTATTCCCTAGACTGAACAGTGGATCCTTATTTCCATTTGGGAATGTAAACCTCTCATTTTACCTTTGGTTTTGTTGCTAAGCAGAATGATCAGGGAAGCCTGAGCTGAGATTCTGCAAGAATTGCCACCAGTGACTGCCAGCCCTCTTGTTCTTGAAGTTGTTGCTGGTGTTGATTTTTAGCCCCTGTGCTCAGCACTGGTGAGGCCACACCTTGAATCCTGAGTTCACTTTTGAGACCCTCACTCCAAGAAAGACATTGAGATGTTGGAGCAGGTCCAGAGAAGGACAACAAAGCTGGGAAGAGTCTGGAGAGCAGGGCTGGGGAGGAGCAGCTGAAGGAGCTGGGGGTGTTTAGAGTGGAGAAGAGGAGGCTGAGGAGAGACCTTCTACCTCTCTCCCTGAAAGCAGGGAGGTGGGGGTCAGTCTGTTCTTCCAGGCAGCAAGTGATAGGATGAGTGGAAGTGGCCTCAAGTTGTTTCAGGGGAGGTTTAAATTAGATATTAGGAAAAATTTCTTTCCTGCAGGAGTAGTCAGGGATTGGAACAGGCTGCCCAGGGAGGTGGGGGAGTCCCCATCCCTGGAGGTGTTCAATAAATTTGTAGATATGGCACTTCAGGACAGGGTTTCCTGGTCATGGTGGGGTTAGGTTAACAGTTGGACTTGATCTTCAAGATCTTTTCCAACCTTAATGGTTGTATGTGTTAGATCCTTCACTCATCCAAGTCAGCTGAGAATCTGCTCTAAGGATACTGCCAGTGGCTTGGCAGTGCTGGGTTAAGGGTTGGACTTCATGACCTCAAATGTCTCTTCCAAACAAAATGATTCTATGATATCTTCAGGAAATCCAGATCCAGTGTCATTGATTCTTCTCTGGGGCTGAACCAGATTGGTTTTTACAAGCAAGGCTTCATTTGTAAAAACTAAAGCCATTTAGAAGTCATGATGTAAATTATGTGATGTGAAAGGATTTGTCCAGGGAGATGGTGGAATCCCCATCCCTGGAGGAATTTAAGAGGCACATGGATGTGGGGCTGAGGCATATGGTTTAGTGGTAGTGGTGGAATTGTGAGCTCTAGGCAAGCAGTTGGACTTGATAATCAAAAAGATCTCTCCCAACCCCCAACAAATTCTGTGATTCTATGGTTGTGAATTGTGTCAGGCTGAACTTAACAGGACAATAAAAGTGGCCAAAAAAAAAAAATGAAGAAAATTTGCAAAAGCTGTTAAGTCAATCAAAAAGCTTACTTGAATAATAAGTGAGGACTGGGATCTGCCTGAAGGAAATCATCTTGATTTCACATCTGTGATGGTCAGCTTTGATCTGACCATGACTTCTCAAGAAGCAAATCATTTTGGTTGAGAAAAGACCTTTGAGATCATCAAGTCCAAATTTTATCAAACTCTGCTGTTGTTTAAATGAGAAGAGGCTAAATTTCTTGACAACATTTTCTCATGATTCAAAAAGGGCAAAGAAGATGAAGGGATTGAGTTGTGCTGTCCACAAAAGCCAGGTTAGCATGGCTCAAATCCTGAAGAAATCTGTTACAACTGTTCCTTTTCCTCTCTTAAGGCATGCAGTGGCCAATACCATGAACATTTCACTCAAATATAAAGCTTCTCATTTGTGACCTGAGGGAATTCATATTTTCCTTCCTGGTAATTTGACTTTCTGATGTTGTCTTTTTGCAGGGAAAGCCTGGATCTCCTGGGGCCCCAGGGATGCCAGGGGAACCTGTAAGTCCAAACCTGGGTTCTAGACCCTTACAATGGTACACAAATAATTCAAACATCTCATGCAAGATTTTACATCCAGATTTATACATGTGGGCTTTGGGTTTGTTTGTTTCTTTCTTTTTTTTTTTCCTTTCCTAGGGTGAAAGAGGACCTATAGGAGATATAGGCTTCCCTGGGCCAGAAGGGCCACAAGGAAAACCAGTAAGCAATTTTCTACTGTTTATTACAGAAGGATGCATCTTAGTTTATCAGAGTCATGACAGAAATCAGCTTCCATCCTGCTTTGCTTAAGCCAGGTGACATCTGCAGAGCAGTTAGAGCTACAGCACTCAGTGTCAGCCCTTCAGTCAAGAATTCCTGGTATGATGATGTTTTAGATGTTCATGTCACTGAGATGTTGCCTTCAAAGGTTCTTCTGAGGCTCCTTAAGAGCCTGTTGACATAAAGAATTCTCACACCTTTTGATTCAGGAGATTATTAACCCAGACATTCCCCAGAGTCTATAAAGGAATTCCCAGTGTCAGTGTAAATTGTGCTTCATGGCTCTGAATAAACTTCAGAACCTTTCTGTGTGCAGGGGATGCTGAAGCATTTACAGCTCACTTAGGAGATGCCTAACCTGAGCTCTTTATTTAGTGAACCAGTGACAGCAGTGTAGCCAGCTCTGTCTGAGCTGGTTTCAAACAGCCTGGTTTATATTCTAGCAGTGGTTCAGCTAGGATGGCACAGAATTCATTCTCTCCCCCAAAGCTTGGTGTTCTGGGGACAAGGGTGAGAAGGAAACAGTTTCAGCCTGCCAGCTCATCTCCACGTCACACCTCTGGCTTGAAAGAAGAGACAATTTCTGTGGTTTCAGCAGCAAACTGAGAGGGAAGGAAATATTCCTGCTGGCTTTGCTCATGCAAGTCCTTCTTTCTGACTCAGGGAAGCAGCACTGAAACTGCTGCATGTGCAGATCCACCTAGATCCTAGGGAATTGACCAGTGCCAGAGCATTTACCTGACAAGCCTCTGGCACTGTGCAGTCGTTAAGGTAGTTTCTGGCAGGGTTTTGAGCCATGATAATCAGAGTTCTCAGATAATAAGCACCTAAAGAAAAAATTCTTCACTGTGAGGGGAACAGAGCACTTGAAAAGGTTGCCCAGAGAGGTGGTGGAGTCTCCTTCTTTGGAGGCATTCAAAACACACCTGGATGTGTTCCTGTGTGATTTAGCCTGGGTGCTGCTGCTCTGACAGAGGGTTGGACTGAGTGGTCTTCAGAGTAGGTGATCTTCAGAGGTCCCTTCCAACCCTCACCATGCTGTGACTCTGTGAGATTCTGTGATTCCAGTTTGAGAGCTAAGAGAGGCCTGGGACTGCTTCCTGCAGATAGTATGAATGAGACCAACCCTCTTTGGGGAAAGAAATGCATTTTCCCAGCCCAGGAGGCTGAAATTGTGCCAAGCCACAAGTCCTAAGGAGCAGAGAATGTAACTGAGCACTTGTGGTGAAGGCATTACCACTGTCAGAGCAGAAAGGTAATATCTAGAGTAAGAGAAACCTCTTCTGGGGTTGTATCAGGACTGGAGCAGTGCATGCACAGGTCCATATCCCACATTTGCAGTTGTTTCTGCATACCTTCTCTTTGAAAGTTGTGTGCTCACTATATTTGATGCACATCCTGATGCCAAAGGTTTTTGGTTTCACCATTTGTTCTGTTTTCAGCTCAGATTCCATGTGCTTGCAGTTCAGTGTCACCCTGAGCTCTGTTATTTCACAGCTTGAGACCATTTTTGAGTATTTCTGATTTGTAACCACACAAAGTGGATTTGCAGTGACACCAGTCCACTTCTGGGCTCCCCACTTCAAGAGGGACAGGGAACTACTGGAGAGAGTCCAATGAGGATGCTGAGGGGACTGGAGTATCTCTGTTATGAGGGGAGGCTGAGAGAGCTGGGGCTGTTTAGCCTGGAGAAGAGGGAGGGGGAATCTTCTTAATGCACAGAACAATGCTGTAGATGGGGCTGGACTTTCCTCAGTGGCACCCAGTGATAGGACAAGGGGCAACAGGGACAAACTAGAACACAGGAGGTTTTCACTTAATGAGAAACTTCTTTACTTTGAGAGTGGCAGAACACTGGAGCAGGCTGCCCAGACAGGTTGTGGAGTCTCCTTCTAAGGAGACTTTCAAAACCTACCTGCAGAGGACAAGTTGCTGTGCAACCTGAGCTAGGAGAATCTGCTTTAGTGGGGGAGTTGGGATCTCCAGAGGTCTCCTCCAACCCCCACGATTCTGTGGTTCTATGATTGAGCTTCAGCCATGTGATTGGGTTTTTTTAATGCATGTACACAAGTGTCTGTATTAACAAATTTGGCTTGGTTTGCTTTTCCTTTTTGTGTTTTGTTTTATAGGGAGTCAATGGAAAAGATGGATTGCCAGGCCCTCCGGTAGGAAAACTTCCTTTTGCATGCTCTGCTCTATTTTATGCTTCACAGACACCATAGCTGTCAATCCCAGGCAGTTGCTTTCAGTTCTGCTAACAGATGAATATATTAAAAAAAAAATTAAAAGCCTTTAAGTGATATTTTCATCTCCTCTTTTCTTTTATTTTTCTTTTTCATAAACAAATGTTCAGGGTGCTGTGGGGAGACCAGGAGACAGAGGACCCAAAGGAGAACGTGTAAGTCCCTTCTTTCAGCAACAGTGTTCTTTCTACTCAGCACCACATCAGCACAGATTCAACAGGCAAACCCAAGAAATTAATTCTCTGAACCTCAGCAGTCTCTTACATAATAAAGAGTTGTAGTACTTGGAATATTATGTCCAGTTCTGGGCCCCTCAGTTCAAGCAGGAGCTCAGGGAATTCCTTGAGAGAATCCAGCAGAGAGCCACCAAGCTGCTGCAGGCGGTGGAACATCTCCCTGTGAGGCCAGGCTGAGGGAGCTGGGGCTTGGAGCTTGGAGCAGAGGAGCCTGAGGGCTGCCCTCATTGCTGGGGATGCAGATGTGCAGGGCTGGAGCCAGGCTCTGCTCAGGGATGGCCAAGGACAGCACAAGGGGCAAGGGCTGCAAGCTGGAGCAGAGGAGGTGCCAGGGGAACAGAAGAGAAAACTTTTTCACTATGAGGGTGGCAGAGCCCTGGAGCAGGCTGCCCAGAAAGGTTGTGGAGTCTCCTTCTCTGGAGCCTTTCCAACCCCACCTGGATGTGTTCCTGTCTGACTTGTCCTGGGTGATCCTGCTCTGGCAGAGAGGTTGGATTGGATGATCTCTGGAGGTCCCTTCCAACTCCTAACATTCTGTGATCCTGTGAATTGTCTTCTGCATTTAGGGGAAGACCACATTTTATAGACTTTGTAACACAGTTGGCCTGGAGAGTGTAAACTGATCAACAGGTTGAAAACTGGAAAGCATCTAATCCTGTTGGGATGCTGTCAGACTTTGCAAGAACTATAAGGGTCTGGAGGACAGGGCTGGTGAGGAGCAGCTGAGGGAACTGGGGTTGGTTAATCTGGAGAAGAGGAGGCTGAGGGGAGACCACATTGCTCTCTACAACTCCCTGAAAGGAGGCTGGAGTGAGGTGGGGGTTAGTCTATTCTCTCTAGTACCAGGTGATAGAATGAGAGGAAATGGCCTGAAATTGTGGCAGGGGAGGTTTAGGTCGGACATTAGGAAAAATTTCTATTCTGCAAGAGTGGTCAGGGATTGGCACAGGCTGCCCAGGGAGGTTGTGGAGTCACCACACTTGGAAGTGTTCAAGAAATGTGTGGCCATGGCACCTAGGGCCATGTTTCAAGGGCCAGGGCAGTGCTAGGTTGATGGTTGGACTCAATCGTCTTGGAGGTCTTTTCCAACCAGACCAATTCTATGACTCCAATAAAGCTCTCAGAAAAACAAAGCTCTCTAAGGATCCCCTGGGGTCTTTGTATTTCACAATGACAAATCATGCTTTAGCTAAAGCAACCTTGTTACACTTGGGCAGCAGGAATCCCAGCACCAAAACTTTACTTCTTCCCAAAATGTTTGGACATTTTTTTTCATGGCAATGATGGTCAGGAGTCATGATGGGAGGTGAGAGGTGAGGTTGATTTTGCTAGAGCAAAGAAACATCTTTGTGCACACTCTGCTCCTGTAACAATGGTACTAAAGCTGTGATGTCCTAATCCAAGGCACCACACTTACTTGCTCAATCAGAAAAGCACCTCCCTGTGTAATCTGGAAAAGGAACTGCTGCTTAAGGGCACAGAGGAGACAGGAGGTTTTTACCTTGATTACAGTAATTGTCCCTTGCAGGAACAACCACTTTGCAGTGTTCTATTTCTGCCTTTAAAGACACGACTGAAATGTAAGAGCCTCCTTGTTGTACCACCTGCTGGGTGCTGCAGTACAGCTCTCAGCCTTGACCTTCTCATTGGCAGCCTCTCTGGATGCCCTGTGAATAACTCTCTGCACACACAACCAGGAGAGAAGGCTGCACAGTTAAGTGCCTGACCTTGAAAAAGCTGGAGAGGGAAGAGGATGTTGAATCACAGAACCATTTTAGTTAGAACAGGCCTCTGAGATCATCAGCTCCAGCCTTCAACCCATCACCAGCATGCCCACTAAGATCATCAGCTCCAGCCTTCAACCCATCACCAGCATGCCCATTAAACCATGTCCCAAAGTGCCTTGTCTTCATGGCCTGTGAGTGCCTCCAGGGATGGTGACTCCACTACCTCCCTGGGCAGCCTGTTCCAGTGCCTGGCCACTTTTCCTAATATCCAAACCTCTGGTATCCTTCCTAATATCCAAACCTCTGGTGCAATTTGAGGCCAACCTGATTCAGTTGAGGCTGTTCCTGCTTACTGCAGAGGGGATTGGAGGCCTACATGACCTTTGGAGGTTCCTTCCAACCCAGACCATTTTATGATTCTATGATTTCCTCTCATCTTACCACTCGATAGGAGGGAGAAGAGACCAACCCCACCTCACTACAACCTCCTTTCAAGTAGGAAAAGGGTATGAGAGCCGGAGACACAGCCTTAGTTTGCTTCATCAGAGGGAAACTTGGAAAGCTTCAGGGTAAGAGAAGAGGATGTGCTTATTCCAGCCCCACCAGTGACACAGTGCCTACATACACATGGAGCTGGAGCTGCAAATAGGGATATCTGCTTCCTGCAGATTCATAGGATTCCAAGGACAGATTGAAGAACTGTTGGCTGGCTCATTTATTGCTGCTACCTGCATACCTTGATCCCAGACTGTCACCAAGCTGCCTTAGAACCTGTAGAAAGCCAGGCAAAATAATAGTTCCCTCTGCACAGAATTTAGCACAAGATGAAATGCAAGAATAGTAGAAAAGAGGAGGACAGAATGAAGCAGCGCTGGAGGCAGGACTGCAAAACAAACCTCCCACCCTGCCTTTTTGTACCATTCAGAGTGAACAAGAGTCTAAATGAAGATCTGACCTAGTTTTATGATTTTTTTACAAGGAGCTTCTTCCAAACACAAAGCAAACCCTGAAGGCAGCTAAAAATGTGCTTGTTTCAAAAGTGGCTGTGGAGTTTGATCTGCCTCCCACATGCTGGCAGCCTGTAAAATGGGGAATTGTTTAGCAGAGAAGCAATGCCAGGGTCAGTTTCACACTGCCATGGCACCATGCTCTCAGAGAAACCTGCATCTTTCTCTTCTTCTGCTAGAACAGCTCTCCATGGTTATAAACCATGCTTCCTCTGCAGGGTTATAAACCCTGAGAATCCTCTATGGATATTTATGCCTTCAATACTTTTTCAGTGATCATCGGACAACTCTCTTCATATATGCAGATGCACTCCTGTGTGGTCTCCTTTGAAGGCTCTGCCACACAAAATGCTGTGTTCCACATCCCCCTGTGCTGGACTTCAACCTCCAAAAAAGTGACTCCACTGAAAATTACCTAACAGGCTCAAACTCTTCATGTTTTGAAGTGAACTATGGCAAGAGTGAAGTTGTTCTTTATGTTTCATAGTTCTAAAGGGGGAGTAGGAGATAGAGGTTGGATGCAAGAACTCGGTTAAAGCCAGGAAAGAGTCACTTCCTTGAAGACTACAAAAGTTCTGCTTCTCAGTTTGAACATGAGCCCAGAAGGGTGCCCAGGTGGCCAAGAAAGCCAACAGCATCCTGGCCTGAATCAGGAACAGTGTGGCCAGCAGGAGCAGGGAGGCCATCGTGTCCCTGTACTCGGCGTTAGTGAGGGCACAGCTTGATCACTGAGTTCAGTTTTGGGGCCCTCATTCCAACAAAGACATTGAGGGCTGGAGCAGGTCCAGAGAAGGGCAATGGAGCTGGTGAAGGGTCTGGAGAACAGGGCTGGTGAGGAGCAACTGAGGGAACTGGAGCCTTCTCTTCTCCAGGCGAACAACCCCAGCTCCCTCAGCTTATTCTCACAGCAGAGCTGCTCCAGCCCTTGGGTCATCTTTGTGGCCTCCTCTGGACTTGCTCC
Organism: Indicator indicator; assembly: GCF_027791375.1. Classification (NCBI taxonomy): domain Eukaryota; kingdom Metazoa; phylum Chordata; class Aves; order Piciformes; family Indicatoridae; genus Indicator; species Indicator indicator. Next base: position 64,878,630 of record NC_072011.1, on the reverse strand, counting down.
AGCAGCTCTGTGTCCTTCTCCTGCTGGGGACACCAGAACTGGAGGCAGGATTGGAGGTGAGGTCTCAGCAGAGCAGAGTCAAGGGGCAGAATCCCCTTCCTTGCCCTGCTGGACACACTCCTCTGGCTGCAGCCCAGGATGTGATTTGCCTTCTGGGCTGAGTGCTGCAGCAAGGACAAGCAGTGACCCCTAAGAACTGCTCATTAACAGCCTGAACTTGGGGCACTCTGCTCCACATTAGCTATTAATGAAGTGAACTAATAGCCAATACGTTAAGTTACTCTAAGAGATTTAATTCCCCACAAGTCAAACAAATTTGAATGCCACCTCATCCATTTTAATGACCTGAATATTGGCCCTTGCTTTATTGGCTTTGAAAGGAATTAATTAGGGTCTAATCTAAGTGGATTTTGTTAATTCTTTGATAAGATGAAATTTTGTGTCCATGCAGAAATCAAGTATTAGGTTGCTGGGGAAGGCTGCAGATAAAAGTCTGATGCCTTGTGCCTGGAGGGGTTTGAGCACCTCAGTTCTACCTGTGCCATATTTGACATCTCTGGATCCTTGCAGAAGAGCCACAGACTTTCTGCACCCAACTTGTGTCCTTGAAAAGTGGGTTGCAGATTCAAGCTACTCTTGTTTCACAGAATCACAGAATCCATAAGGTTGGAAAAGACCTCAAGGATCATCAAAGTCCAAGCTGTCACCCAAGACCTCATGAACACTAAACCATGTCACCAAGTGCCACATCCAATCCCCTCTTGAACACCTCCAGGGATGGTGACTCCACCACCTCCCTGGGCAGCACATTCCAATGGCCAACCACTCTCTCTGGGAAGAACTTTCTCCTCACCTCCAGCCTAAACCTCCTCTGGCACAGCTTGAGACTGTCTCCTCTTGTTCTGGTGCTGCTTGCCTGGGAGAAGAGACCAAACCCCTCCTGGCTACAACCTCCCTTCAGGGAGTTGTAGACAGCAATGAGGTCACCCCTGAGCCTCCTCTTCTCCAGGCTAAACAGTCCCAGCTCCCTCAGCCTCTCCTCATAGGGTTTGTGTTCCAGACCCCTCCCCAGCCTCATTGCCCTTCTCTGGACCTGTTCAAGCCTCTCAATGTCCTTCTTAAATTGAGGAGCCCAGAACTGGACACAGTACTCCAGGTGTGGCCTAACCAGTGCTGTGTACAGGGGTACAATGACCTCCCTGCTCCTGCTGGCCACACTATGCCTGATGCAGGCCAGGATGCCATTGGCTCTCTTGACCACCTGGGCACACTGCTGGCTCATGTTCAGCTGCTGTCAACCAGCACCCCCAGGTCCCTTTCTCCCTGGCTGCTCTCCAGCCACTCTGACCCCAGCCTGTAGCTCTGCATGGGGTTGTTGTGGCCAAAGTGCAGCACCTGGCACTTGGATTTGTTGAATGCCATCCTGTTGGACTCTGCCCATCTGTCCAGCCTGTCAAGGTCCCTCTGCAGAGCCCTTCTACCTTCTAACAGATCAACACCTGCTCCCAACTTGATGTCATCTGCAAGTTTGTTTCTTTGGTATTGAATTCAGCATCAAAAGTGTAAGAAAACAAAATGTTGCTTGCTGTGTTCAGAGACAAGGGATATCAGCCTGGGAAATCAGCTTCACTGCAGGACTTGTCTAGTAGTGAATAGAAATTTCCTCCCTGCCATTCTTGGGTGACTTCTCCCATTTATTGTTTGGGGTTTTTTCCCCACTATGTGCAATGGTTTTTCTTTCTGCTTTTATTTCCCTCAGGGTGATCAGGGCATTCCAGGAGACAGAGGTCCACAAGGTGAACGTGGGAAACCTGGCCCATCAGGAGAAAAAGGGGATGTAGGTCCTATTGGCCCACCAGGACAGAGAGGCTATCCAGGCTCACCAGGTCATCAAGGTCCTCCAGGTTCACCAGGACCCCCAGGGTTTCCTGTAAGTAAATGCAAGTTCTCCTTGGATGCTCATGAATTCAGCTGGCATGAAGGTAGCTTCTGCCTCTGAGCAGTGGGAATTCAACTGAGCAGTACCACAGCATCATGGTTTGAAACTAGAGCAGGGTGGGGCATTAAGAAGGAATTCTTTGCTGTGAGGGTGGTGGAAGAGTGGAACAGGTTGTCCAAGGGGGAGGTGATGGAGGCCTCATTCTGTATTAATGGCTTTTAGAGTATTATGATCTATTTGCCATAAACTGCCTGTTTACAGTTAAATAAATCACACAAATCTATTAAAATCTGTAATTTTTGGTGGAAGCTTTCCATGGTTGATGCTAATTCCAGCAGTTTTCAATTTCTGTAGCATCACAGAGTGCACTCTGTGTCTTATGATACATATCACTTTTTCCCCTCACCAGGCTGACACACTGTCACTGGAAGAAATAAAAAGCTACATCAAGCAAGAGGTTCTAAAGGTCTTTGAAGGTAAGAAAATGAAGATCTGTGCAAAAAAATGTAAATCTTGAATTAGCTTCTAGAGGTTTTACATCCTTACATCTTTTATTTTCTTTTCATGGCATCTAAGTAACATTAGAGTTAGAAGCTGCCTTGCTGCTCTAGGTATATTTAACTCTTCCTTGAATTTAATCAATATAATTATGCTCAAATAATTATTAATTATAGTCTCCATTAATCAGAGCATCTCCTCTCCTCTCCTCTCCTCTCCTCTCCTCTCCTCTCCTCTCCTCTCCTCTCCTCTCCTCTCCTCTCCTCTCCTCTCCTCTCCTCTCCTCTCCTCTCCTCTCCTCTCCTCTCCTCTCCTCTCCTCTCCTCTCTTCCCTTCCCCCTCTCTTCTCTTTTTTTTCTTAAAATTTAATATTTCACCAGAGTAAATACCTGTTAAATTGTGGACTGCTTAGTTATTTGTTGTTTTTTTTTTTTAACCTGGCATAAACAAGGCAGATTCAGGGTTGGTAGCTATTTTGCCTACCTCTAAGGAACACTGAAATGCTACCAAGTGCATTTCATTCCACCAGCATGAACAGTTTGTGCTGAAATCTCTACAATTAATAAGGTTTGCTGAGGACTTACAGGTTTGTTTTTTTTTTCATGACTGTTTTCTAAGACCATCAAGTCCAACCATCAACCCCAAACCACCATGCTGTGTTTCAGCACATTCAAAAAGCTGTTTGATAGAATCATAGATCATAGAATGGGTTGGGTTGGAAAGCACCTGCAAGATCACTCAGTTCCAGCCCCCACTGCCATGGGCAGGGACACCTCCCACCAGCCCAGGTTGCTCAAGGCCTCATCCAGCCTGGCCTGGAACACCTCCAGGGTGTTCACAGCATTTAAGGTCTATTTTGCAACTTAATAGGAGTTACAAATAGAGTAGGATAGGCCTTTGTGGGAGAGGTAAGTAGTAATTACTCTGCATCCATCTACCACAGAATCACAGAATTATCAGGGTTGGAAGGGACCTCAAGGATCATCCAGTTCCAACCCCCCTGCCATGGGCAGGGACACCTCACACTACATCAGGTTGCTCACAGCCACATCCAGCCTGGCCTTAAAAACCTCCAGGGGTATGGTTAAGTACTTCCAGAAGCAGGAGCCAGAAGTCATTTGACACATTGGAAGACATCAGTGAGGGAGAGACATCACAGAAACTTTGGTACAAATTCAATCTGATTATTTCAAAGAGTAAAGACTCAGACATGAGCCCAAGTTGTAAATGAGGAGCTCAGCACTTAGAGGAGCATTTAATCCCTTGACATTGAGAGGGATTAAGCACCTTACTTCCAGACCCTTTCCTTTAGCTGGGACTTGGGGATTTACTTTTGTTCTGGCATTTTGCTGGCAGATTTCTCACCCACCTTTTCTTTTCCTGCTTGTGTGCTCTTTGTTAATGAAGAAAGGATGGCTCAGTTTGTATCCCAGCTGAAGCTGCCTGCTGCCATGCTTGCCTCCCAAGCACATGGAAAACCAGGACCTCCAGGAAAAGATGGCTTGCCAGGGCCACCAGGAAAGGATGGCTTGCCAGGGCCACCGGGAGAACGCGGGGCTCAAGGTAGGAATTCCCAAAAAAATGTTCCTATCAATTGTACCTTGAAACCTTTATACACTTGCTAATGATGATTAAATGAGCCAGGATTACCTACCTTAGCTTCCTAATGATTAACTTTTAAAACTCTACTTATGGTTTTTCCAGACTAGACCTAAACATTAACCCATAGCAAACGTGTGGACTTTACTGATTAAAAACTCCTAATCAGTGCATTTTATTCTACTAAGTGATAAAGTTAATTACTGACAGATATCTCAACCTGACAGATATCTAGGCTACTCTAGCAGGTATTTTCTTCTCCAAAATACTTTAATAAAGAAGAAAAGAAAAAAAAAAAAAAAAACACATGCCAGGACTCTAATTGTAAGCATTTAGCTCCTGTTCTGTACTGAGAGGCCACCTGATTTGAGAAACAAAATAGGATCTCCAAGTCTGAGGGCTCTCAGCTCTGATCCTGAGACAACACAGAGGAGGAAAAACAAAAGGCAAATGTGATTCTTTAGGAGCAGTGTTTCTTAAACTGAGGATAGAAATGGTTTTACTCCCAAAAGAAGTAAAATCATAGAATTGTCAGAGTTGGAAGGGACCTCAAGGATCATCCAGTTCCAACCCCCCTGTCTCCTCTACCTCACACTACATCAGGTTGCTTGGAGCCAGATCCAGCCTGGCCTTCAAAACCTCCAGGGATGAGGCTTCCACCACCTCCCTGGGCAACCTGTTCCAGTGAAGCACTTCTTCCTAACATCCAATCTGAATCTCTACCCACTTGTAGTTTTGCTCCATTTCCCCTACTCCTATCACTACCTGACACCCTAAAACATTCCTCCCCAGCTTTCTTGCAGCCCCCTTCAGGTACTGGAAGGCTGCTATTAGGTCACCTTGGAGCCTTCTCTTCTCCAGACTGAACAAGCCCAACTCTCTTAGTCTGTCTCCAGAGCAGAGGAGCTCCAGTCCTCATGGTTCTTCTCTGGACATGTTCCAGCACCTTCATATCTTTCTTGTAATAGAGGCTCCAGAATTGGAAAATAAAGAGGCTCTTGTTAAATTGGAGAGAAATACAGAAGTATGTTCAAAAATATACAGGAAAATACAGAACACATCAATCCTGAACATCTAATCCATCTACAGGATACATGAAAGAAAAACCCAAACAAACCAAAAGCCTTCCCCCAATCAGCCTAAACCACAAATCCCAGTGCTTATTTCCTGCCCTTGCCCCATTGCCTCCCTTCCTTTAATCCTAAGCAGGCCAAGACTGAGCAGGGAAAACTGGCCACAAGCAGATCTACTCCTCCATGTTACCAGATAAGGGACTCCCTCCAGAAAGCCAGAAGGAAGGAGAAAAGAGACCAAGCTGGCCTTGCTGACAACTTATAAGGAGATAGCAGAATTACAGGATTGATTACAGTTTTCCAGTCCATCCCTGGACCTTTCTGGTCCTCCTGGAGGACTCAACTCTATGTTTTTCTTGTTTTATTTTTTTCCTTAGAGGTCTCAAACTCCCACACAGTGCAAGCTGAATTCTTGCAGTGAAGTGCTCTGTTTTCACAAACCACTGTCAGATCTTCTCGCTATAGCCCAAGCAGCAATTTGCACCCTGCAGTGTATTTGGACACTTTCTGGACTCTGCTTTCACTGAACTGTGGGGGAAAACAAAAATTATCTTCAAGATATCTTTGTAGCTGTGCTCCACTGTAGAGCCAGGTTCTCAGAGATTAAGAGGAGGAGGAGGAGAGAGCAACAGGAGGAAAGGATTGATCAATGAATAATATTTTGTGGGTGGGTGATTTGTAATTTGCAGTTGATCTGTAGGTAGTTCTCTATTATCTTTTGTTAGTTTGGTCTGCTCTGGAGTCAGAGCAAGTCAGACTGGAATGAAGAACATGAGAGCAGAGCTGAAGATGTGTGGATCCTAAAGCAATCAGAAGAATAAAGACTTTACTAACATTGATAAGCGCAAAGCCCTGACAGAAGCTTGAGAAAAATGTGATGAGCTCAGAATGAGAAGAACAAGGATCAAGGAAAACAGGAAAAGGCTTAGAGGCTCACAACACTGACTTCAGCACTACCTAAATAATTCAGATCACTGTAAACAGTCAACTTCAATGTCAGTGCCAGATTGCTTGATGGTGATGATGTATGTGGTGGATAGCCTCAGATGCTTCTGGGAAGTGGAATGTTGTACTAGGCTTCATTTCCAGCTAGTGAGCATCAAAAGTAAAGATGATAGCTCTGCTTGGAAAAAACAAACCATAATAATAAAGCTGCTTTCTCATGCCTTATGCTTAAGTACAAGGAGTGCCCTGTGTATGCAGGATTTCCACTGATTTACTCAATACTCTTTTTTTGATTAGTAAAAGGTAAGCTAAGGGAGAAGCATTTACTCCTCTGATACAGCAAAAGATACCTGAAATTATACTTCCAGGAAAAGAACACCAAGAATTTGTCTTGCCTTCTTTCTGTGCTCTGAGTAAGAGCCAAGTCCTGGGAGAGAAGCACACTCACAGATACCTTCCCTGCCTTTCCCAGTTGTGCCTGTGCCTGTTGTTGTTTTATGCCAACAGTAAAGAAAGAGAAATCCAAATCTCTGGGGCAGATTGAGAAGCATCCTTCCATTCCCCAGCTGCTTTTCAGCCATAAAAGAATAGCAGACAAGGACTTGTTGGAGGAGCACGTTACGTGCATGTGTGGCTGAGCCCATCCAGGTAGCATGCTGTGTGCTCGTGTGCCCAAGCCAGAAAGTGCATTTGCTGATGCTCCTCACTGGGTTTCTCACTTGGCTGTAGCCCAGCTGCAGGGCTTTGTTGTGTGCAGTAATACTCATCTGGGCTGGCAGAGTGAAAAGACCTCTTTGTCCCATCCAGCCAGGGCAAAGTAGACACTTTTGGACTTCTGTGAACACCTCCAGAACCTGTTGGTGAGCAGACAGCCTGCTAGAGCCAGCCAGCAGGAAAGGCAGCTGTCTGTGTGTCCAAGGAGGTGCTTCACTTAACTTCAGGCTTCACAGGGATCCTGCTGGACACCTTAAGTGTGACGCCAGTTCCCCTGGGAACTAGGCTGGTATCAGCTGGCTGGATTCTAGCAGAGCCTCCTTCTGCATGGCAAACCACTAGGGAGGGGTTAGTGCCAGAAGCAGAAAGCATAGCTACTGTCTTTTGGAGGTATAGGCATGGTCTTCAAAAAGTGTATTGAAGGAGTTGCTGCTAGGCTCTTGCACATAGAATCATTCATTTCTAATCAAGTTACCGAACCACAGAATCAATTGTCAGGGCTGGAAGGGACCTCAAAGATCATCCAGTTCCAACCCCCCTGTCATGGGCAGGGACACCTCACACTACGTCAGGTTGCCCAGAGCCACATCCAGCCTGGCTGTAAAAAACTCCAGGGATGAGGTTTCCACCACCTCCCTGGGCAACCTGTGCCAGTGTCTCACCACCCTCATGGGGAAGAATTTCTTCCTCACATCTAATCCTTCATGAGCTTTTCTCAACACACAGAAAAGATGATTTCATCTTAGTTAAACTTCACTGCTGCTATTAGTTAAGGAAATGAGATGTGTTTTTTTTTTATAGGTGCTCATAACTTGTAGTAGCCTCAAGGATTCAAACATCCCTGCTCAGGAAAGCAAAAATACCACCTGATGACTACTCCCTTGTCTTTATTGCTAATCTCTGAGGTAAAACTTGAGTTTCCTCTTATGTTTATTAACGTGTAAGTTAACAGCAAGCAGAAACCTTGGCTGACATCAGGAGCCCATTGTAGTGGATGTTGTCCAGCCACAGTGAGCTCTACTGAAATAGCTGCACTTGTTTCAAGCATTACCTCCTCTAAAATGTTCTTTGCTGCAGAGGGGAAGTTTAACCTCTTTCACTTGGGCTTGAAAGCCACCTACTGCCTCTCACCTGAGAGAGCTGTAGCACACAGAAAGAATTCAGAGCATACACTGGAGGCGTGCTCTTAGCAGCCTCCCAGTTGTTTTGCTGTGGTTTGAGTATTTCCACGTTAGAGCACAGTGGAGGTTTTGGTTTCATTGTCCCCTGTGGTGGTGATTTGTTTGCCTCATATTTATTTGAACTGACCTTAGGCTTCCCTAGATATGTGACATGCTGGCTTCAGGTGCTGCATTATCCTTGCAGATAGAAAAGGTCTCCATGATCTAGGTGGAATGCTTTTTAGAGCAATTTAAGTGACAGAACTCTACTTAGAGTCATAGAATTGTCAGGGTTGGAAGGGATCTCAAGGATCATGCAGTTCCAACCCCCCTGCCATGGGCAAGGACACCTCACACTACATCAGGTTGCCCAGAGCCACATCCAGCCTGGCTGTAAAAACCTCCAGGGATGAGGCTTCCACCACCTCCCTGGGCAGCCTGTTCCAGTGTCTCACCACCCTCATAGTGAAGAACTTCCTAACATCCAATTTGAATCTACCCACTTGTAGTTTTGCTCCATTTTCCCCAATCCTATCACTCCCTGACACCCTAAAAAGTCCTTCGCCAACTTTCTTGTAGCCCCCTTCAGATATTGTAAGTCCACAATAAGGTCTCCTGGGAGCCTTCTCTTCTCCAGACTGAACAACCCCAACTCTCTCAGTCTGTCTCCATAGCAGAGGAGCTGCAGCCCTCTGCTCATCCTCGTGGCCCTTCTCTGGACATGTTCCAGCAATTCCAGATCCTTTTTGTAATAGGGCCTCCAGAAGTGGAAAATAAAGAGGCTCTTGTTAAATTGGAGAGAAATACAGAATTATATTCAAAAATATAAAGGAAAATACAGAACACTTCATCTGTGAAGAACTTTTCCTCACCTCCAGCCTAAACATCCCCTGGCACAGCTTGAGACTGTCTCCTCTTGTTCTGGTGCTGGTTGCCTGGGAGAAGAGGTCAACCCCTCCCGGCTACAACCTCCCTTCAGGTAGTTGTAGACAGCAATGAGGTCTCCCCTGAGCCTCCTCTTCTCCAGGCTGAACACCCCCAGCTCCCTCAGCCTCTCCTCACAGGGCTGTGCTCCAGACCTCTCCCCAGCCTCGTTGCCCTTCTCTGGACACATTTAATTATCTCAATGTCCTTCTTAAATTGAGGAGCCCAGAAGTGGACACAGGACTCCAGGTGTGGCCTGAGCAGTGCTGAGCACAGGGCAGAATGACTTCCCTGCTCCTGCTGGCCACACTATGCCTGATGCAGGCCAGGATGCCATTGGCCTTCTTGGCCACCTGGGCACACTGCTGGCTCATGTTCACTCACCTATGAGCAGAAGAAAGCTCATCCTTCCCAGCACATCCTGCTACCAAGTGCTTACCATACTACCCACACTGGGTACATGTGTACATGCCACAACTTTTGGGTTGCAGGAATCACCCCAAAACCTCTGGAACTCGAGTGCAAGGCTTTGTTAGAGCAGCCACCTTTGGAATGAAGTTCCTCTTACTGGAACTGTAATTCTCCCAGTGAAAACCAGACAGCAGCCACATCTGCCTTTACACTAAATAATGGTAGTAATAATAATAAACCCCAATCTGATCTCTGTGTATGGTGATATTTCTCCTTTGACTGTGCATGCATTTGTCACTTTCAGCTCAGAGGCAGAAGGTGCTCTTAGCCTCTGGAAGTGCAATCCTGGCACAATACACCTCATTGGAAATCCAATCTTGTCCTGCCAGAATGACACTGTTTGGGTTGTTCTCACACAGGCCTGTAGCTGATGTGCTTGCACCCTGTTCAATAAAGCATTCTTTTCTTTAGCCAAGCTATCAGTTTCTGGATTAAACTTGAGTGTCAACACAATCTACCTCCTGCTGTGTACAAACTGCACCTTCACACCTGTAGTAGGATGCAGCAAGAAATGGTTTATGCTACACTGGGTCAAGCATTTGCATTGGGAGGCTGCTTGTTGTCCAGCTGTGGGGGGAGTTTGTTCTTTCCTCCTTTATTGTCTGGAATTCCAGTGGTGTTTGCAGAACCTTTCAGTCTATTTCAGCAGTGATGATGTCTCAGACACCTACAGTAATGCTTGTGATGAGGATTGTTAACTGTGCTATACCAGAAATGTGACTTCTCTCTCTGCCCCCTAACCAAATACATGCAAACTGAGCTGTCAGGGGCAGCACTGCTTTGTGAAGTGACAATTGACTTGGGTTGGTAGTGAGAAATGGACTGTAACTATCTGGTGTACATGGAAGAAACACAGAGAGATGCCTACAACAAATAGGAAATGTAGCAGATGCTGTGGTTTGCACGACTTGAGCTTCTCCAGCAGCAGCAGCTGCCTCTGCATTGCACAGGACTTGCAGAGCAGACCAGCTTGATGTGATTCTAAACACTGCTGTGGTCACTAAGGAGCCAGCTCAAGGTTCACAGCTGAAGCCAAACACATTTACGTTCCCTTTGCTGAGCCTTTGCAGCTTGTCTCTGCGTGTGCCTTCGACAGCTCTGCTTAACTCAGGGACCAGGATGCATGCTTAAGATTAAGTTTGTTTCTCTGTGAGCTTCTAACCTCTTGGTGTCCTCTTTGTCATGCCCTGCATGTCACTCTGCATGTTTCTGCCTTGCTGTAGTTTCCTTGTTGGGGTGCTGGAGGGCGAAGTGAAATGATGCTCTGTTTCGAAGCCCAGAATGGTTGCAACAGATCATATGAGGAAAGGCTGAGAGAAGGCTGAGAGGGGACCTTATTAAAGTCTATAAATATCTGAAGGGTGGGTGTCAAGAAGAAGGGGCCAGGCTCTGTGATAGGACAAGGGGCAGTGGGTACAAACTGGCACACAGGAAGTTCCACCTCAACATGAGGAAAAACTTCTTTGCTGTGGGGGTGCTGGAGGCCTGGAGCAGGCTGCCCAGAGAGGTTGTGGAGTCTCCTTCTAGGAGACTTTCAAGACCCATCTGGATGCATTCCTGTGTGACCTGCTCTAGGTGATCCTGCTTTGGCAGGGGGGTTGGACTCAATCTTCAGAGGTCCTTCCAACCCCTCCCTTTCTATGCTTCTATGCTCATAGACTTTCCACCATGACCTTGTGTTTACTGGGAAGCATGACCACTCCGCAGATCCTTCCTACTGCCTCGTGTCTCTCCTAACAACCCTGAACTGGTACCCACAGCACTCCCAGTAGCATCCTTCTAGATTGTCTCACAGAGTCCCAATGTTGCCTTAGACCACAGACCAGATAACCTTTGCCATCCCCCTGCCAGTGCCCCACTAATCTTCAGGAGACATCAGGTGGAGTGTCAGGAGGATGGGGCCAGTCCCTCTGTGGTGGTGCCCAGTGACAGGACAAGAAAAGAAGAAGAAGTGAGCATGTGTCTTGAGAACTTGCTGTCAGGGAGCAGTGGGGAAGGTCCCTGGATACAGTTGGGAGGACACTCTTATGCTGATGTCTTTATTCTGTGTAGGTTATAGAGGACAGAAAGGGGAAAGAGGCGAACCTGGAATTGGACTGCCTGGTAACCCCGGACCGCCTGGCCCTGCAGGTACAAGTGCCCAGCTTGATTTCTGCTCATTATTGATCAGCTTAAGCAGGCCTTGGTCCCTCCTTTTTCACCTTGCTTTCACTCCTGGGCTTCTCCTCCTGAGCTTGGCTGGGGAGCCAGCTCAGCCCCAGCTGCCTTCTCGCAAGTGAGCTACCAGCCATGACTGGGTGTTAGGAACAGGTTCTTTACCATGAGGGTGGTGGAACACTGCCATAGGTTGCCCAGGGAGGTGGTTGAGGCACTTTCCCTGGAGATATTCAAGGTGAGGCTCCACGAGGCCCTGGGCAACCTGATCTAGTTGGGGATGTCCCTGCTGACTGCAGGGAGGTCAGACTGGATGTGCTTTGAAGGTCCCTTCCATCCCAGACCATTCTATGATCGTATGAAACATGGGGTAAGGGCTCTGCTAATCCTAACTTTGTCTTGCCAGCTGCTGGCCTGCCAGGCCCACCAGGAACACCAGGCTCACCCGGAGCACAGGGGCCACCAGGAGCCAGCGGGAGGTGCAACCCAGCTGATTGTTACTACCACACATCACAGACTCGGGCACACAGCAGTGGGAAATAAAAACCCTCTCCCTTGGACACTTGGGTTCACAGTCACCTCTCACTTCTCTCAGTCAGTTCATTTTACCTTTGAAATACGTGGTGCATTTTGGGTTGGTTTGGGGTTTTGTTGTTTGTTTGTTTGTTTTTTCCCTCAACACTGCATGGTAAATATTTAATTTCTAAGGCACCAAATGGAGCCTTTTTTTTTTTTCTTTCTCTGTTCCTTGCAGTGTGGGAATGATGAGAGGATGCCACATTGTTTTCCAGAGTGCATTCCATGTGTTATGTTCCTCATATTTATTTTGCTTAGAGGAGAAAATAGGCCCAAAGGGGTTTCAGAAAGCTTCTTTCTTCAAACAAACTGGTTGGAACTGCAGACAGTGTGTATGCCTCCCTCTGTCAGCTGGCTTTGGTTTTTCCTGCCTGGTGGTGATGTTTAAGTGGAGAAAATGCCTTTCTGAAGTTTTGAAACCTAACCTGTTGATGGAGAATGCAGGACCTGAGTTGGATCACTGAGATGTTCACATCCCTCAAGGAGGCTCCAGCACACCTTCTGAACTGGGTCTGTGTCATGCACCACAAGCCACACAGTGCTTCAGTCACCCTATAGGTGTTGAAGAGGGAGATGAAGAGTTTATGATGTCTCTCATCCTGTCTAACATTTACCTTCAGACTGACTGGAAACTTGCCAGGTGTAGCCCCAAGAAGCATCTCCCCTGACTGGCTGTTGTCCCAGCCAAGGGCTTGTACATTTGTTTAGCCATGGTTACGTCTACTCCAGACACTGAACTGCTAGGGGCTGGCGTTGGTGTTCCCAGCTGACACTGCCACAGCTTCTCTGGGGTTGATATTCCCACCTGAGACTGGCACATCTTCTAACCATACACGGACTTGGTAAGTGTAGTATCATTGGCTGTAATCAAGCTGCTCTGTCCTGATGCCTGCTCACAGCAAAGATGATACCCTGCTGTAGAGCAGAGGGCACGCAGCGAGTCAAAGAAGAAACATCTCAAGCCTCTAACCTTGCTGTTGCCATGGTTTTCCTCTTCCTCCTGCAATAACCATGTGCCAAAATAAGCTTGAGAAGAAGGTAGGAGCAGCTGAATGCAAACCTCACAGGTCCTAATGACTGGTTGCAAAAAAAATATTTACTTGAGTTCAAGAGAAATTTGCGGGGAGAAAAAAGCAAACCCCTCTTTGGGAAGGTGGACCAGAGAGGACAACTGCAGGCATTCAGGGAATCCTACAGGACCAGACACCCTCAATGGAGAACAAAACAGGACAAAGTGTAAGGCCTACAGAGTTCAAAGGGTTGGGCAAAAGAAAAGATGGAGAAAATCAACCATACAGAGGCTGCTTCTGAAAAAGAGGGAGGAGGCTTGGCCAAAGCTTCACTCCTGGTTATTAGGACCCATGTTCCTAGATCAGCCCAGCAGAATTTGCTGCAGTGCAATAGAAAGTGAAGGTGCTACTGAGAGAAGATTGGGCAGCTACAACCCACACCCTCAGAATGAAGGCATAGCACAAAAGCAGCAGTGAGGGCTCTTGCCCCATCCTTAGGAAGCCAACCACTGCCTCCCACCAGGGAAGTGGCTTTGGTGGCTTCTCGCTTGAGCCACCAGAGAAGCATTCCCACGTTGGAAGTGGTGAGTCCCGGAGAAGCTGTTGTGAGAGACAAATCTGGCCAGCTTCTGAGTTTTGCTTGCAAACAGCAAGGAATGACTGGTGGGACACTGGTGCCAACACGTGGGCATTTGTTTTGCATGGAGCTCCTACCACTGGCACAAAATGAGTGCAAAAAAGCCATAGAGTCAAGCCAGGGAGAGGCAGAGGCAAGTCTTCAGATGTGCTCTGAGAGGGCAGTCATACCCACTTGAGCCCTTGGTCAGCAGATGGGTGGAGAAGGTGCTTGGCATGACAAAGATGTGTAAGGAAATGCAGAGTAACCACCTGGGACAGGAGAGGGCAGCAGAAAACCTGTGGCACACCATGAAATCATCTCCTGAGAGCAATCTTCAGCTGTAATACACCCAGCAGCTGAGGACCTCATGGTTGGGGAGAGGGTCAGGGTTCTTTGTCTGTTCCTGGTGTGCATAGGGATGGACAGACCAAAGCCCACAGGGGAAAGACAAGCCCTCACACCTCCTCTTCTGCTCACCCTTCACTGTTCCTCAGGAGGCAAGACCTGCCCCTTCTGTGAGCCAGCACATCCTCCCCTCTGTGGCCAGTGGGCACCCATCCCACTGGGGTGGTGCTGAAGGTGCATTTGGAACTCGTGGGTCCTGCCTGTGCTTGGCTCAAAATGGGCTGCTCCCATTCCACACCTCTAGTGCCTGTGGAGCAAGTCTTGGTTTGCTGAGTGGCTCTGACCACCTTCCAGGTCTGCTCCTCAGAGCACCATAGCTGTGCCAGCACCAGGGGGTGGTGAGACAGCTTGAAACAGAGCCATTGTCTGTCCTGAGGACCTGCTGCTGTCCACAGGGCTGCCAGCCCAGCAGGTAAAGCCTTGCACCAATGTCCACATCAATGTAGAGACACCAGCAGAGGAACAAGCCCTGCACACTGGTTTCCACTCAGTCCAACGAGCTGCTGCTCAGGCATCTCACATCACCATTGTTGGTCATTGGGGTTTGGGTTGGTTCGTTTTTTGCTGGTGGTGTTTTATTTTTATTTCATTGTTTTCTTTGTACTTCTTTAGTAATTCCAAGGTCTGTACAAAAATCTTACCTATTTTTTTACTGCCTAAGTTAATTTGAAGCTTCGTTTTCTGTGATGCTGTCGAGGAGGGATGCTGCCTTGGGAAGGGTGTCCCTGTGACTGAGAGGTTTCCAAGCAGCTCCCCCTGCCCTGGGAGGCTGTACATAGGCTCTTGATCCGCCTTTGGGGCATGTGTATATGTTGGGGCTCTCAGCCAGCTGCAGCCAAGCATCTGTCCTTTTGCCAGCTGCAGTTGGCTGTGTGTTTAATTTACTTGAACTTAGCAGAAAGCAGAACTCTTTTTATATTTGAAGAAGTTTTATTTTTTCATCTGTTGTTTCCTACCGATGCCTTTGTTGTTGTTGTTGTTGGGTTGTTTGGGTTTTATTGTGTTTTCCTTTTCATAGGCTCCAAACTAAAGGTCTTTTTTTTAAACCTGTATTGGAATGCTTTCAGTTGCTGTGCAGGGAACTTGGGTGATTATCATTTTGCATTGCTTTTTTTTTAGTTTTCCTATTAGCTGGAGGGTTGGAGCACCTCTTCTGTCAGGACAGGCTTGAGGGAATGGGAGCCTCATCCCTGGATGTTTTTAAGGCCAGACTGGATGTGGCTCTGAGCAACCTGATCTAGTGTGAGGTGTCCCTGCCCAAGGGGGGTGCCTTCCAAGCTGGCATTCTGTGATGCTGTGAGGTTTGTCTCTAGGGCAGCAGGAAGCCTGCTCCAGGGGAGCATCCATCCTGCACTCCAGCAGCAGTGCAGCCGAGGGTTCAAAACCCAGGAATTTTGTCTTAAACTGGGTTTGGTTCCAATGCTAAAAGAGCACTGTGACAGGGAAAGAGGACTGCTTGTGTCCTCCACCCGTCCCTTGTGGTTTATGGTTGTGGATGATGATAGATGTTAGGTAGTGCACAAAATGTTGCTCAAGAAGTGGATTTTTTTCCTTTTTTTCAATTAATGGCTAATCACACAAAAATATTTTGGCACCACTTCTTTTTCACAGGAGTGAAACCCTGGGTTTCATGGCTTTGGGGGGGGGTTTATTTCCCTTCTTTATTTGTGATATTTATGTAGAAGTTTGGATATTAGGAAAATTTCTTTGCTGCAGGAGTGGTCAGGGATTGGAACAGGCTGCCCAGGGAGGTGGTGGAGTCACCATCCCTGCAGGTGATCAACAAACCTGTGGCACTTTGGGACACAGTTTAGTGGCCATGGTGGGTTTGGGTAGAAGGTTGGGCTCAATGATCTTAGAGGGCTTTTCTGACCTTAATGACTCCATGGTTCCAAAACCCATTGGCTAAAGCCCAGTTTCTCTGAGTTCCCTGTGGAAAGGGAGCCCCTAAGCTCATATTCCCAATCCAGGAGAAGCACTGCTCTCATGGGGCTTGTTAGAACAGGAGAAAGTATCTCAGGAGTCACAACAGTGTTGGTTTGGAGGTTTGTTTGTCTGGTTTTTGTTAGATTCTGGATGTACAAACCCACACAGAGTCAGAGCAGACAGTGGAGCAGGTCCTGCTGTAAGGCATCATTTCCTTTCTTCTCTCAGGCCTTGAAGAGAGAAGGTTTAGGGGTGACCTTGTTGCCATGGACCAGTACATAAAGGGTAGCTACCAGCAGGATGGAGACTCCCTTTTTACAAGGAAAAGACAAGGGGTGATGGGGACAAGTTACTGCTGGGGAGATTCCCATTGGACTCCAGCAGAAAATGCTTCCCCATGAGAACAGTCAGAGACTGGAATCATCTCCCAGGGTAAGCAGTGCAGTCCCCTACACTGGGCAGTTGAATACTCAGCTTGCAGGGTGCTGGGCCACCTCATTGCAACTCCACTGTCACCTAGAAAGATGATCTTTGGGGTCCCTTCCAACCTGGCATTCTGTGATTCCTTGCCACCTGTGGTGTCCACTACAGCTAGCTTGTATTGGCTGGATGTCCAACCCCATCTCCATGCTCAGAGGTGGGTGTAGACCCTGGAGAAGAAGTCTAAATGGTGATCTTGCCTTGGTTAGTGTTTTGATGGAAAACCCAAGCCTCATCCAACCTTAAGGAAATGTGGGGTCCCAACATTCTTTGCTGACAAATGTTGCAGATCCTAGCCCAGAAGAAGTTTGTAGCTCAGAAGAATGAGGTCTGCAAGTCCTTTAGCAACTTTATCTCCAAGCCTGCTGTTCTACAAACACAAAAGCATTTCATGAGTCACTGAAGGTTCGATGGCAGCACATTCTGACTCCCTTCAACGTCCCTGAAGGATTTTCAGGCACATCCCTTCTTATTTTCTTTCCTCTCTGAGTGATGTGAAGCTGTCACTGAGTCAATCACAGGGCATGCTGGATGCTTGCTGATTTCCTTCGCTGTATTTTTGATTTGCAGTGTTTAAGGTTCAGTTCAATGGCAGTGTATTAAGTGGATGGAAATGGCTTTTACTTTCATTATTATGTGGCCATTTCCATGTGAAACAGGATTCCAGATGGAAATGGAAAATATTTCACACCCTTTCTGTATGGGCTCTGTCAGAAGTGACAGCCTTCCCTTCTGTGTCAAATAAGAAGAGAGAGGATGCCACTGGGAGAGAGAGAAAGGAGAGGCACAAAGGCACCAGGGTGGATTTGGTCCTGGGGCTGCCAGCCTGGGCTGGCTGAATTCATACCAGCATGAGGCTCACACTTCCTACAGGCTACTGAAACTTAGGGTTCCAGAGTCTGGAGGACAAAAAAAGTGGTGACAGACCTTTTTGAGACACTGGAACAGGTTGCTAGAGGTGGATGCCCCCTCCCTGGAGGTGTTCAAGGCCAGGCTGAATGAGGCCTTGAGCAACCTGAGCTGGTGGGAGGTGTCCCTGCCCATGGCAGGGGTTTGGAACTGGATGATGTTTAGGGTCCCTTCCAACCCAAGCCATTCAATGAGTCTATGACCTGCTCAGCATTCTCAGGACAGTTCTGTTCAAAATGTTTCTTTCAGTCCCTGCCTATGCAATTAAATCTCCAGACCTGGCAGTGGTGACAGAAGATCCTGGTGGGTAAAAGTGATATATATTTTTTTCCCACTATTCTTTTTGTTCCTAACCTATCTCAGAGCGTTTTGTGATGCTGAACCAGAAGGAGATGAGAACAAGATTTCCTGGGGACTTCAGAGGAGCACCTGGTTAGGATGGGTGGCACAGGCAGTGGCTTGTGAAACCTCTCAGTCTCTTTGCTCTGTGCCTTCTAAATAAATTTATTTAAACTACCACTACTTTTTTTTTCTGTGTCACCAAAGTTGGTAGAGAAAAGCTGATCCACCTTTGAAAGTCAGAAGCCTGCCCTTAGGTTCCAAATCTTTATTTCCTTTAGGTTCCAAATCTTTGTTTCCTTTATGTTCCAAATCTTTATTTACTTTATGTTCTAAATCATCTTCATTTACTTTATTTACTTTAAGTTGCAAATCCTTATTTTCTTTATGTTCCAAATCATCTCTACTTATTTTATTTACTTAAGTTCCAAATCTTTATTTCCTTTATGTTCCAAATCTTTATCTACTTTATCCTCTAAATCATCTTTATTTACTTTATTTGCTTTATGTCCCAAATCTTTATTTTCTTTATTTACTTTATTTACTTTAAGATCCAAATCTTTTTTTCCCTTTATGTTCCAAATCTTTATGTATTTTGTGCTCTAAATCATCTTATTTACTTTGTGTTCTCAATCTTCATTTTCTTTATTTACTTTATTTCCTTGAAGTTCCAAATCTTTCTTTCCTTGAAGTTCCAAATCTTTCTTTCCTTTATGTTCCAAATCTTTATTTACTTTATTTCCCTTAAGTTCCAAATCTTTCTTTCCTTTATGTTCCAAATCTTTATTTACTTTGTGTTCTACATCTTTATTTACTTTATTTCCTTGAATTTCCAAATCTTTATTTGCTTTTCTGTTCCAAATCTTTATTTCCTTTCTGTTCCAAATCTTAATTATTTACTAAGAATTTGGTTCCTGCTCTTTATTACTTTTATTTCTGCTATAGGATTTACGACTTTTCAGATCAATTTCTTCCACTCTCACACAAGATTTGGGATGGATAAAACACTTTGGCTAACAACATGTCCCATAATGACTTCAGATGGGCCTGGGGGATTGATTCTTCAGTTCTGTGTTTTTAAGTTAAAACTCACAGGTCAGCTTGAAGGCAGAAAATCTGCCACAGGCTGAAGCTCTCCACTTCTGTAGCTGCTGCATTGAACTGCTCCTCAGTGATGAATTTCTTTGATTGTAAGAACTCTGATTTAGTTTTTCCAGCTGAATGTTTTTTATCTCCTCCCTGAGATTCTTTCCACTGTGGAGATTTTATGCCTTTTTAGTTGTGGTTGGTCTGTTTTTGAAAGCACTTCACATTTGTATGTAAATGTAATTGTTGGGGTTGGTTTGGTTTGGTTTTTTTTTTTTCTTTTTTTTTTGTTGTTGTTGTTGCTTCTTTGGATTCATTATGTTTATGGTCTTAAATGATCTTTTCATTCTGTTATCAGACTGGTTGTTTGGGGTTTGTTGTTTTTTTTTTCCCCTTTTTAAAACAATTTTACACGCTTTATAGTCAAAATAAAAGGTTGCTGATGAAACTAGACTTTGGCAGTATCACTTCTGTGTGGTTTGTTGTGCTGAGTGAGGACTTTTGAAGACCAGTGTCTCACCACCCTTGTAGTGGTAGGATGAGGGGCAAAGGCTTTACACTTGAAGAGGGCAGATTTAGACTGGAGATTAAGAAGAAATTCTTTCCAGTGAGGGTGGTGAGACATTGGAACAGGTTGCCCAGGGAGGCTGGGGATGCCTCTTCCCTGGAGATGTTCAAGGCCAGGCTGGATGAGGTCTTCAGCACCCTGGGCTGGTGGAAGGTGTCCCTGCCTGTGGCAGAGTGGTTGGAATTAGATGACCTTGAAGGTCCCTTCCAACCCAAATTTATGAGTCTGTGACTATCCCCTAAATCAGTACAAACTTCTACAGCTTTATGTTTGAAGAGGTTCATCACTTTGTGTGCAGATGGCTGGAGCTGTTCCTTAAGAATGAAATCCTTCACACTCATCTATTCTTTAAGGTTGCCCAGGGAGGTGGCTGAATCCCCATGCCTGGAGGTGTTTCCAAGAGGCAGAGGTGTGGTGCTGAGGGCCATGGTTTAGCACCAGCCTTGGGTAGAGTTAGAGAATGGTTGGACTGGATGGTCTGAAAAGTCTTTTCCAACTGTACCAGTTCAAGGAGAAGCCCCTGATCACATCTTCTTAGAGACTCGCAGCATAAAACATTCAGCCACTGGCACAGGCTGCTCAGGGAGGTGGTTAAGTCACCAACCCTGAAGGTGTTTAAAGGCCATTTGGATGTGGTGCTTGGGGATATGGTTTAGGGGTGAACCTTGTAGATAGATAAGTAAATAAACAATTCCTTTATTTAATTGGCTAGCTGAAGACACCTTATTTCACTGTACATCACACAGAGGAAGGAAGTGGGAGAGGGGGGAGGAGAAATCACAGAAACTATTAAAAAACAAAACAAACAAAACAATAACAACAAAAAACAAAGCAAAAGAAAGCAAACCCAAAGAGAGAAGTGCCTTCTTTTTCCCCCCCTAAAGGCAGCCAGAGGCACCACCTGTGTATTTCTGTCAGCACCAGTGTCCCAGCCTGAGCTGCTAAGCACAGCTCCAGAGAGATTGCGTTCAAGATGCCTCACTGCACCCTTGGGTGAAAGCTGTCTCCTTGCCTGTATTTCTCCTTCGTTCCTCATTGTTTCTTGACTGTCTGTGCAGGAGATAAATTCCTGGCACTCCCTTTGCCTGCTCATGGCCCTTTCATGTTCTTACCAGCTCTCTGTCCAGCCTGCACTCTGCAAGATGAGGGCTCACAGTAGCCAGGAGGGCCGGGAGGGCCAGGAGGGCCAGGAACTCCAGGCTGGCCGGCCACCCCAGGCAGCCCTCGGGCCCCGTCACGGCCGTCACTGCCATAGCTGGCCTTGCCTGGGTCACCTGCAAAAGTGCATGAAAGGAGGGCTGAAAATTGGCACCATGTGCCACAGGTAGCTTGGTGAACATCCTGAGCTGGCAGTGGTTGCTGGCAGCGTGCTGGGCTGCATCCAAAGCAGGGAGAGCAGCAGGACACAGAGAGGATTCTGCCCCTCTTCTCTGCTCTGCTGAGACCCCGCCTGCAGCACTGCCTCCAGTTCTGGTGCCCCCAGCACAAGAAGGGGATGGATCTGCTGAAGCAGGTCCAGAGGAGACCAGGAAGATGATCAGAGGGCTGGAGAACCTCCCCTATAGGACAGGCTGAGAGAGCTGGGGCTGTTCAGCCTGGCGAAGAAAAAAGGCTCCAGGGAGACCTTGGAGCAGCCTACCTGTACCTGAAGGGGGCTACAAGAAGGCTGCAGAGGGACTATTTACAAGGCTTGGAGTAATAGGACAAGAGGGAATGGATTGAAGCTTGAGGAGGGCTGATTTAGACTGGAGATTAAAAAGAAATTCTTTAGAGTGAAGGTGGTGAGACACTGGAACAGGTTGCCCAGGGAGGTTGTGGATGTCCCCTCCCTGGAGGTGTTCAAGGCCAGGTTGGATAAGACCTTGAGCACCCTGGGCTGGTGGGAGGTGACCCTGCCCATGGCAGGGAGTTGGAACTGGATGACCTTTAAGGTCCCTTGCAACCCAAACCATTCTGTGAATCTATGAATCTATGACAGAGAAGCTGTCTGAAGATGGCTTCTCACTGCTCTCAGTGGATTCTCCAGAGAGGTGCCTACTTCAAGGGACACTTTTCCACTGGCAGACAACCAGGCTGTGTTGACAGCTCTGCAGCACTGAAATCTCCGTCCCAGTATCCAGGTACAGACAGAGGAGCAGGTCTGCTGCTATAAAAAGCTATGCAGATGGCAGCACTGCAGACAAGCCTTGCTGGGGATCTGTATGAAGGTGTAGATGCTCCTCTGCTTCAGAGTTACATCAGCACTTTGGGAAGAGACATCTTAACAACTTCTTTTTGTTCTCCACTCAGAGGTGTTGGGGAAATAGAGACAAGTGGAACTGCTGTGCCCTCAGATATCTTCTTACTTCTAAATCTTCACCAAAGAGATGAAATGCAGGGATTTTAGTAAGCCTCTTCCCATAATCAGTGGCTAAAGAAGACAGCTCTGAGGCATTGGTATACCTTAAACTGAATTTCTATTCCTCTTTTACAAAGAGAACAAATTTTGGTGGTTTCTGTCTATATAAAGACACAGAAACTTGATGAAGACCAAAAATAATGAGGGGAAAAGAAAAAAAAAAAAACACAAACACAAAACCCAAGTTTCTTTTCATTCCCTGGCCACTAGATGCCAGCTGTGCTGCATTGAGCTCAGCAGGAATCTGGCCTCGACACCTCTCAGTGACACTGCAATTAGTGAGCACAACCAAAATAAAAAAAGGAGAATTGTACTTTGAATGTCCTAAACTGTGAATGGACATTTTGAAGACTCCTGTGCCTGCCACTGAGATAATCTGGGGGTTGTGGCCTTTTTTTGTTTATATAGAGAGAAGGGAAAAGGAAAGGGAAAGGGGAAAGGGAAAGGGAAAGGGTAAGAGAAAGGGAAAGGGGTAAAGAAAAGGGAAAAGGAAAGGGAAAGGGAAAGGGGGAGAGAGGGAAAGAGAAAGAAGAAAACAATAGATAGAGCTAGAGAGAGCTAGAGATAGAGAGAGATAGATATAGAGACAGAGAGATAGAGAGATAGATGAGATAGAGACAGAGAGATGAAGATGGAGAGATAGATACAAAGAGAGAGAGAGAGAGATACAAATATAGAGCGATAGAGAGAGAGAAATAGAGATGGAGAGATATACAGATATAGAGAGACAGAGAGAAAAACAATAAAGTGGGAATGGATTGAGGCTTGAGGAGGGCAAATTGAGACTGGAGATTAGGAAGAAATTCTTTCCAGTGAGGGTGGTGAGACACTGGAACAGGTTGTCCAGGGAGGCTGTGGATGTCCCCTCCCTGGAGGTGTTCAAGGCCAGGTTGGATGAGGCCTTGAGCAGCCTGGGCTGGTGGGAGGTGTCCCTGCCTGCAGGGGGTTGAAACTAGATGATCTTTAAGGTTCCTTCCAACCCAAACCATCCTATGAATTTTATATCTGTGTGATTACCCTTTTGGTTGTTTTGGGTTTGTTTGGTTGTTTTGTTGTTGTTGTTTTTTATGCTTTGCAGACATTTTTCCTCATCTCCCTACACTGAGGCAGTATCTCTTTAGTAAAAGAGCCTTCAGTTCTGATTTGTGGTTGTATCACTACCTTTGAAGTAAAAATCATGAAGTATTTGGAAGTGCATTTCTTAATGGACACCTTTTAGCTTTTCAAGACAGCTTGAGGGATCAGTTTTAAATACATTTTTCCTGCATCTCTTCATCTTTATCCTCACCCTCTCATATTTACCTGGAAGACCTCTTGGTCCAGGGTGACCTTTCATTCCTCTGCCTGGAAATCCTCTTTCTCCTCTTTCTCCTGGTTCACCTAAGGCAAAATCAAGACACATGAATTCCAGCCTGCCTGGAGTGTTACTTTCAGTCAGCTCCCTCTCAGAGGGTCAAGAGGCAGAGCATTCAGGTGGCTTTGTATGTTCTCAGTATCTTTGAATGATGTCCTTGCACATGTCCTTGTCAGATGTTGGAATTTGTTTGGGGGTTTTCCCCCTATTTAGGATGTACTCAGAGAAAGACAAGTTGAAGAGACCAAGACCTGGAGCTAATCAGTAAGTACCACATGAAATGTGCCCCAGCCTCACTCATAGAGCTACCCAGGCTCTCTTGGAATACAGGCTGAGGTTCCTGGCCAAGGGCTTTTGCAAGACCAGGTAACTCAGCTAAGAACTAACCAATTCTCAAGTGCTGATCCCTGAGACAGCAAGAGGCTGAGAGACCTGGGACTGTTTAGCCTGGAGAAGAAGAGACTGAGGGGAGAGCTTCTTCATGCTGATCAATATCTACAGGACAAGTGTCAGGAGGGTGAAGCCAGACTCTTCTCACTGGTGTCCAGGGACAGGACACAAACTGGAGCACATAAACATAAAGCAAAAGCTTCTTCACTTAGACAGTGCTGGAGCCCTGGAGCAGGCTGCCCAGAGAGGCTGTGGAGTCTGCTTCTCTGGAGGCATTCCAAACCCACCTGGGCATGCTCCTGTGTGATTTACTCTGGGTGATCCTGCTCCAGCAGGGAGGTTGGGCTTGATCTCTAGAGGTCTGTTTCAACCCCTACCATTCTGGGATTCTGTGATTCCCTTTTGTCACAAGCCCTAGGAGGTTTTTTTCCTCTCACTGATCTCAGACAACTCCCCAGATGGATGGAGAAAGTCAGTCCATCTCTGTGGAACTCTGATAAGTCCCAGAATTCAGAGTGAAGTACTGAGGTTTTATCAGGTTGCCTGCCATGCCCCCCTTCCCATCATAGCACAGGAGAGCATTCACCACTTCTCTGGTATCTGCAATTGGATTTCAAGGTTTACTGTGAGGTAACTGGGAATTTGATTACAATTCTGATAGCAAACAAAACATCTTCCTTGGTTGGTTGTATTTTTCTTAATGCTCTGCAGACTGCTTTTGTTAACATTAACAGAGTGCAGCCTGCTGTGTGCTGGATCACATTCAGCATATCCACTCCCCTTGGTGTCTCCACATCTTTCCTCTGTGAGTTCAGATGACATTACATTAAATGAGAAGAGCAACACAGCTCCAGCCACAGGGTTGTTAAAGCTTGCTCCTCTCCTCTCCTCTCCTCTCCTCTCCTCTCCTCTCCTCTCCTCTCCTCTCCTCTCCTCTCCTCTCCTCTCCTCTCCTCTCCTCTCCTCTCCTCTCCTCTCCTCTCCTCTCCTCTCCTCTCCTCTCCTCTCCTCTCCTCTCCTCTCCTCTCCTCTCCTCTCCTCTCCTCTCCTCTCCTCTCCTCTCCCCTCCCCTCCCCTCTCCTCCCCTCTCCCCTCCCCTCCCCTCCCCTCCCCTCCCCTCTCCTCTCCTCTCCTCTCCTCTCCTCTCCTCTCCTCTCCTCTCCTCTCCTCTCCTCTCCTCTCCTCTCCTCTCCTCTCCTCTCCTCTCCTCTCCTCTCCCCTCCCCTCCCCTCCCCTCCCCTCCCCTCTCCTCTCCTCTCCTCTCCTCTCCCCTCCTCTCCTAATTTAACTTTCAAATAAAGCTTGAGACAAAAGAAAGCACTTTGGGGGAGTGACAAACCAGAAAGATGACTTTTCAATAAAGCCTTCAAGAAAACAAATGGAAATCACTGCTGAAGGGAAACTAAGGCATGCAGAGTGGTCAGAGGCCTTTGCATAAAACTCTTTGGAGGGGTAGAAAACCTCTCAGACAGGAGCAAGAGAGATCAATTGGGATCAAAAATATTTTGTGAGGTGTATAAAGTAAGTCATTTTTGTCCTTTGCAAAGGATCAATAGATGGTGGCATGTGGTGGGAGGATGGTAAATGGCTCAAGCACTGCACCCAAACAAGAGGCTGCTTGTTCTCAGTCCCTTGCAATGTGAGAAGCTGGATAGCTTTAGAGAAGTAGGCTGGATGTTAGTGAATGGATCTGACTGTTTCTGTTAGCTTTTGGGACCACAAGGCTTGCAGCAGTGAGGTCCACAACTGAGCTGAGTGGAGGGAAGGGAAAACTCACTGCTGGGACTCTGCAGCTTATAAAAACCACAAACCTCAGAAATCCATGAAAGGGAGAATTGATGTTAGGAGCATGACTCAGCTGCTAACTTCCAGTGTAAGGCAGATGCCTGCCCTCTCTCATATTGTGTAAGTGATTTGATGACTGAAAAAAACCCTGGATTTAGAAACAAATCTTGCCAGGCCAATGTGCTCTTTGAACACTGGGGTACTTGTGGCAACAGGTACAGGAAACTGTTCAGGTTCCTAATTCAGGATCTTTTTGGACTCTGCGTGTGTACAATGTGCATGCACAGCCTGGAATCCAGAGGCAAAAGAAAAAAGTCAAAAGCAAACCAAAACAAACAAAAAAAAATCCCAATAAACAAAATGAAACAACAACAAAAAACTCACAACGCACCGAAATAAAACAAGAAGCCCCAAACAGACAAAAAAAAAAAAAGCCCCAAGCAGAACAAAAACAACCCAACAAACCCCCACAACAGCACAACAAAAAAAGTAAAACAAACACCAACAGGTGAAACAGGAGCAGCCAACAACTGGAATCCAGTTAGAGAACTTCTTACCTTTAGGACCTTTACGCCCAATGTCACCAGGAGGACCTTTCAGGCCAGGCAAGCCCCGGGGTCCCAGCTGTCCTGGGAAGCCGTTTTCACCAGCAGGCCCTGGAGCACCTGGTGGCCCTGGTCGGCCAGGAAGACCTGGAGCACCGAATTCTGGCCTCCTAAGGCTGGCTGCCAGCTGTGCTAGCTGTTCTGTAACGAACAGGAGGACAGGATGAAGCAGTAAGGGGAGCTGGATGGAGAGATTCCCATGTGCACTGAGGGAGACCTTGTTCTGTCTGCTGCAGAAACCAACAGATGACAGCAGAGCACCTTCCTCGTGGCCAGTGCCCTTTGCAAAGCTTGTTTTACATGCCCAGGGAGGTGGTGGAGTCACCATCCCTGCAGGTGTTCAAGAGGGGATTGGATGTGGCACTTGGTGACATGATTTAGTGGTCATGAGGTCTTGGGTGACAGGTTGGACTAGGATGATCCTTGAGGTCTTTTCCAACCTTATTGATTCTGTGAAGATACTACCCAAGTACTCCCAGGGGCAAACTGCACAGGCACACTGTGAACTTGATCACTACACGTTAAAGCTTGAATAATTTTGCAGGCTGGGATGACTCAAATGTCTTTGTTTTATTTAGCAATGCCTTTATCCTTTTCTATATCATTTAAGTTTAAACCACTTAGTAAGAAAAATAAAAAACAAAACTGACTCAGGCTATTGCTGCCTCTTAAAAGAGGAAAGAGCTCTCTTCATTACTGTTTGTTAAGCCTGGCAATATCCATCTTTGCAAGGAGGAACAAGCTGAAAAGCATGAGGATAGTCATCTGTGTTGGTCTGCTAAGAGCAAAGAAACCCTCAAATTGGTGCTTGTGAGCTCAAATTTGATTTTAAAAAAAATTAAACCCTTTATGTTGAACTTTTCCTGAGGTAAATTAGCAGGAGCTGGGATTTAGTGAGTTAAAAAAATAAATAAATAAAAATTACACTGCCTTAAGCACCAAAGAGACTTTTCAGTACTTGCTGTTGAAGATGCCCTCTGGGATGTTCTGCCTTGGCTTTTGAAGTGGTTTCTTGCAAGAGACAGACACATTGAGGAGGATTATGAGCACATCAAATAGGGTGCTTGGATTTCTTCTCAACCAGAATTAGCAGGGAAGAGAAGGGTATGGGGAAAATGGAGCCTGTCTTCATTGCACCCCTCTTGGGAACTCCTGTAACAGGGCTCTCAGGTTTAAATACAACTAAAAACAGTAGAAATCAATCCAAGTGGGTCCCTGGAACCTTGTCAGCTTACAGACAACTGTAACTGAAGTTCAGCTTCACAGAAGGCTTTGCCTGCACAGTGTTACCTTTTCAAATACCTGCTGGCTATATAGATCCTGTTTAGTTTGGATCCTGCCCAAAAGGGTATACAGAGAAAGCTATTTCTAAAGCAAGCCTGGGAGGTGGATTTGAAGTCTAGAACAGAAATGTTAAGGCAGGAAAGGACTCTTCTCAGGCTGGTACAACAGAGGACCATTCCAAGCTGATCCTGTGCCTAATGAAGAGCAAAGCTCCTGCTAATTTACTTTGGGAAAAGATCAGCATAAAGTGTTCATTTTTTTTATCAAATTTGAGCTCACAAGCACCAGTTCGAGAGTTTCTTTCCTCTGAAAAAGAAGGCCTGCACTTAGCAGGCCAACACAGATGACTACCCTCATGCTTTTCAGCTTGTTCCTTCTTGCAAAGATAGATCTTGCCAGGCTTAGCAAGTAGTACTGAAACATAAGAAGGACACAGAGCTGTTGGAGTGAGTCCAGAGGAGACCACAAAGATGATGTAAGGACTGCAGCACCTCTGCTATGAGGTTAAGCTGAGGGAGCTGGGGGTGTTCAGCCTGGAGAAGAGAAGGTTCTGAGGGGACTTGCAGCTGTCCTCCAGTGCCTGAAGGGATCCTACAGGAAGGCTGCAGAGGGATTTTACATCAGGGTGTCTAGAGACAGGACAAGGGGGAAAGGTTTGAAGCCGAGGGAGAGCAGGGTCAGATTGGAGCTTAGGAAGAAATTCTTCAGAATGAGGGTGGTGAGACTCTGGAACAGGCTGCCCAAGGAAGCTGTGGATGCCTCCTGTCTGGGGGTGTTCAGTGCCCCACAGAGGTGTCCCTGCCCATGGCAGGGAGGTTGGAGTAGATGATCTCTGAGGTCCCTTCCAACCTGAGCCATTCTATGATTCTGCCAGATTCCCCTGCTGAGGCCATGCTCTTTGTTCTAGATAAGAGTGGGGAAAAGCCTTGGATGCCTCCACAGCAGCAGATCCTCCTGCTTGAAATGCCCAAGAAACACAAGATACACTTCAGAATATTTACCTTGCATGACTCTCATGCAAACCTGCTTGATGTGCTGATCAGTAGGTTCTTTTCCCTAGGATTAAAAACCAGAAGTAATAGTAGTTAAAATAACCCCAGCTGGTATCAGAGTACATTTTCTACGTGTGTCTGATGCAGACAAAAATGCTGGCCAGTTGTTATGGTTTAGCTCCATCCAGCAGTTAAGTACCACACAGCTGCTCCCTTACTCCTCTACCCCTGTGGGATGAGTGGGGAGAGAATTGGAAGGGTAAAAATGGAGTATTTGGTCCAGTTCTGGGCTCCCCCAGTTCAAGGCAGCCAAGGAACTACTTGGAAAGAGTTCAACACAAGGCCACAAAGATGATGAAGGGACTGCAGCATCTTTCTTACAAGGAGAAGCTGAGAGACCTGAGGCTCTTGAGCCTGGAGAAGGGCAGACTAAGAGGTGATCTTCTCAATGCTGATCAATAGCTAAAGGGTAGGAATCAAGAGGATGGGGCTGGGGTGTTTTCAGTGGTGGCCAGTGACAGGACAAGGGGCACTGGGCACAAACTAAACACAGGAGGTTTCATTTGAACATATGGAAAAGCTTTAATGTGAGGGTGCTGGAGCCCTGGAACAGGCTGCCCAGAGAGGCTGTGGAGTCTCCTTCTCTGGAGGCTTTCAAAAACCTCCTGGACATGTTCCTGTGCAACCTGCTCTGAGTGAACCTACCTTAGCAGAAGGCTTGGACTAGATAATCTCCAGAGGTCCCTTCCAAGCCCTGCTGTTTTGGGATTCTGAAGCCTAACTCTCCCTCTCTGGAGGTATTCAAAACCCACCTGGATGTCTTCCTGTGTGATCTGCTCGAGGTGATCCTGCTCTGGCAGGGTGTTTGGGCTGGGTGAGCTTTACAGGTCCCTTCCAGTCCCTAACACTCTGTGATTCTATGATTTCCCTGGCCTACAAAGATGTCTGCTGTGAGGTCCAGTGCATTTCAGACTCTGCTGTGGCACTCGGGTGTCATGTGCACGCACATCTCATCAGGCAAATCAAAGGAGTTGTGTGAGTGACAGCTAAGTGCCCCAAAGGCACAAGCTCTGTGGAAACAGTACTTACAGCTAGGCCTTGGCTGCCAGGCAGACCTGGGGCACCCTGTTCCCCCTGCAAGCCTCGTGGTCCAGGGGAGCCTCGTGGTCCTTCCATGCCAGGCAGTCCCCGACTTCCCTCCGGCCCACGGGAACCAGGATCTCCAGGATTACCAACCTGGCAGGCAAAGAGAGGAACTTCAGTCAGTGGGCTGCTCTGCTCCTGGCTGATGGGCTCATCCTGACATAGGCAGATGGGGCCAGAAGCTACTCAGAACTGCAGAGCAGTGCCTGTTGGGGTGCAGAGTTAAGTGCTTCTGTTTCAATAAGACACCAGAGTGGGTGGTCGTGGGGTTGATAAACTTCAGCAGAAGTCTGTGCTCCTCACTGAAAGGGGAGAAGAGGAAAAATCAGACAGGCTGTCAGAAGAGGCAAGCTGGCACCCATAGAGGCATGCACAAGACACTCAGGTTTTGGTCAAGGAGCAGATCTGCTGCCTTGGTTTCTACTTCTGCCCTCATGCATGTCACTTGCAACCCTTCTTGACATGAAGAGCTCCTCTACTTACAGGACTCTGTAAGTCCAACTGCCAACTCTCTGCCTGTTGCTTTTGTGGAGAGGACCACAGAGGCCTCCCTTCTTCAGGCTGAACAGCCTCACAGAATCAGAATCACAGAAACATTCAGGTTGGAAAAGACCCTCAGGATCACCAAGTCCCACTCCCTGAAAGCCGGGTGGGGGCTGGTCTCTTCTGCCTAGTAACAAGTGAGAGGATGAGAGGAATTGGCCTCAAGTCGCAGCAGGGGATGATTAAGTTGGATCTCAGAAGAAACTTCTTTGCTGGAAGGGTTCTCAAAGACTGAAATAGGCTGCCCAAAGAGGTGGTTGAAGCCCCATGCCTGCAGCTGTTTCAAAGAGGCTGAGATATGGTGCTGAGGGACATGGTTGAGCACCAGACTTGCTAGAGTTAGAGAATGGTTGGACTGGATGAGCTTAAAAGTCTTTTCCAACCAGAATGATTCTATGACTCTGGTTTATGGATCTATGACCTCTGCATTTCTGTAGCAGTGCTCTTCATTATACTTACAGATCCCTTTGCTCCTGGCAATCCCATGTCACCCTAAGCAAGAAAAAAAAAAAGAATATATTAGAAGAGAGTTATTCATTATTCACATTATAAAAGCATAACTTTTCTTTTCCCCTTCACAGCAAGAAGAAAAAGTTCAGACTATTTATTATCTGTACTCCTGTTTCACCAGGCTGATAGAACTGCTGAGCTCTGCAATGCTCAGTTAGTGTAAAACTGAAATGTGACTTTCAGTGGTCAAACTCCATGCTTCAAGCACTCCAACAAGCCTTTGAAGTTTTCATTGGTGACAGGGAAATATTTGATCAGGTGAAGAGAAAATAACACCTTACTAAGTCACCCTTTTCTCCTCCATCTCCTTCTGCTCCAGGTGCACCCTGCAGAATAAATAAATAAATAAGGACAAGTTGTCAGCCTTCAGATTCAGTCAAAACAGCATTTGGGGAGTGTGACTTGAAAGTACCATCACCACAGGACTTACTTGTTCACCTTTAGGTCCTGGTTCACCCACTGAGCCCTAAAAACGTAAAGGTTTAAATAAATAAATAACTTGAAACAGCAGGCTCAAAAGCATACTAATAATCTTCAGTCCTCCCTACCCATCTGGCATTAATGCAGGAAACCTTTAGAGCTGCAGGCTTTGAAAGATGACAATAAAAGCACTTAAATGAATCTTACTCTGTAATTAAGGTGACAAACTGAAGACAAGTAAGAGCATGAAAGATTTAATGCCCCTGCTGCACTGGATGGAACAGGTTCTGCCTGCCAAACAGCAGAGCTTCCCTTCACATGACAGATGCTCTTCCAGCAGCGACAACTCTGCTCTGCACATTGGTTTTAGAAGGTAAAAATGCAGCAGGTGTATCACTTTTACAAGGCCTGTTAAATATTCTGTCCTGCTCTAGGCCATACTAGCCCTGCAAATGTGGGGTAAGCACAGTGAGGCATCCACAAGTCCAGTCACAATCTTCTCCTGCTTGCTGTTGCATTCTCAGTCTCCTTCAGCAGAACTCTCTCTGGAATTTTGATCATTACAAAAGGAAGTGGCTTGTCCCTAGAATCCTGATCATTACAAAGGGAAGTGGATTCTCCCTAGAATCCTGATCATTACAAAGGGAAGTGATTTGTCCCTAGCACCTTGATCATTACAAAGGGAAGTGATTTGTCCCTAGAACCCTGATCATTACAAAGGGAAGTGATTTGTCCCTAGCACCCTGATCATTACAAAGGGAAGTGATTTGTCCCTAGAGCCTTGATCATTACAAAGGGAAGTGATTTGTCCCTAGAGCCTTGATCATTACAAAGGGTTGTCCCTACAACCTTGATCATTGCAAAGGGAAGTGATTTTTCCCTAGAAACTTGATCATTACAAAGGGAAGTGGCTTGTCCCTAGAATCCTGATCATTAGAAAGGGAAGTGATTTATCCCTACAACCTTGATCATTACAAAGGGAAATGGCTTGTCCCTAGAATCCTGATGATTACAAAAGGAAGTGGCTTGTCCCTAGAATCTTATCATTACAAAGTGAAGTGGATTGTCCCCAGAACCTTGATCATTACAAAGGGATTTGTCCCTAGCACCTTGATCATTACAAAGGGATTTGTCCCTAGGACCTTGATCATTACAAAGGGAAGTGATTTGTCCCTAGCACCTTGATCATTACCAAGGGAAGTGGCTTGTATCTTAAAGCTGCTACTCCTTCTGAAATATAAAGCATCTTTATATGCTTCATCTTAGAATCCTGTAACCAAAGGTAGCTGTGTAGACAGGCAGGAAGCAAAGAGGAATCAGTTAATGAGCTGATTCATTTCAAACCTATGCCATTTTTGTTTCTGAAAGTATTTCAGATGTAGGAGGTGTTATTTAGCAAAATAATCATTTGGAGAAGGATGATCAGAGGGCTGCAGCTCCTCCAGGCTGAGAGTGTTAGGGCTGTTCAGTTTGAAGAAGAGAAGGCTCTGAGGAGACCTTATTGTGGCCTTCCAGTATCTAAAGGGGGCTACCAGAAAGCTGGGGAGGGATTTTTTAGGGTGTCAGGTAGTGACAGGACTAAGGGGAATGGATCCAGGCTAGAGGAAGAGAGATTTAGATTAGACACTAGGAGGAAGTTCTTCCCCATGAGGGTGGTGAGACACTGGAACAGGTTTCCCAGGGAGGTGGTGGAAGCCTCATCCCTGGAGGTTTTTAAGGCCAGGCTGGATGTGGCTCTGGGCAACCTGACGTAGTGTGAGGTGTCCTTGCCCATGGTAGGGGGTTTGGAATTGGCTGATCCTTGAGGTCCCTTCCAACACTGACAACTCTGTGAAAATCTTAGTATTTGTGTTCCGTTAGAAAACCAATCACACATTCAAACATCTTCCTTCTATAAGAACTACAGCAGGGCAGGGAAAAAAAAAAAAAGAAATATTTCTGTGCCAGCCCTTTCCCTCCCATTGCAGAGACGCAGTGAATTCACACAAGATATAGGCACACAAACCAGGGTTACACCTACGATCTGATGAATTCAGATTTCTCCTCACATTGCTGAGGATGAATAGCCAACACTAAATTTTCCACAGAGCTAAGCAGTGCAAGTCACAGATCTATTTAACATCCCAGCTTTGTCCAACTGAACCTGTTTTGGCTGAAGTGTTCTCTAACGTTGTGACTTGTAAAGGTTTTCCAATTACTCACACAAAAAGATACTGATTTTCCAACTTAGCATCATTGTAGGGGTTCTTTTTCTCCAGTTACCTCTTCTTAGAGCAACAAAACTGCCAATAGATAAAAGTTGAGGTGGAAGAAGCTTTTGCATTTGTGCAACTTGGCCTGTAATATTTGTACTGGCAAAGAAAAAAATCACAGCTGACCATATCTGCTCCACAGTGGCTCTCAAATCATCAACAGAGACAACATGGCAAGAGGTCAAAATATGAAAAAATCTTTTTGTTTTGTTTTTTGACATATTGCTTATCTCAACCCTCAAATACTGGGTTCATTTTTGAGCCCCTCATTCCAATAAGGACATTGAGATCCTGCAGGATGTCCAGAGAAGGGCAACGAAGCTGGTGAAGGGTTTAGAGAACAGGGCTGGTGAGGAGCAGCTGAGGGAACTGGGGGTGTTTAGTCTGGAGAAGGCTGCGGGGAGACCTCATTGCTCTCTGCAGCTCCCTGAAAGGAGGTTGGAGTGAGCTGGAGGTTGGCCTCTTCTCCCTAGTATCAGGCCATAGAATGAAAGGAAATACCAGGAGAGGTACAAGGAGATTAGGAGAAATTTCTTCCCTGAAAGAGTGGTCAGGGATTGGAACAGGCTGCCCAGGGAGGTGGTGGAGTCACCATCCCTGCAGGTGTTCCAAAAAGGTGTGGCCATGGCACTTTGGGATATGGTTTCTTGGCCACAGTGGTCTCAGGTTGATGGTTGCACTTGATCTTAGAAGTCTTTTCCAACCAAGGAAACTGGGAATCTACAACCTCCTCATGGGCAATCTGTTCCAGGCTTGACTTGGAACATGTGCTGCAGGTCAGTGCTACTGACAAAGCTGCAGCCATGTTCAACCTGCCCCTGAACAAACAAATAAACACTCCAGCATCTATTCAATTGAAGAAGAATAATAAAAAAGAAAGAATCAAGGCTACAAATGGACACTTGTCTCAATACAGGCAAGCTAAAAAGCCGTCACAGGATGAGATAGCTCTTAACACAGATTTTTTTTTTTTTTGGACTTGAAGGGCATTAAACTGACCCTAGGATTTAAAAAAGCTCAAGGCAGTTAGATCAACAGAAACCTCCTGGCTGCAGGCTGGATCTCACTGGGGCTGCTCACAGCACCTTCACTTTCTTCTCATCCTAGAGGTCCAGGTGCTTTCTACAGCAAACCAGGAGAGCCAGGCATCTTTGGAGGGAGATTGCCAGCAATGTGATCATTTATTTTTCCTTTCAGATTTGCTTCCTCAGATATCTTCAATCTCCTTCTGGAGAAGTCTGAACCATTACCAATCTAACAAAAAGAGATTCCTTTATTCCAATACTTCTAGCTGACTAGAAACTCATGCTCCTGATCTCAGCATTAAAAAAAAAAACAACAAGGAAAACCTAACACATGAATAATAATCTCAACAGCAACAAAGACCTGGATTTAAGTCCTTTTAAAAACTGCCCAAATCAGCTGCCAACCCTATCTAGCCACCCTGTGATGCATACTGGCAGCACATCAAGAGCAGGAATCCTCTGTGCAACTAAAGGCATCTACAGCAGTGATGCATAGGTTTGGCCATTGGAATGGGCTGCCCAGGGAGGTGTTGGAGTCACTGTCCCTGGAAGTGTTTAAAATAAGCCTGGATGAGGCACTTAGTGTCATGGTTTAGTTGATTAGATGGTGAGATTAGTTGGGTGTGAGGTTGGACTTGATGATCTGAAGGTCCTTTCCAAGCTGGTTAATTCTGTAATTCTGTCTGAAAGTTCTGTATTTCCTCAGTTCTCAGTGGAAAGCAAGAGGCACTTCACAAGTGCTCTTCATTTAGTACTGGAGTAGGTGCCTCAAGTAAGAAGGAACACAGTGTATAAATTGAGTATTCCATGGCAAAGATGTCTGGAGTTTGGTGAGTGAATTCCATCTCTTCCACAAGAGAACAGAAAGGACAGTTTGGGGGTTGTATACTTCTCCTCACTGACACTGATTCAGCAAAGCAAGGTACCTTCTGCTGGTCTGAGATCCCCAGGGCCCAGTTCTTCCCTCCTAACAAAATATCAGTACCAATAATTCAGTCCTGCAGTTTTGTGTGTGCACACATCCCAACAGCCTGTGCACGTCCACAGCAGGTCCTAAGCCATACATAGAAGGCACTGAATCTACTGTAGACCAAGGCTGAATTTCCAATGCTCTTCAGTGACCAGAGACTCTAATTTACAATTTCATAACAGGTTAGGTCAAGCATTTGCAACATGATTTAGGCTTTTAAATGATTCAAACTCCCCTCAAAACTGAAATATTTAAGGTAGTAATCTCACTTCAGTCCCTTGAGTAGCACTGCTGCAACTTTCCCTCTATATTTTATGAGCTACAAGTATTTAATGGGAAGCTAGGGCACTGCCTGCAAGCAGCTAACAGATCTACAAACAAAAGAAGAAACCAGACATGAATTAATGTGAGAACTGAAAACAATGCTGCAATTATTGCATTTACTCCTGATGTCAAAGTGCAGTCTGCATGGTTGAGAGCATTTCTTACCCGGTCACCCTTGCTACCAGGCAGGCCTGGAGGACCTGGCAGCCCTGGAAGTCCAATATCACCCTGGGGACCCTGTGAAAATAAGCCAAGGATGTAAATTTACCCAGCATGAATGAATAAGGGAAAGTCATATCCTAAACAAGCAGATGGGGCAGAATCTTACTCTCAGGACAGCCCTAAATTGGTGAAAGAAGATTATCTGATGGAAACAGAGCTGAGCCAAAACACAGCTCTTTAAACAGTGCCTTCTCATGATTTTATTGCTAACAAACACAACAGAAATAAAGGGCTGGCAAGGCTTTCCACCCTCCAGCCCCTCGATGACAGCCTGCTTCTCTTAAAAGAACCCAAAATATCCTTGCTGAGATCCTGCTCCCTGACCTGCACATTCCTCTGTTAACAGCAGGCTCTTTCAGCCACAACCTGCCCAGCCAGACTTCTGCCTGCTGCTGTACAAACAGTGCTGGAGCAGGGCTGAAAGGTGCCATTCAGCATCTGCTCCACTCATTAGCAGCTGCTAGCAGAGAGCCAGACTTTCACTGCTCTCTTCCCCTTCACTACATGCAGCCCACACCGATGTGTGCAACCCAGTTTTGCACATCACAGGATTTATGGTGGGTTGGTTTTTTTTTTTTTAGTAGAAGAAAAAGTCCCACACATCTCTATATACTTTAAAAAGCAGCATTTTCTAAGCTTAGCAGAGTCACAGAGGATTGGGGAAAAAAAAAAACAAAACTAAACAAACAAACCAAACCAAACCAACAAAAAAAGCAAACCCAAACCACTCAACAATCAACTCTTTTCAACACTGCTTTCATCCCCCTGCATGGATAAATGGCTAAGTGTAGTTCCTAATGGTGCTGGAGTTCCTTGAAAGTAAATGTGAGAAGTGATTGTGGAAATAAACTGCTTACCAATTTGCCTGGGATGCCTGGAGGACCTGCAGGACCTGGCTCTCCTCTGCTACCCTTAGAGGAAAGAGAAGGACAACATTACTTCCTGCAATATTTCTTGCTAACAGGGAATAAAGGATGATTATTATTTCTTGTTTCTTAATATTGAATGAATTACTCTAACAGTTAACCTCAGTCATAACTTCTGGTTGATTATGCAAAACTATTCCATACACTAAAAACAATGAAGACTCCTGAGAAAGGCAAAAATTTTTAGTTAACCATGGCATAGAATTTAGAGCCAGCATTAATGTGACAAGAAAGCCAAGAAGGGAGTTGCTATGAGGGCTTGTAGTGATAGGATGAGAGGGAATGGGTTGAAGCTTGAGGAGGGCAAATTTAGACTGGAGATTAGAAAGAAGTTGTCTCCAGTGAGAGTGCTGAGACACTGGAACAGGTTGCCCAGGGAGGCCATGGATTCCCCCTCCCTGGAGGTGTTCCAATACAGGTTGGATGAGGCCTTGAGCAACCTGGACTAGTGGAAGGTGGTTTGAACTAGGTCCCTTCCAACATAAAACATTCTATGACTCTCTGAAGTAATTCATTCTGCACAGTGATGATGCACAATCACATCCCCGCATGGGATCCCACCTGGGAGTTACCTGTCACTACCAAACTTACTTCACCAAGAGAACTGTGAGGGAATATTTAGCTTTAGGCTTTTAATTAGTTTCATCAACTCAGTTCCTACAGGACCACATACTTAGAAGCCCACAGTCCCACCTGAACAGCTTCAAACCATTCCCCCTTGTCCTGTCTCTAGACACCCTCATAAAAAGTCCCTCTGCAGCCTTCCTGCAGGATCACTTCAGGTATTGGAAGGCAGCTCTTAGGTCCCCAAAGAGTCTTCTCTTCTCTAGGCCTAACAGGGCATAAATGCAAAAACAACTTCTCATGCAAGCTTAGGAAAAGGATCTCTGCAATTTAAGAAATAATTAGGCATCCTGGAGAGATCAGAGAACCAAACATGAACAGATCTTTTCCATTCATTTCCTCCAAAATAGCTTAAAAATCAGTTCTCCTTTTAAAGCACTTGATGTATTACCAGAAGCCTTTTTCTTTTTATGTTAAAAAAATCAAAAAATTGGGGGAAAAAAAAAGAAAACAGAAAAGAAAAAAAGAAAAGAGAAAAGATAAAAGAGAAAGAAAAGAGAAAAGAGAAAAGAAAAGAGAAAGAAAAGAGAAAAGAGAAAAGAAAAAAAGAAAAGAGAAAAGAAAAATAAAAATTAAAAAAAGAAAAAAGAAAAAGAAAAAAAAGAAAAAAGAAAAAAGAAAAAAGAAAAAAAAAAGAAAAAAGAAAAAAAAAAAAGAAAAAAGAAAAAAAGAAAAAGAAAAAAGAAAAAGAAAAGAGAAAAGAAAAAAGAAAAGAAAAGAAAAACCAAAAGAGAACCAAAAATAAAAAAAGAAAATAAAAAAGAAAAAAGGAAGGGAAAAAGAAAAGAGAAAAGAGAAAAGAGAAAAGAAAAGAGAAAAAAAGAAAAGGAAAAGAAAAAAGAAAAGGGAAAAAAAAAAAAGAAAAGGAGAAGGAGAAGAAAAAAGAAAAGGAAAAAAGGAAAAGAAAAAAGAAAAGAAAAGAAAAAAGAAAAGAAAAAAGAAAAGAAAAAAGAGAAAAGAAAAAAGAAAATAAAAAGGAAAATAAAAAAGAAAAGACAAAATAAAAGAGAAAATAGAAAATAAAAAGGAAAAGAAAAAAAGAAAAAAATGCCCCCAAATCACTTTCGTCTTACAACCCAGAAGGTGCATTAAAGTTTCTGAAAAATCAGTTCTTTAATCACATCATTCTGCACTGCATTTCTGATGCAGGAAAGAGAAGGATTAAAATCATCATCAGTATTAGCAACTCATCTGCTCGTAGCCCTCCTGTAGCACTCCTGGCTGATTGCTCTACAGCTACACCACAAAAGCAAGGTCACCTTCCATCGAGTCAAAAATCATACAGTCAAACTTCTTAAGCACATCACAAGGTTCTGCTGGTCTTACAGAAAGCCAGGAAAAAGCAACAACAACAACAAAAAAATAAATCTTTAGTTGGATTTTAAATGCCAAATAAAAAGGAGAAACAAATCTTTTGTCAGATATAGAGCCAGCAGGACTCTTTCAAACACCACCAGTTTTCCAAGGTGGTAAAAGATAAGGTTAGGACAGAGAAGGCTGGAATACAAAAGGACAATATTTCCTGCAAACATTTCCTGCAATCATGTCTGTAAGGACAGAATGACCTCAACCTAAGGGCCACTGCTGCAAGATCTGCAGGAGTTGTGTACAAAGGGAACTGTTAGAGCCACTAGGAGAACCTGGGGGTGCTGGTGGACAGCCAGCTGAAGATGAGCCAGCAGTGTGCTCAGGTGGCCAAGAAGGTCAACAGCATCCTGGCCTGGATCAGGAATAGTGTGGCCAGCAGTAGGGAAGGGATTGTGGCCCTGTACTGTGCACTGGTGAGGCCACAGCTTGAGCACCTTGGTTCAGCTCTGGGCACTGCAGTATGAAAAAGACATTGAGGTCCTGGATGGTGTCCAGAGAAGAGCAAAGAGGCAGGTGAGGGGTTTGGAGGGCATGGCATAAGAAGAGTGGCTGAGGGGGCTGAGGTTGTTTAGTCTGAAGAAGAGAAGGCTAAGGGAAGACCTAGTGCTACAAGTGCCTGAGAGGAGGTTTGGAGTGAGGGTGGTGTTGGTCTCTTCTCCCAAGTAACCAGAGATAGGAAGAGGAAATGACTAAGTTATGCCAGGGAAAGTCTAGATTGGATATTAAATTGTCCAAGGAGGTGGTGGAGTCACCATCCCTGGAGATGTTCAAGAAATGTGTGGTCATGGCACTTTGGGACATGATTTAATGGCCATGGTTTAATGGCCATGGTGATACTGACAATTAGACTCAATGATCTTAGAGGTCTTTTCCAACCCAAACAAGACTATGATTCTATGATATTTCAGTACCAAATCCAAGGTACTCTCCAGGCTCCCTCTTTATAATAAGAAACACAAAGGCATCTCCAGAGAGCAAGTCAGCCCAACCAACCAGGACCCCTCAGAATTCTCTCAGAGGAGGCTACAGTACCAAATTTTAGGCAGGTGGGCATTTCACCTTGGTTGCAAATGTCTAGGAAATCACAGAATCACAGAATGTTAAAGGTTGGAAGGGACCTCCAGAGATTCCAACCCCCGCCAAAAGCAGGATCACCCTAGGGTAGTCCACACAGGAATGCATCCAGGTGGGTTTTGAAAGTCTCCAGAGAAGGAGACTCCACAACATCCCTGGGCAGCCTGCTCCAGGGCTCTGTCACCCTCACTGTAAAGAAGTTTCTCCTCATGTTGAAGTGAAACCTTCTGTGTTCAAATTTGTATCTATTGCCCCTTGTCCTATCACAGGACACTGTCAAAAAGAGCCTGGCCCCTTCTAGACACCCACCCCTCACATATGTATAGACATTGATCAGATCCCCTCTCAGCCTTCTCTTCTCCAGACTAAACAGCCCCAGGGCTCTCAGTCTCTCTTCCTAGGGGAGATGCTCAAGTCCCCTAAGAATCCTGCTGGCTCTCCGTTGGACTTTTTCCAGCAGGTCTCTGTCTCTCTTGAACTGGGGAGCCCCAAACTGGACACAGGATTGCAGGTGTGAATCATTCATTGCCTCCTAAATCCTGACCAACAAATACCTGCTGGCTTGCTAGGCCAGGCTAAATGGTTAGTAAAGGTTACAAGCTTTCTTTTCTCTGCAAGAGCAGCAGATGAGATGCACATTCTCCAAATCTTAGCAATTTACGGGTTAAATTTAAGCCCTTTAAAGGCTGAAGGAAATCAAGGGGGCAAGGGGCAGTATTTTCTGCAGACACCATATGAAAAATGAAACCTTTCTAAATCTTTGTTAATATGAAAGGGAGGGGGGGGAAAAGGTGGTTAAGGAGCTTAGAGAGCATGGCTAAATTCCACTCATTAGGAATGACACTGATGTTTGAGAATTGCTTCCTCTGGGCCACCTGCCATGAGGACTTGGGCTTAGAAAGGTTTAAATCACAAATGGGTTTGGCAATTATTTGGACTGGCTTGCACAACCTGGAGCAAACACAAGAGTTAGCAACCATACCGTAGAGTGGAGTGCAGGTTATGGTTGGTTTAGAAACAGAAAGACATTTCCATGATATTTTTCTGGGTTGCTGAGCAAGCAAACAGTAAACCAAATAAAAATAAGCCTCGGCAGGTTTTCCTACTCACATGCCAGCTGAAACAATGATTGACTAAAATGGTACTTTTGGAAGTCATTTTCTTGTAGGGGTATTTGTCCCTAGTGAGATAAGAGCCTCATAGACTCATAGATTTGTTCCAGCTGGAAAAGCCCTTTAAGCTCATCCAGTCTAACCATTCTCTATCTCTACCAAGACTGGGGCTAAACCATGGCCCTCAGGATCACAACTCTGCCTCTTTGAAGCACTTCCAGGGATGGGGATTCAACCACCTCTCTGTGAATCCTGTTCCAGTGTTTGAGAACCCTTCTAGTGAAGAAGTTTCTTCTAATATCCAACCTGAACCTCCCCTGATGCAACTTGAGGCCATTTCCTCTCATTCTATTACATTTTACTAGGGAGAGGAGACCAACACCCACCTGCATCCTTTCAGCTAGTTGTAGAGACTCCTCTCAGCCTCCTCCTCTCCAGATTGAACATCCCCAATTCCCTCATCTGCTCCTCACCAGACCTGTTCTCCATGCCCTCCCAAGGTATGAGTTTGCCTGCTTTTAGCTAAAGTTGGCTATCTTCTTTTCAATCATTTCATATCTTCTATGTGAAAATGGAAAAAAATGTTTACAGACTCCTAAAAGGCCAAAATTTGAATCTTCTGCTCTAGTACCAATGCTGGTCTCACTACAGTCCTCCAGTTGTTTAGTAATGAAAATAAAATAGAATTAACACAGTTTATGTCTGAGGATTCTGCAGGCTAGTTGGTAAAGACTATGGAAGGCTTAGGTATTGAGCAGCAATGTGCCCTGCTGGCCAAGAAGGTCAGCTGGGTGCATTCAGAAGAGTGTGGCCAGTAGTCAAGGGAGTTTGCATCAGCAGGTTCACAGCTTGGAAAGGACCCTCAAAGGTCATTTTGTCTGAGTCCCCTGCAGTCAGCAGGGACACCTCCAACTAAATCAGGCTGCCCAGGACAGCAAATCTGGTCTTGAATGTCTCCAGGGATGGGGCCTCAACCAGTTCCAGTATTTCCCCACTCTCATTGTGCAGAACTTCCTCCTGATGTCCAACCTAAATCTGTCCTGCTCCAGTTTCAAACCATTGCCCCTCGTCCTGTTCCCACAGGCCTTTCTGAAGAGTCCCCTCCCAGCCTTCCTGGAGGTCCCCTTCAGATACTGAAATGCAGTTCTAAGGTTTCCCCAGAGCCTTCTCTTAATCAGGCTGAGCAGCCTCAACTCTTTCAGCCTGTATTAACAGGAGGGGTGCTCTAGCCCTCTGATCATCTTGGTGGTCCTCCTCTATACCTGCTCCAGCAGGTCCAGAGGAGGTCCAGAGGTTCTCCTCCAGCTTTATTTTTCCCTGGTGAGTATTGTGTCCAGTTCTGGAGTATTGTGTCCAGTTCTGTGTTTCCCAGGCAGGGAACTGCTGGACACAGTCCAATGGAGGGCCATAAAGATGCTGAGGGGACAGAAGCATCCCTCTTATGAGGAGAGGCTGAGAGACTTGGGGGTCTTTATCCTAGAGAAGACTGAAAGAGCATCTTATTAATGCTGATCAATATCTAAAGGGTGAGGGTGAAGAAAATGGGGCTGGGCTCTTTTCAGTGGTGCCCACTGGTTGGACTGGATAACCTTGCAAGTATTTTCCAGCTCAAACAATTCTCTGACTCTCTGAAGCTAAGTATTATCATTATTCAAGGCTCTTTATAGCTTTGAAGGAACTATAGATGAAAACTAGATTACTGTTTAATGTTCTATAGGCAAACTTACTTTCTTGTCAAAAATTGACTTCCTTTCTCATTTTGTATTGACCACATTTTTTTTTCCTTGCTATGCTTTCATTCTAATACCACAGAATCACAGGATGCCAGGTTGGAAGAGACCCCAAGGATCATCTGGGTCCAACCTTTCAATACTCACAGCTTTTCCAAAATTGTGAAGACAGAGATAACAGAGGCAAGGATTTTAGATGCCTCCAGAGTGATAAACAGAAAAATGATTGTGTTTAATCTACATTAAGTATTTCTCTCCAGCTGACAGGGTTATTAATAATTAACCTTGCATGTCAGCTCCTGTTCTCTGGACTGCTGATTTTGTGAATTCATGTTCACATTGCAAGGATTAAAAGCATAGTTTAGCAGATTACAGGGCATTATCAGAGTGGGCAATTACTTTGGTCTGATTCAATTATAATTCTTAGTCCTGTTACAAGCACACAAAATATCAGCTCAAGAAGTACAGGGCTGGAAACTTTTCCAGGTGCACCCAATACTTTTAAACACAAAAATAAATGATTGCAAGTTGGAGTGAGGATGAAGTTGGGTGGGTGAAGATACCTCTGTTCCATCCCAGTAAATGTATGCTCATGTAACCCCACAGGGTCACAGAATGGTGGGGGTTGGGAGGGGTGTCTGGAGATCATCTAGTCCATCCCACCTCCTAAAGCAGATTCACCCAGAGCAGGTTGCACAGCAATGTGTTCAGGTAGGTTTGGAAAGTCTCCAGAGAAGGAGACTCCACAACCTCTTTGGACAACCTGTTCCAGTGCTCTGTCACCCTCAAAGGAAAGTTTTCCACATATGTAAGAGAAACTTTGGTGTCTTTTGCCTCTTGTCCTATGCCTGGGCACCACCAAAAAGAGCCCAGCCTCATCCTCTTGACCCCCATCTTGTAGATATTAATCAGCATTGATAAGATCCCCTCTCAGTTTTCTCTAGGCTAAAGAGCCCAGGTCTCTCAGCCTATCCTCATAAGAGAGAAGCTCCAGTCCCCTCAGCATCTTCATGGTCCTCCATTGAACTCTATCCAGCAGTTCCCTGCCTCTCTTGAACTGGGGAGCCCAGAACTGGACACAATACTCACCAGGGCAGAGGAGAGCTGGAGAAGAACCTCTGTACCTCCTGGAGTGGGTCTAGAGGAGGGCCACCAACATGATCAGAAGATTGGAGCACCACTCCTGTGAAGACCAAAACCACCCTGGGCAGCCTGGTCCAACAGGTGCTCCAACACCTCAAAGTAAAGAAGATTTTCCTTCTGTTCATATGGAACTTCCTGTGTTCC
The DNA here is from genome assembly GCF_027791375.1 of Indicator indicator. NCBI lineage: Eukaryota > Metazoa > Chordata > Aves > Piciformes > Indicatoridae > Indicator > Indicator indicator. Next base: position 64,834,897 of record NC_072011.1, on the reverse strand, counting down.
AGTTTGTGCCCTTTGTCCCTTGACCTGTCACAGGGCACCACTGAAAAGAGCCCAGCCCCCTCTTCATGACCTCCACCATTCAGATATTGATCAGCATTGATAAGATTCCCTCTCAGTCTGCTCTTCTCCAGGCTAAAGGGCTCCAGGTCTCTCAGCCTCTCCTCATCACAAAATCACAGAATGGTCTAGGTTGGAAAGGACCTCAAAGATCATCCAGTTCCAACCCCCCTGCCATGGGCAGGGACACCTCCCACTGGACCAGGTTGCTCAGAACGTTAGGTGTCAGAAGGGACCTCTAGAGATCATTGAGTCCAACCCCCATGCTCCAGTCCCCTGCTCATCCCTTTTTTGTCTCACTCCTAGGCAGCTGTGGGCACAGCACTCATACAAAGATTCAAGCCCACAAGAAATGTGGTCTCATCAATGTGTGCACCTAGCACACAATAACCACAAACCACAGAGGAAACAAAATCTGCCACTTGGCTGACTGCTGCTGTGTGTTTGGGATTTCATTCAGAGGAGATATTGCTGACCCATGAAATGCCCTGACAAACACATCCCTATCACTAACTCTCTAAGCTCTGTGTGAGGATAATCCTCCAGCTGCATGAGTAAACCTCTTATGCCACTGCATGATAGCAGAAGCTCTGAAAATTCCAGGCAAGGATCCCCAGGGTCTCAGTGGCAAGAGAGAAGCTTGCAGAAGCGATTGGTTATGGAGCCTGCAGCCTTGCCAGCCCCACCACACTGAATTTGGAGGTGTGGTATTTTCTTCACATCTCTGAACCTCACAGAAGGATTAACAGCAGAGGAATTAGATCAGCCTTATGTAACCTCAATCCATATCACTATAGAGGGAGGTAGAAATCTGTACCCTAGCACACCCCATGAGAGTAGTGGAACAGGTCGGGAGGTAGGTGGTTGGGCATCCCTCATCCCTGGAGATACTCAAGGTGAGGCTCTACAGGGCTCTGGGCAACCTGATATAGATGAGGATGTCCCTGTTGACTGCAGAGGGGATTAGACTGGGTAAGCTTTGGAGGTCCCTTCCAGTCCAGACCATTCTATGACTCTATGATTCTATGATTCAATGAACAGTTGTCCTTTGCCTTCAACTCTCAGCCTCAGCAAATGCCCACAGTTCCCTTTCCTTCACACATCTGTTTCCACAGCAACCTGCAAGCTACCTGCCCAGCAATGACTTCTCCAGTCTCCCAAATCTTTCTGGTGTAAAGGAAAATCCCCACTGACAGAAACAACATCAGTGTTTCCAAGCAGAAATAAATCTACACTTGACATCACTTACAGCTACATTCAGAATGTCAACCAGAAAGGGCCAAGGCACAGGTCTGAGCAGCATCCCTTCCTTCACTGTCCCTTCACCATCCATGGTAAATGGTTAGCACGTTTTTGTCTTTTTGTCTCAGGCAAACTCAGGCCTAAGAACAGTTTGGGGAACACAGGAGAACACAAGGGAACAGGGGAACACAGAGTCTTCTCCCCATAGCAAACTTGATTGCACCCAGCCTGCTTTTAGACATAAGGGAGTGTTAAGGGAGTTCAGCAGTATGAATCCCACATCATTCCAGTAGACCAAGGGGGCTGAGGACAATCCGTGGCCGTTTTCTGTACTATGTAGGACAGGCAGTTGGTTTTTCTTCATACCTTGCCTCACTGTTTGCATTAGAATCAGAATCACAGAACACATCAGGTTGGAAGGGACCCTCAAAGATCATCTTACCCAACTCCCTTGCAGTGACCAAAGACAGCTCCAACTAGATCAGCCTGCTCAGGGCCACAGCAAGTTTGACCTTGAATGTCTCCAGGGATGGGGCCTCAATCACATCCGTGGGCAACCTGTTCCAGTATTTCACTACCTTCCCTGTGCAGAACTTCCCCCTCATGTCCAGCCTAAATCACCTCTGCTCCAGTTCCAAACCACTGCCCCTTGTCCTATCACCACAAGCCCTTGTAAACAATCCCCTCACTACAAGCCCTTGTAGACAATCCCTCCATAGGTTTCTTGTAGGTCTCTTTCAGGTATTGAAGATATTAGAAATAGGTCCTACCCACAACCCACTCCTGTTCTGAATACTCAGTCCAAAACTCAAAACCTTGCACCATCCAGCCAAGCCTTGTAATATACAACATGAGCTTCAAGAGGCTGAAACAGCTGAAAAAAAGAAAGCAAACAAGTGATCTCCTGCCAGCTAGTGTGAATCTAAGCTCTTCAGCATCAGTGGTGGGAGCTGATTGTTGCAGTAGAACAGGACATGGGTTCCAGCTTTTGGCCACAAACCACTCTCATGACCTCTGTACATACTCAGCACATTTAAAACAGGGCACAGAAAGAATCTAAACAAAGCTTTAAAACTTAATTTATCACCAAAGCCAGAAAGAGTCACAGGATGTGCTTCTGTATTCCTTATGAGATGGATGCACATCCCACCTAGTAGAGAGGAGGGCAAAAGAACTCCTGAAAGTATTCAGGCAGGCTGTCTACATGGAGTGAATCTGACCTCTCCAGAGACCGATTCAGCTCATCTAGCTGAAAAAAATATTTATCTAAAGGATGAGATTAATTGTTTTTTTTAATATCACTTTCTCTCCACATAATATAAGAGGAACCTTCCTGAGTGAAATGAGCTAAAGTTAGTATCACCCTCACCAAAACACACAGGACTGACTCTGTGCACTCACAGGGTCATAATCCTGTGTGGAATAGGAAAATTATGGAAACAAAAAGCATCATGCTGTAAGCAGGCAAAAGATCTTTACAATGAGGATGGTGGAACAGGGAGGTCCTGGATGCCCCCTCCCTTGAGATTTTCCAGGCCAGGTTGGATAAGGCCTTGAGCAACCTGGGCTGGTGGAAGGTGCCCCTGTCCATGGCAGAGCGATTGGAACTGGATGATGTTCAGTGTTCTTTCCAACCCAAACCACTGTGTGAATCTGTATTTAACTTAAAAATTAGCACTTGTGCTGAGCAATATTTTCATCTCATGGTTAGCTTCAGCAACCACAGCTTGAGATGCTGCAATATTGCACCAGCTCAGTTAGAAATTGATTCAATACTTACAGGTGGTCCCCGGGGTCCTGTTGGACCTGCTTCTCCCTCTGGCCCCCGCTCCCCCTGCATGGTGGGTAGGAAGAAGGCAACAAATTTAAGAAGTGAGGGAGGGGGTTTTGCACAACTCAAAACTTTTCCTTTTTTCAGTAGATCTTTGGAATAAGATCAGTGATCTCACCTGTTTACCAGAATTTCCCATCAAACCTGGCACCCCAGGAGGACCTCTGTTACCCTGTGGAGCAAAGGAGGAAAGATATTAGGGAAGCCAAGAGTCTACTCTTCCTTTTGAAAAATAAAGAAGTAAGGCAGTCAAGAAGGTCTAAATAAACTAACAAATAAGTAAACAAATACACTTAAAAAGTAACAAATATAATATAGTATCATTATTACGAAATTTTTAAAAGTGAAAATATAATATAATTATTAGAGTAAAAATAATTAATAGTAAGATGAAGGAAGGGAGGAGAAAGAGAAGGAAGGAAGAAGAAAGAAAGAAGGAAGGAAGGGGAAAGAAAGAAGGAAGGAAGGGGAAAGAAAGAAGGAAGGAAGGGGAAAGAAAGAAGGAAGGAAGGGGAAAGAAAGAAGGAAGGAAGGGGAAAGAAAGAAGGAAGGAAAGGGAAAGAAAGAAGGAAGGAAGGAAGGGGAAAGAAAGAAGGAAGGGGAAAGAAAGAAGGCAGGAAGGAGAAAGAACAAAAGAAGGCAGGCAGGCAGGAGAAAATAAAAGAAAGAAGAAAAAAGAAGGAAGGAAGGAGAAAGAAGGAAGGAAGAAGGGAAGGGAAGGGAAGGGAAGGGAAGGGAAGGGAAGGGAAGGGAAGGGAAGGGAAGGGAAGGGAAGGGAAGGGAAGGGAAGGGAAGGGAAGGGAAGGGAAGGGAAGGGAAGGGAAGGGAAGGGAAGGGAAGGGAAGGGAAGGGAAGGGAAGGGAAGGGAAGGGAAGGGAAGGGAAGGGAAGGGAAGGGAAGGGAAGGGAAGGGAAGGGAAGGGAAGGGAAGGGAAGGGAAGGGAAGGGAAGGGAAGGGAAGGGAAGGGAAGGGAAGGGAAGGGAAGGGAAGGGAAGGGAGGAAGGAAGGAAGGAAGGAAGGAAGGAAGGAAGGAAGGAAGGAAGGAAGGAAGGAAGGAAGGAAGGAAGGAAGGAAGGAAGGAGAAAATAAAAGAAGGAAGGAGAAAGAAAGAAGGAAGGAAGGAGAAAATGAAAGAAGGAAGGAGAAAGAAAGAATGAAAAAAGGAAGGAAGGAGAAAGAAAGAAAGAAGGAAAGAAGGAAGGAAGGAGAAAGAAGAATCCTGTATTCATTTTTTAACTTCCACCTTCATTTTGGTGCTCATTTAACTTTCACATAATTCCTCCTAATTTTCCCAAGTGTCACATTTTAATTATTTTGTGCTTTGCTTACTGACAAATTGCAGACAGACTTGGTTGTTGCTCTCAAGTCTCAGAAGATTAATATCACTCCATGTCATTTCAGAAGAAATTCACACCTTTCTCTAGTTTTCTTTCTCAGTTCCATAAAACTAAACTAAACTAAAGCACAGGACCAAAGCAGATAAAGGAATCAATTTAATTCCTTCAGCCAAAGGCTTGACTCCTACCACAGCAGAAAGTTAATGCAATTTGTCTGAAGGCTTTAGAACTTGATAAGCACAAATAAAGTATTACAAGACAGTCAATGCTCAAGGTGCTTTACCTTTGGGCCAGGAATGCCTTTGACACCAGGAGAGCCTGGTAAACCCTGGAAGAAATAATATTGACAGCCTTTATTTGTTGTTAAGGGGATTGGAAACAGTGTTAAGAAACATCTACCTCATGTTAAAGCATTTCCAGTCCCTTTACTTGATATTGAGGCACTTGGATCCAATAATTCTTTCTATTTACAAAGGAACAGATAAGGAGTATCATCCCTACTTCAAAAAACAGCAGAAAGAGCAGGGGAAAGTGAGGAGCTGGGGCATTTTCTGCCTTAGACTTGGAAAGAGATTCTCAGTCCCAGTATTCTGAGAGTGGAGGTAAGGAGATGAACGGACACTTTTTGTATGCACTTCATCCCCTCCTCATTGCTGTGCCACAGCTCACAGCAAGCAGGCTTCTACCACATGTCCTTCCAAGCTTGAAGACCTCACTTAGTATGACAGATTTACTTTGCAGTTCTGTTTTATTCCAGCTCCCTCACTGCATCCTCACAGCACAACGTTCCAAAGGAGTTTCAGTTCAGCTTTTGACAAGTGGCAGAGTTTTCAGGCTCCCTCAGTGAATGTGCAAGGATTGCCTTTGAAGAGTCCTCAAAGCACTCATGATACCCTGTAACCTCACCACAGGGAATGCACAAGAAAACTCACCCTTCCTGCCTAAAGAACCATGAGTGTGATGCATTCCAGATGGTCTGAGCCAGCAGAACATCAAAGAGAGATGATTGCTCATCTAAGGTATGTCAGGCTAGGAGCTTGGCTCTTCCAGCTCACCCTGGGTATTGGTCCTAGTCAATACCATGAGACCAGCACTAGTTGTGGGTCACACCGTAATACCCACAGGGTCTCAGGTAGGTGAAACCCTCAAAGAACTGCATACTGGCTACAAACATTTGGTAAGACTGAATTCCTCACTGCAGCACCATGTGGCCCTGGGCAGCCTGATCTAGCTGCAGGTGTCCCTGTTAACTGCATGGGAGATGACCTTTGAGGGTCCCTTCCAACCTGATGCAATCTGTGAAGAGCTTTAGGCTTTTATGCAAAAGATGTGGATACACAGAGCAGAATTTCCCTTTGCCTCACACATTCTCTTCCTGGGTCTTTTGCTTAGGTTTTCATTTAAGTTACTCCAAAGTCAGCATATGTAGCCTTTCTGTGGTGTGAACAGAGCCTAACCTTCCAAGGTAAAATATCAGGTACTTACTGGCAGTCCCTGAAGTCCTGCATCACCTGGAGCTCCAGGTTGTCCTGGTTCACCCTGAAAAACATTTTCAGTTGTAAATTGTGCAAATCAACTAAAAGGGGAATTTTTACTTCTGGAACACAGAGTAATGTGAGGTCTATAGGATGGGAAAGTTCATTCAATTGCCCTAATAATGTGCAAAAAAGCCAGGGGCAGCAGCACAATAAAGAGCTAGAAAGGAGTGAACAATCTAGGGCACTCCCAAAGCTCAGATATGTGCCAGCTGTGCCTTACTTTTGCTCCAGGCATTCCAGGGATCCCTTCTCGGCCATCCACTCCTGGTAAGCCCTTGAAAGGACCAAAAGAAAAAGAAAGAACAAAGAATATTAATGCATTATTGGAGAGGGATTTCACTCAAGCATTCTGATATACAAATTAGCCTGATGCGAAGCAAAAGAAAAAAAGGAAATATTACATACAGACTCTCCTTTAGGCCCAGGCAGACCATTTATTCCTCTTGGACCTTGAGGGCCCTAAGAAGAGGAAGAAGAATTGAAAACAATTAAAATAAAGACACTGAAATGACAGACGCAAAGAATGGCAACACAGATTCAATCAGATATGTATCACTTGCACTGTCTGCAAGTAAACAGAGCTTGAAATGTTGTCTGTGCTCACCCTTTCTCCCTTAGGACCTGCCTCTCCCAGTGGACCTCTCTGTCCTTGATCCCCCTAAAGGAAGCAAAAATAAAATGTATCTTTTATTTCAGTAATACAACCAAAATAAACTTACTTGGTTTTGCTAGCCAAAACATCCAGGGAATCAACCCCAGCACAATTCACACCTGGGTAAAGCAGGCACCTTAAACTCATAGTATCTGAGGCATGGTCACCAGTGGTGCTCCCCAGGGATGAGGACTGGGGCCAGGGCTCTTTAATATCTTTATCAATGGTCTGGACCAGGGGATTGAGGGCACCCTCAATAAGTTTGAGGATGACACTGAACTGGGTGGGAGTCTTGATCTGCTTGAAGGCAGGGAGGCTCTGCAAAGGGACCTGGACAGACTGGATTGATGGCCCATGGCCAACAGTGTGAGATTCAAAAAGGCCAAGGGCCAGGTCCTACACTTTGGTCACAACAACCCCATGAACTCTCCAGGCTTGGGGAAGAGTGGCTGGAAGCTGCCCAGCAGAGAAAGACTTGGAGATGCTGGTTGAGAGCCAGCTGAACATGAGCCAGCAGTGTGCTCAGGTGGCCAAGAAGGCCAACAGCATCCTGGCTGGGATCAGCAATAGTGGCCAGCAGGAGTAGGGAAGTGGTTGTCCCCCTGGACTCGGCACTGGTGAGGCCACATCTTGAGTACTGGGTTCAGTGAGCTTTGGGGCCCTCATTACAAGAAAGACATTGAGGGGCTGGAGAGGGTCCAGAGAAGAGCAACCAAGCTGGTGGTGAGTCTGGAGAACAGGGCTGGGGAGGAGCAGCTGAGGGACCTGGGGGTATTTAGTGTGGAGAAGAGAAGGCTGAGGGGAGGAGATCTTCTCACTCTCTACAATGATCTGAAAGGAGGTTGTAGGGAGGTGAGTGTTGGTTTCTGCTCCCAAGTGTCAGGACAAGAGGAAATGGCCTAAGGTGGCACCAGGGGACATTTAGGTTGGACATTAGCAGAAAATTCTTCACTGCAAGACTTTTCAAAGCCTGGCACAGGCTGCCTCAGGGAGGTGATTGAATCCCTATCCCTAGAGGTGTTTCAAAGAGGCAGAGATGTGGTGCTGAGGGACATGGTTTAGCCCCAGCCTTGGTAGAATTAGAGAATGGTTGGACTTGATGCTCTTAAAGGTCTTTTCCAACCAAAAAAAAAATAAAATCTATGATTCTGTATTTAAAAATACAGTTTCTTTATTTTGCATCTGGCAGCTACCTGCCCTGCACAGGTTTTGTTCTAATGAACCTTCCAGTTTAAAAGCTGAAAATTTCCAAGCAATCCTAATGCACAATAACACTTAGAGTAAAGAGGTAGCAATAACATAACAAGGGGCCAAAATGTGTTCATCTACCGCATAATTCTTTGGGGACACTAAGAGATTCTAGACTTGACATCACTGTCATATCAGGTTGCCCAGGAAGGTCATGGATGTCCCCTCCCTGGAGGATCTTGAAGGCCAAGATGAATGAAGCCTTGAGGAACCTAGAAGGTGCCCATGGCAGGGGGGTTGGAATGAGATGACCTTCAAGGCCCCTTCCAACCCAAACCACTCTATGAATTCTATGAATCACTTTTTCACCTGTGGGGAATCAATGGGACTGGATACAGCAGAGGCTTTTCTGATTTACAACCTGGGAAGTATTTGGCTAACACACACTCTACTTACAGGTGCACCAGGAAGACCATGGGGACCAGGCTCTCCATCAAGCCCACGAGCTCCCTATGAAACAAGACATTAAAATGAAGTGCTGGAACACTACCAACTTCCACTCCCCTCTGGTTTGCTCAGAGCTGCAAATTCTCTGCTGCTGAGGTGGGGTTTATAGCTCTATTTTCCAAACACACCAGGGAGTTTTGGTAAACTTCTGAGTTCTTCAAATCTATTTTGGAATTTTGTGGGGTTATAAATGCCAACATTTTGCCACTGTGGGAAAATGTCATTCAAAAAAACTGACTTCCAGGTCATTCTCTAACAAAATTAAGTCCTATTAGACAGCAAGGAGGCAGAGCTTTTCACAGTGCTTCAGAAAATGTTTATGTCAGGAGCTCCTGGCTTAGAAAAAACTCTTTTGTCAGACAGATGTAGTAAAAAGATATTTCAAAAGGACAAAAGAGCACACACACACACAAAAAAAAAAAAAAAAAAAAAAAAAAAGGCAAGTATCTGAAGAATCAGAAGACACAAATGAGGCCAGAGAAGTGAAAACAGTAATAGCTTTGCAAACATGTCCAAGAGGTTAGGAAGGATCACTCCTGAGAAGGTTCCTAACCAGCACAAGTTTGATGTTTCTGAGCACACAGTAAGTTTTCCATTTTCATTTCTGGAGAAGGAAATATTAATGGCATGGTTGCTGCATTTTACTCCTTCCAGAAATTGTTGCCCTATAGATTTAGCAAGATCAGAAAAGAATAGGAACACAACAGCCCAGCTTTGAAATAATGCTTAGAAACACTTGGATGAACAGCAGGAAATAAACCCAGCAAAGTCAGAGCCCACAGCAACAGGAATCCCACTGGCAGCAATTTCAGACACGAAAGATGCAAGAGACAGAAAGAGTGGGAGGGGGAAGAACAAACTCTCCATAAAAATCCAGGTCAGAACTGGGAGAGTGGAAGCAAAAATCCTCAGGAAGATGCAATCACAGGAGGGACTACTTACTAAATTCTGGCTTTAAATAAAACCTGCTCTAATTTACAGCTGCTCTAACTTGCTATCTTGCCAGCTACATCCTTGCACACATGCCAAACTACCAGGAATCAGAGGGAAAGGTGTGAAGAGTCTGTGTACATTCATCAGAAGGACCAAGCTGCCTTTCTTCCTCACCAAAAATACAGTAGCTGTGAGAAGACAGCAGGCAGGAGGTAGAAAATGTGGGGAAGGGGAAAAAGAAATTTAAACAAGGAGGTACACTTTATCCAGCCCATTTGATGGGAAGAGAGGTTAATACTCACTTTGGTACCTTTAGGTCCCATCATACCAGTTATGCCTCTGATACCCAGGATGCCCTGAAAAATGAAAAGGACATAGAAATTATGCTGAAATCTTTTCATCAGAGCTGTCCTGGTTTTCAGACAGAAGGATCACAGCTCTGCAGGCTTTCTTCATGCCCATTTTCCTATTTGCTTAATAGAAAAGGAGAAATCCAGCTGCTTCTGTATTAGAATGTTTTCAAAGATAGGGTAATTTGATATTTTACTGGTTTAAGACTCTTGAAAAGAATATCCAAAACTAGCAGGTTGAATGATACCACCATCAATACACCTTAAGAACTTAAAAAAACCAAAACCCACAGATTTCTTCTCTTGATTACCACAGAGTTGAAGAATTCTCCCTGTGGAGCCTGTGTGAGAGGAACAGTAAAAGACCAGGTTTGCAGAAGTGCTAAGCTGTCTTAAGTGGAGTGTAGGACATATGCAGGTGAAAGGTACCATCAGATTTTATAGAACTCCAGAGGCAGACAAAATTGGGCAAGGTTTTTGCAGGCCAATGGGATCTTGGAGTGCATCAGGAAGAGTGTGTCCAGCAGATCCAAGGAGGTTCTCCTCCCCTTCTGCCCTAGTGAGGCAGAAATACTGCAATATCTAAAATACTGCATCCAGTTCTGGGCTCCCCAGTTCAAGAGGGACAGGGATCTGCTGGAGAGAGCCAAGGGAGAGCTACAAGGATGATATAGGGATTGGAGCACTGCCTGGTGAGGAGAGGCTGAGAGCCCTGGGGCTGGTTAGTCTGGAGAGGAGAAGACTGAGAGGGATCTGATCAATGTCTATCAATAGCTGAGGGCTGGGGGTCAGGAAGGAAGGGACAGGGACAGGCTCTGCTCACTTGTGCCCTGGAATAGGACAAGGGGCAATGGATGTGAACTACAGCACAGGAGGCTCCACCTCAGAATGAGGAGGAACTTTGCTGTAAGGATCACAGAGCCCTGGAGCAGGCTGCCCAGAGAGGTTGTGGAGTCTCCTTCTCTGGAGACTTTCCAGCCCTGTGTTCCTGTGTGACCTGTGCTGGATTCTATGGTACTGCTCTGGCAGGGGGGTTGGACTGGAAGATCTCCAGAGGTCCCTTCCAACCCCTAACATTTTGTGATCTTGTGCTAAGTGTTAAGCCTATGTGCCTGCCACACCTGAGAGGCTGGACTGGGCAGACATTCTAGTGCAGCAGGATACAACTATCATCACTTCCCTTCAAAATGCAGCCCTGTAGGAAAATTTGCTTCTATTATTCCTCTTCCTCAGAGAGTGAAATTACATAACATGTCTCCTACCTGCAGAGAAACCAAACCCCTAGCCATAACATGTTTGTCCTTAGCTGGTGGAACAGAGAAGTGAAACTGGTAATACATTTTAAAAAAATAGGGAAAGGAAAGTCAATCTCTAATTGTTTTTTTAATTCTACTGTGTTATTTCCCCGCAACTGAAGAGCTTCACCAAGCTGAGCTAAATTAATTGGTCCCCACAGGCCCTGCAGACAGCAGAAGCTGCATTTCAACACAAGTATTTTCTCTGCTCCATGGATTCTTTTTTCAGCATCACGCATAATAAAGATTACATTTTTTTCCTTTACTCAGTCTCTGTTCTCTCTTTATCTCACTCTAGTCCTAAGCTGGAGGTTGACATTGGTGTTATGTTCAGAGAGAATTCTCTAACTTAGGATTGGGATGTCAATGTGCTTCAAGGTAAAGGGCCTGTATGATATCACATCTGGACAAGAATGCCATTAAAGAAGTAATTTCACACCTGGGGGGAGGCGGAGGGAAGCATAAAACCCCATCTGAAAACAAACTCCAGAACTTCAATGTGTTAAACCTACTTCAATGATCCCCTTCATTCTGTTCCCTATTGCCTGTTCAACTGTGATAACCGTAAGAAAACATCAGGAAACAAGGTGAAGAGGGATGTGGCAGAGCAAATAAGTGGAGCAGGCCATGAAAAAAACATTCTAAAAATATAGGTGTGATTGAAGGATGCTCCAGTGGCATGCAGAAAGGCAAAGATCTTCTGAAAAAAAAATAAACCACAAAGAAAATCTGTCCTGCAATGGCTGCTGCTTTATCCTCAAGTCTGAGCTAAGCCTGAATTTCATACTTAAGGATGCTTTAAAGAAACACTAGCTTTGAAGTCACTACTCATCAAAATTATGGAAGGGAAGGGAGGAAAATAATTAAATAAAAATCAAAAACACCTCCACAAAAAATCCCCCAACAACAACCAAACAGAACACCAACTTAAGCAAAATACAAGGAAGGCTGGGGAGGGACGGTTTAGAAGGGCTTGTAGTGATAGGATGAGGGGCAATGGTTTGAAACTGGAGCAGGGGAGATTTAGGTTGGACATAACATACAGGGCAATTTAGGACATGAAATAAATCTTTCCACAGAACTGTTCAGTGAGAACTTTGTGTCACACTAGAATGCAGCTTTTTGGAGAGACTTAAATAATCCTACTTTCACTCCTAGACAGTATGGCAGAATAAAGAAAAAGGTGTGGAGAGGTTTTAATCATATCTGGTTTCATACAATAAGAAGAAAGCAATAGATGACATAATAGAGCAAATGGGAAACACTATTAAAAAGGAAATACTTTACTGGAGGCCCTTGAGCTCCCACTTCACCACTGGGTCCTTGGTCTCCTTCTTCACCCTGGGAAAGCAAGAGAGATACATCTGTAGCTAATCCATACCATGGATATTCCTCTGTCGTCATAAAAGGCACATTTACTATTTGCTGGTTTATGGAACACATCTCCTGCTTGAAGAAAATGTAAATGAAGTCCCACTGCTTCCTCAGAGCACAGGGAGATACTTGTTTATGTTCACATTCCCCTCAACCATTAGTCAAAAGGGCAACTGCAAAGCACCTCCAGTATAAAGAAGATGTAGTGATTGGATGGGGGGCAATGGTTCGAAATGAAAGAAGAGCAGATTTAGATTGGATGTTAGGAACAAGTTCTGCACCATGAGGGTGCTGGAACAGTGAAACAGGTTGCCCAGGGAGGTGGCTGGGGCTCCATACCCTGGAGCTATTCAAGGTGAGGCTCGACAGGGCTCTGGGCAACTTGATCTGATCGAGGATGTCCTTACTTACTGCAGGGGGGTTGGACTGGATGACCTTTTGGGGTCCCTTCCAACCCAGACAATTCTATGATATTTAACTCTTAATCTGCCTCTTTTTTTTTCATTTTCTTGGCATTGATCTCACTGGGTTTTCTTGGGTTTTTAGACCAGTGTCAGGAAGTGACATGAAGGTTTGCTCAGATATGTGAAGGGACTGGATATGCTGGGAGCTCTGCATCACTGACACCACATTGCACTTCAGAATTCTTTGGAAGTTGAAGTGGTAAAGCAGCTTAGCTGGCTTTCAAGCTGAACTGGACTGGGCCTCTTTTCTGTAGTTACCATCTCTCTTTGCCTATGAACTTCTCCTGTGTTCTTTCCCTCTCATTACATCTGTGCCACCAAAGAATTGACTTGGCAAATACACAGAATTTCTGTGGATCCCTCTGTATTTAAATGTCTGGAAGTTTACCGTCAATAGATTTGACCTTAATGCTTGCCATGGGTTCTGTTTTAATTACATTGAACTACCAAAATCAAAAGCAAGAGGAGGATGACTTCTGTTTCTTAATAACTAGAGAGTACAGGTGAATGAAGAATGGACATATGCCTTTAGTTACTCTGGAGTATCTTTCTTTACCTTATAACCTTGTTTTCCTGGTTCACCAGACTCTCCTTTTGAACCTTTCTGTCCCTAAAATAAATGTAAAAAATAAAAATAAAGCAACAGAGATTGTTCAATATTCCAATACTGAGTTTTAAGAGACAGACACCACAGAACTACCTTGCAACCCTCATTGACCACTGCTTCCTCACCTATCTGGTTAACACCATAACTTACATACCATGTTCAAAAAGATCTGAGATCCTGGGTCTAACAAAGCTGTGTTTCTACTCAGGTTAGTATTTCTTCCTCTATTACCCCTTAAAATTTGCCCAGGGAGGTCGTGGCTGCCTCTTCCCTGGAGGTGTTCAATGCCAGGTTGAATGAGGTCTTGGGCAACCTGGGCTACTGAAAGGTGTTCCTGCCCACGGCAGGGGGAGTGGAACTAAATGATCTTTAAGGTCCTTTCCAACAAAAACCATTCTACGAATTTCCTTAGGCCAACATTATTCCTTAAAAAGCAGCAGAAAAAAGGAAAAAAAAACAATCTTAGATAAAATGAGACCCAAATATGCTGATTTCAATGTAGTATGTCAGAGGTCTCCCATGAAGACAGAAAGAAGGAAAGCAGATTAAGGATTAGACTGGAGATCAGGAAGAAATTCTTTAGAGTGAGGATGGGGAGACACTGGAACAAGTTGCCCAAAGAGGTTGTGGCTGCCTCCTTCTTGGAGGTGTTCAAGGCCAGGCTGGATGAGACCTTGAGCAACCTGGGCTGGTGGAAGGTGCCCATGGCTGCAGGGTTGGAACGAGATGATCTTAAGGTCTCTTCCAACCCAAATTACTCTGTGATTTAGGGGAATATTTGGAGTTTCTAGAGTCAAACAACAAATGGTTCAGAAATTGAATGAAGCAATCCTTCACATGCTCTAATCCTTCCAGAACCATACATAAATTTCTCCCTGACGATTACAGCAGCAGTAGGAGACTTGAACAAGGAGAGATTATTTCAGCAGTCAAGAGTTGAAATAACTCTAAGCATCCAACACTGATGCAAAGAAACTTTGGAATTAGCAGTGAACTGCCATTTTGTCAAGCCAGAAATTACCTTCCCTAATGTTCTGAGATCCCTGTAAGGAATGCTTGAACAAAGAGATTCTCTTACCTTCATTCCCATCAGGCCAGCATGTCCTGGGCGGCCAGGCGGACAGGCATTGGGACACTGAAAAAGCATCCACATGGTTACAACCACACAGCTTCAACAAGGTCACCTGAGATGACCTTAAAAAAAAGGCCAAAATGGAAGCTGTCTTACCAGTGGGTCACCATCCTGCAGGCCAATTGTTCCCTAAATTAAATGAAATTAATCAAAGTCAGTAAAGGAGGAACAGAAAGAGGAACAGATCTGACTCCTGCTTTGGCAGGGGGTTCGGAGTCTATGATCTCTGGAGGTCCCTTCCAACCCCTAACTTTCCATGATTCCCTGATAACCATTCCCTTAGAGAGGCAAAACATTGGGATAAAGCTTTCTTTCATGCCTTGCAAGCAGCAGGGCTGGTTGCACAAAAGGCATTAGAACTTAACCTACCTTGAGGAAATATTTCAGGCTCATGAGCCAAAGAGTAAAATTTTCTCCTCATCTCAGAGAAAATTCTTCCTCTGGTGGAGCACTACTGGTCAGGTCCAACACAGACTACATTTACAGCAGTTCTACAATTCACAGGCAAGTTTTAAACCTGTCAAAACTCCAGGTTTTGATCCTTTGCAGAAATGCAAAGACATCACAACAGAAGTCTCAAAGTTGGCATTTCAAACCATCTTCAAACCATCTTTGTTTTCTAAATAGAAGGTTAAATGTTGATATGATCAGATGAGTTCTGTCTCAGCCTTTCAACACAAAGTTCTAGGTAATATGATTTCATATCTGATCAGCAGGACTAGGGAAGTGATCACGCCCCTGCACTCAACAATGGTGAGGTCACAGATTGGGTACTGGGTTCAGTTTTGGGGCCCTCGCTACAAGAAAGATATTGAGGGGCTGGAGAGGGTCCAGAGAAGGGAAAGAGAGCTGGTGAAGGGTCTGGAGAACAGGGCTGGTGAGGAGCTGCTGAGAGAACTGGGGGTGTTTAGTCTGAAGTAGGTTAAAGGAAGACCTCATTGCTCTCTGCAACTCCCTGAAAGGAGGTTGGAGTAAGGTGGTTGTTGGTCTCCTCCTTAGTAACAAGTGACAGGGTGAGAGGAAACAGCCTCAAGTTGCACCAGGGAAGGTTTAGTTTGGATATGAGAAGAAACTTCTGGACTGAAAGGGTTCTCAAACACTGGAGTATGTTCCCCAGGGAAGTGGCTGAATCCCCATCCCTGGAGGTGTTTGAAAGAGGCAGAGATGTGGTGCTGAGGGCCATGGTTTAGCACCAGCCTTGGTAGAGTTCAGTAGTGGTTGGACTTGACCTTAAAGGTCTTTTCCAACCAAAACAATTCTCTGATTCTATAAGACAGCCTTGCTGAAATCCTCAAGTCAGTATTCAGCTGTAGGACTGGAGGAGAAGTTTTGTTCAAGCAGCAACAGGAGAGAATTCAGACATTAGCACATCTGAAAGGCAATTGCTTACCCGAGGACCTGGGGGTCCTGGTGGCCCTGGTGGCCCTCTTCTTCCTGGATCTCCCTAAAAAGGGGTAAAGGAATTTTGTTGGCTCACAAAAATAATGGAAACCAGCAGTTACATATCCATACAGCATAGGCACAGTGAGGGGAGGGGAGTGGGGACAAAGAAGTAGAGTGTGGGGAGAAGAAGTAGAGTGTGTGGGGAGAAAAGTTGAGTGTGGGGGAGAGAAGAAGTAGAGGGGGGAAGAGAGAAGGAGTAGAGTGGGGGGAGAGAAGAAGTAGAGTGGGGACGAGAGAGAAGAATTAGGGGGGGGAGAGAGAAAAAGTAGAGGGAAAGAAAAGAAGATGAGTGTGGGGGGAAGAAGAAGTAGGGGGGGAGAGAGAAGAAGTAGAGTGTGTGGGGTGAGAAGTACAATGTGGGAGGGAGAAGAAGTAGAGTGGGGGGAGAGAAGAAGTAGAGTGGGGAGGAGAGAAGAAGTAGAGTGGGGGGAGAAAAAAGAAGTGGAGTTGGGGAGAGAAGAAGTAGAGTGTGTGGGGAGAGAAGCTGAGTGTCAGGGGGAGAAGTAGGGGTAGAGAGAAGGAGTAGAGGGGGGAGAGAGAAGAAATAGAGTGTGTGGGGTGAGAAGGACAGTGTGGGGGGAGAAGAAGTAGAGTGGAAGGAGACAAAAAGTAGAGTGAGGGGAGAGAAGAAGAGTGGGGAAGAGAGAAAAAGTAGAGTGGGGGGAGAGAAGAAGAGTGGGGAAGAGAGAAAAAGTAGAGTGGGGGGAGAGAAGAAGAGTGGGGAAGAGAGAAAAAGTAGAGTGGAGGGAGAGAGAAGAATTAGAGGGGGGGAGAGAGAAAAAGTAGAGTGAGGGGAGAGAGAAAAAGTAGATTGGGGGGAGAGAAAAGAAGTGGAGTGTGAGGAGGAGAAGAAGTAGAGTGTGGGACACTATAAACCATTTAATTATAACCTAATGTGTGACCCTGACTTTGTGCTATTCATCACTTCTTTTTTCTGATAGGCTTCAAATACATCATTCCTCCATCAGTGATGACTGTAGAGGTAAAAATATGTTTTCAAGCACTGTTATAACCTGAACAGTGTTTAGATGGCACAGTGATTATTCATTTCTTTCTGTAATGGAATAAATTTTTCTAGCAGTGGCATAAAGCTGCACTTTTAGCAGACACAGTAGTACTTACAGGTGGACCAGCACGACCTACTTCCCCAGGAAGTCCTGCAGCACCAGCTGGGCCCTGTAACAACCAAGTCAAATAGAGTTTTTAAACCATACAACACCTCTACAGCAAGCATCCAAGGAGTGAGAACATGCAATTCTCTCCTACAAGCAGCTATGCCTTCAGACACCTGTATCCTTACACCATTTACCACAGACCTAAGCAAGCTCAGTGGGAGCTGAAGAGTCCACACACACCACCAGGATTAAAAGAGTCTCTTTGTTCACTGAATTAACTTTCATGACAGTATAAGAGCTTTAACGAATATTTAAACAAATTCATTGAGCAGCAGATTTAGGAGTTACAAAAATTATACTTACAGGTGGTCCAAGAAGACCTTTGCCCTGTGAAGCAATGAACAAAACAGGTCAGAAATGTGGGGAGTGTTCCATACCTAGTCAAGCTGTTTGCTAAGAACAGAGTGTGTGGGATTAAAAAGGTACCACAAACCTGAAGTTTGATCCTGCAAAATCAGTTTTAAAATCTGGTTAACTAATGCTAAATATAATTTTTATTACTGGGCACTCAATATCTGGAGGGGAAAAAAATCATTTATTAAATGCTACTGCAATTACAGAATCACAGAATTGTCAGGGTTGGACAGGACCTCAAGGATCACCCAGTTCTAAACCCCTGCCATGGGCAAGGACACCTCACACTAGATCAGGTTGCTCAGAGCCACATCCAGCCTGGCCTTAAAAAATTGCAGGGATGAGGCTTCCACCACCTCCCTGGGCAACCTGTTCCAGTGTCTCACCACCCCCATGGGGAAGAACTTCTTTCTAACACCCAATCTGAATCTACCCATTTCTAGTTTTGCTCCATTCCCCCCAGGCCTATCACTACCTGACACTCTAAAAAGTCCCCCAACAGCTTTCTTGCAGGCTCCCTTCAGATACTGGAAGGCCACAATAAGGTCTCCTCAGAGCTTGCTCCTTTCCAAACTGAACAACCCCAACTCTCTTAGTCTGTCCTCACAGGAGAGGTTCTCCAGCCCTCTGATCATCCTTGTGGCCCTTCTCTGGACATATTCCAGCACTTATTTACAAACACCTGAAGGGTGATTCAGCAACATCAGTTGGAAAATTTGTTTATCTAATGCCAGATATCAAATTTATTATTGGGGGAATCAATATCTGGAGAAAAATCCAATTACTAAATGCTACTGCAAGGCAATGTATTCAATGATACTTATTTGCAAATACAAGGGAATGAAGACATTAAAGCCTTTGAGGTTTAGCTAATTATCAAGCACCACGATGAACACATCTCTGCTATGAGCATTTCCATCTAATAGTGCATTTAAATTGTTAATAAAAGAGATTTAAGTTATTAATTTTTTTTTGTGTCAGTGCTTCCCTGAGGTCTAAATCCATTAAAGAACTGATTATTCAATCAGAAAGAACCAAACTGCTCCTGTTGATGCTTTGTTTGGTTGGTTTTTTTTTTTCATTAGTATTCCTCTGAATCATTGTAATGAGAAGTGTCCAAGGTACAAATAAGTTTCTGGCTCTGTGGATAAGCCATTTCCCCCCTAAGAAAACAGATGCCTCAGTCATGTATTACTAAAGCAAATGGGCAATTTTCTGGTGAACAGTGTCACTGATGTGTATCTAAATTCACAGACCTACTGAAGTCTCCAGGAGATTTGATGTAATAAAGCAGCTGGACTGAGTGGAGTTTGAAAGCCACAGAACGTCACAACAGGACAAGGCTGTCTTCAGGAAACTTGGTACATCACAGGGAATATTTCAAGCATTTGCCAGTCATTCCATTTGAACCATCTGAGACACAGCAGAAAGTAACCTTCCTCCCCTTGCCTTACCTACAAAATTGCTTTGATATTAGCTAACATTCCCTTGCTGCAATCCATTATTATCATCCACACCTATATACATTATCCATGTCTCTCTATATGTGTCCATAACTAGATAAATCAAACTGCATCCCACATCTGATATTCCATCACGTGCCTCTGAAAGAAGGAAACCACTTACTTGCAGGTTCTCATTAGAGTGACCCTTGCTAACATGCCCCTAATAGTGGCAGGAAAATGTCAATAATATCAAAAGAAGAAGCTATAGCAACTGTGTCATCCTAGAATCATCATAGAATGGTCTGGCCCAGAAGGGACCTCCAAAGGTCATCCAGTCCAGCCTTCCCACAGTCAGCAGGGACATCCTCAACTAGATCAGGATGTCCAGAGACATGTCGAGCCTCACCTTAACTATCTCCAGGGATGGGACCTCAACCACCCCCCTGGGCAACCTGCTCCAGTGTTGCACTACCCTCATAGTAAAGAACTTGTTCCTAACATCCAATCTAAATCTACTCTTCTCCAGCTTAAAGCCATTGCCCCTTGTCACTGTCCAGCCCACACACAGTCCTAGGAGAAGGCAGTCCTCCCCTCTGCCCGCTCCACTGCAGCTCCTCACTCTCCCAATTAGGGCTCCAAGAATCATGGGCAATCCATGCCTCCCTCTCACCCAGCTACTTCACCTTTCTGGCCCTATCTCCCTGTAAAGAGAGCAAGTTGTGGAGATGAGAGCTCCAGGGCAATCAGCCAGGAAGAACCTAGGCAGAGCAGTTAATGAACTCAAGCAGCTGCCTACACTTCTACCTCTAGCTGTATCCTGAGAGGGGAAACTTCTCTACTGCAGCCTAGAACTGCTACCTGACATCCTTAGATGTCTGCTGCCTGCTTTGGAGATGCTTACCTGACCCACAGAGCACACAGAGTCCACAGCATGGAATCACCTCATTCAGAGACCAGACCCTACAGGTCTAGTAAGCACCTCCACACCATCAGTACAGACCTAATGCTATCCACCACAGTCACATGCCAGTATTTCATAGAACCACAGAATCATAGAATGGTCTGAGTTGGAAGGGACCTCCAAAGGTCATCCAGTCCAACACCCCTGCAGAGACAGTCAGCAGAGACATCCTCCACTAGATCAGGTCACCCAGAGCCTTGTCCAGCCTGACCTTGAATATCTCCAGGGATGGGACCTCAGCCACCTCCCTGGGCAACCTGCTGCAGCAGCTGGGCTTTAGTAGGCCTTTAAATATTTTCAATTCCTCTGGCATTAAATACATAAAACTCTACCAGCTCTCTGTCAGCTCTATGAAACACCTGCAGCATGGCAGCTAACAGAGAAGTTAGAGGGAGCTTAACACACAGCATGGACTTCAGAGCACTGAATGTAGCAGACCCAGGTGCATTTACCAGGGCCAGGTCAGAGACATCAGCAAATTTTGGTGGTAAATGACTTGAATTAATTAGAAACTTTCTATTAACTTTGCATCTGTTGTTGGAGACACTGTCCACAAAAGAGATGAGACAAAGAGAATAAATTTAAACTAAAAGATGAAGCAGGGAAAAGGAGAGGAAAAGGAGAGGAAAGGGAGAGGAAAGGGAAAGGAAAAGGAGAGGAAAGAGAGAGGAAAAGGAGAGCCAAAGGAGTTAACTAAAGATTGCCAGGATACATTCTAGGGAAGAAAGAGTGACAGAAGCAGGAAAATACATTCAGTATATAAAACTTTCTTTCCATTACCCTGAAGTCCTAACTTGGCCAATAAATTCCATTAGAATTTACTGAAGTAGAAGAATTTAGAATTCACTGAAGAACAATTAGAAATTCTATTAGAATTTATTGAGCTTGAAAAAGCAAAGATAATCCTTTCAAACTAATTAATGCTGTAGCCAAAGCTTCTTGACTTGATGTTTGCATTGAGCACTTTAACAACTTCAGCAAGAGGTTTTGTTGGTGTTTTTTTGGGGGAGAAATGAAGTCTTTGGATAACCATCCAGAGACTACTCCACTTGAAAGGCCACTAATTGAATTCAAAGCAGTGCATAATTACAGCTAAACAGACAATTAGTCATGCAACTTGCATGCAGACTCCTAAGTGTGCTCACTGTGTAATAAATGAGGTGTCATAGATCACACCAAGACCTGCAAAGGTTAAGCAGCCCCATAACTTCATGATCATAGTAAGAGCTTGTCAAAAGGTCTCTGAAGCTGAGATTTAGAACCATCACACTCCAGCACTATCACTTCTACCCTTTTTTGTTGTTGTTGTTCTTGTTCACAGGCTCACAGGATGTCAGGGGTTGGAAGAGACCTCTGGAGATCATCAATTCCAACCCTGCTGCCAGAGCAGGACCATAGAATCCAGCACAGGTCACACAGAAATGAATCCAGACAGGGCTTGAAAGTCTCCAGAGAAGAGACTCCACAACCTCTCTGGGCAGCCTGCTCCAGTGCTCTGTGACCTTCACAATAATGAAGTTCTTTGTCATGTTGAGGGGGAACCTCCTGTGCTGTAGTTTCTATCCGTTCCCCCTTGTCCTGTCACAGGATGCACCTGAGCAGAGCCTGTCCCCTCCCTCCTGACCCCCAGCACTCAGATATTTTGAAACATTTATTAAATCCCCTCTCAGTCTTCTCCAGACTAACCAGCCCCAGGGCTCTCAGCCTCTCCTCATGGAGCACATGCTCCAGTCCCTTCATCATCCTGGTAGCCCTCCATTGGACTCTCTCCAGCAGATCCCTGTCTCTCTTGCACTGGGGAGCCCAGAACTGGATGCAATGTTCCAGGTGAGGTCTAACCAGGGCAAAGTAGAGGGAGAACAGAGCCTTTTTGGATCTACTGGACACACTCCTCCTAATGCACCCCAGGAGACCATTGGCCTTCTTGGCCCTAAGGTCACATTGCTGTTCCAGCAATGTGGACAATGTGTTGTTATTGTTTTGTGTTTGTTTTAATCAGGTTTCATTACTCTAAATTAAATCTCAGTAAAGGTGAGATGACCACTGTTGGCCATTTTCTTCATGACATTTGCTGGTAAGAATCCTTCATATTAATGCTTAAGGTCTAAAAAGCCTCCTCATGTACTAAATGCATGGCTTACCGGAAGCCCACGAGCACCTGGCAGTCCTGGCTCACCCTGGAAGAGACAAAAACAGAGTGGTGTTTCAAGAGGTGTTAGAAGAAACCTTTGGAAGCAAAATAGATGAAGATGTTCTATCAGTTAGTGGACATATTCTGCAAGTATTATTTGTTTCAGTAACGCCACGCTGGCTTCAGGGGGACTTGATGGACAGGGAACACTCTCTTGACACTGGAGAGACACAGCCTTAGACATTTTTTCCTCAAAAAAGAAAAAAAAAAGCAAACATGTAGAAGGCAGAATGCTACTCTGCCTTCTGATGTGTATTTTATTGGTTTGATTGCTGATGAAGTCAGGATTCACTGTCCTAGTTTTCACTGTCATAATTACTATGACATAATTATCATAAAATGGCTTGGGTTGGAAGGGTCCTCGGAGATCATCTACTCCAACCTCTCCACCATGGGAAACTTGGCTGCTCAAGGTCTCATCCAACCTGGCCTTCAACACCCCAGGGAAGAGGCAGCCACAGCTTTCCTGGGTGTCATAAATATTCCAGAGTCTCGCCAACTTTGTACTGTAAGAACTTCTTCCTAAGGTCCAGTCCAACCCTGCTCTGCCTCAGCTTCAATCCAGCTTCAATCCATTCCCCCTTGTCTTGTCTCTAGACACCCTTATGAAAAGTCCCTCTGCAGCCTTCCTGTAGGATCCCTTCAGGTATTGGAAGGCAGCTCTAAGGTCCCCCCAGAGTCTTCATTTCTCCAGGCTGAACAACCCCAGCTCCCTCAGTCTGTCCTCATAGAAGAAGTGTTCCAGCCCCTGGATCATTTTTGTGGCCCTCCTCTGGACTAGCTCTGACACCTCTGTGTTAATCAGAGTAGAAGAAGACGGAAAGAGCCTCACCATTTCTGAAGGTGCTCAACTTTAATGTCACCAATGTAATGACACCCTCCCTCACTGCTGGCTGGGGGAGTGGAATTTGCTCTGTACTACGTGAAAAGGGCTCACTGGGTGTGTATTCATGAGATGCTTTAATATTGTAAGGAAGCATCTCATTAGATGCATAAAACCATACAAAAATTCTACTAACAGAATAGAATAGAACAGAACAGAATAAAACAGAATAAAATCCCATCATTTCATGCAGAATTTTGTTCTTACCTTCTGTCCTTTGGGTCCTGGGGCTCCACGTGAGCCATCAGGTCCTGTAAATCCCTTTGGAAATAACATAGACGATGTTAATGCAGAGGTTGTGTAGTTTTCTTAATCACAACTAAAGATATTCTGAAACATAAAGCAGCCATGAAAGGAGATGAGCAACTGCAGGAAACTCACAAATCAGATGTCTGTTTGCATGTACAGCTGGAACTGCCCATGGTGACAAACATCAGTGCCTTGTAAAACTTACTGCTAAACCACAATTAAACTAAACACACTAGTTCCTTTTCCTTCTTTTTTCTTCTTTGTTCCTCTTTTATTCACCTTTCCCCCTTCTTTATTGCTCTTTCCTCCACATTTTTACCTTCTTTACTCCTTTTTCTTCCTTTTTCCCCCTTCTTTTATTCCTCTTCACCTTCCTTTTTTCCTTTATTCCTTTTCCCCTTCATTTCTCCTTTTCTTTATTCCTCTTTACTCTTTTTGACTCTTATTCCTCCTTTTTCCTTTTCTTTATTCCTCATTTTTTCCTCCTTTTTCCATTTCTCTTCTTTATTTCTATTTTATCCTCTTTTTCTCCTTTTACCTTTACTCCTCTTTATTCCTCCTTTCTGCTCTTTTCCTTCTTTTTTCTCTTCTTTTTTTTTACATTATTCCTAATTTTCACTTTTCCCCTCTTTATTCTTTTTCCTCTTTTCCCTTTTTCCTTATTCCTCTTTTTTGCTCTTTTACTTCTTTTTTTCTCCCTTTTTCTCATTTTCCCCTTTTTTCACCCATCTTTATTCCTTCTTTTCTTCTCTTTATTCCTCCTTTTCTTCTCTTTATTCCTCCTTTTTACTTCTTTCTCTTTTTTCTCTTTCTTCTTTCTCTCTTCCTCTTTCTTCCTTCTTTTCTTCTCTTTATTCCACCTTTTTACTTCTTTTTTTTTCTTTCTTCTTTCTCTCTTCCTCTTTCTTCCTTCTTTCTTCCTCTTTCATCCTCTTTCTTCCTCCTTCATCCTCTTTCTTCCTCCTTTACTGGTAAAATACTGGAACAAGTTGCTCAGGGATGTGGTTGAGGCCTCACCCCTGGAGACATTCAAAGTAAGTCAGACCTGATGTGGCCCTGGGAAGTCTGATCTAGTTGGAGGTGTCCCTGCTGACTGCAGTGAGATTGGAAAAGATGACCTTTGAGGGTCTCTTCCAACCCAATGCAATCTGTGAATCTGTGACCTCACATTATCTTATTTCTTTCCATGGGAGCTTGATTAACTCTCAGTGTTTTCCATACCAAGTAAGCCATTCATTAAGCAAGACAAAACCCAACCCAACCAGCAACAGGCTGGATTTGAGGTTAGTTGTTGAACCACACTTGTTTATCTGGTTAAATTAAAAAGCAATCAATAATTATGAATTCATCTGAAGCTTTTCTTTCACTTCCAAATTTTTAACCAGCTTATATTGCTTAGAAATTTCCAGATGGCCTAAAGAAAAGCCTTGCTTTAAGATTTGTCCCAAACTTTTCTTTTCTTTTTATTTTTTTCCTACACTTGAAGTACTTCAATGTGCACCCAAAGGGGTATTTCCTCTGGCAATCTGCTTTCGAAAGCTCACAAGATCATTACAGGCAATTACTGTACAGTATCCTTAATCAAGTCTATTAAACCTGACACTGAAATAGTTTGTGAGAGAGAAGGGGAAAAAATAAAAAGGAGATGGAAGAAGTCAGAAGTGCCTCAGCAATTAAATGAGGGAGAAGGTATTCTAAATCTAAAACCCCAATTAAGAGGTGAGCACACAGAGGGAGTGCAGCAAGGTGCCATGTTTTGGTCTTCAAGTGGAAATTGAAAAAGTGCACCACTTCAGAACACTCAGGTTTATTCCCTCCAACAAAATGAGGCCATTTCCAAGGGCAAACAAATATCCAAAGCTGAGCTGAGTCTAAAATGTTGTTTCACCTGATTGTGGTACATGAATTCTGGGCAAGGAAAACAAAACTGTGACTTAAGTCAATATTCTACGAGGAAATTATTTCTAAAGGCCTGGATTTTACACATGTATGAATGGGGCATGGTCCCGGATTGTTTTCAGGGGGAAAAAATGAAGTGGGATGGAGATGGCAAACCCATTTCCTCTTATAGAGGTGAAATTTGAAGTTCAAATTAATGTTAATTTAAATTAATTAAATTTTAATTTTAATGTTTCAAAATGTAAATTCATTAAACTTTTAGTTTAAATTAATTAAATATGTAAATTAAATTAATCAAATTTTTAATTTAAATTAATCTTTATTTATATTAATTTGAATTATTCTAATTTGAATTGATTTAATTGGATTTGTTTTCAATTAATTTCATTTAAATTCATTCCATTGGAATTGATTTAAAGACTTTTCAGCTCCCTATCCATTAAATCACTTTTCAAAAGCAAATTCAAAATTAATCTCTGACAGTATCACAGACTGTTAGGGGTTGGAAGGGACCTCCAAAGCTCATCCAGTACAACCCCCCTGCCATAGCAGGGTCAGCTAGGGCAGGTCACACAGGAACACATCCAGGCAGGTCTTGAATATCTCTGGAGAGGAAGGCTCCCCAACCCCCTTGGGCAGTCTGTTCCAGTGTTCTGTCACCCTCACAGGGAAAAAAATTTCCTTCTGCTTCCATGGAACTTCCTATGCCTCAGCTTCCTTGTGGTGTCATTGGGCATCACCCAGCAGAGCCTGGCTCCAGCCTCTGGGCACTCACCCTGCACAGCTTTATCAACAGCAATGAGGTCACCTCTCAGGCTCCTCTGCTTCAAGCTAAAGAGCCTCAGCTCCCTCAGGCTCTCCTCATAAGGAAGATGTTCCACTGCCTTCACCATTTCTGTGGCACTGGGCAGGACCCTTTCAAGCAGTTCCCTGAGGTCCTTCCTGAACTGAGGGGCCCAGAGCTATCACAGTCTTCAATAAACATCAGGCTTTTTCATTTACATAATTTGCACTGTTAGCTAAGATTTGTTGCACACGATCTTTATTGTTGCTGTTCTCAATAACAAAAGCATTCTACCCCCACTTACATTAATTAAGCACCAGCCTGCCTTCCTCCTGGCAGACAATCCAAGTCCTAATGTAAAAATCTTGCTTCATAGCAGAAAAAAATGCTTTCAAACACTGCTCTCAAGAGAAACAGGAAGAGTTCCCCAAAATGATGTGAAGATGGGAGTTTTGCCACTAATTTTTTTCAGGAGATCAATACTAGATCCTGTTAAAATGCTATTTTCCTGTGTGTTTTCCACAGAGAAAGGAAGATACATTAGCAGGCAGGGGCTCTGCAGTGGCTGGAAGGGGTTTGTGTTTCTTAATAAAAGCTCTATGGAAATCACAATTTGGTTTTGGGGGTTTGGTTGTTTGTTTGTTTCCTCAGAAACTGTGTTAAAATTCATCCTTAAGTTTCATTTTAGTGAAAAGATAAGTACTGTTCACTGTCCACAGCAGGCCTGTGCTTGGATGTTTCTCTTGCCAGTCTTGCCCATCTCTTCCACCCCACAGGCAGCAGGGGGATGAGCTAAAGCTGCTTCCAGAGGACACAGCACAGCCTCCTCCCTGCAACATGGTGGTCCAATATCCCCTCCAGAGAAGGCTGGCAGCACCCCACCACCCTTGTGCTGTTCCTCAGCTGCTGTTCTGGCTGCCCTCAGCGTGGCTATGCTCCTCCAAGAGCATCTTTCAGCTTGGAGTCCAATGCACACCACAGGCACTCACTGGCAGCTGAGAGGAAGCCAGAAACCTCAAAGCAAGGTCATGCTGCTACAGAAATAGTCTAAACCCAAGTATTTTTCTTAGGGGGAAAAGAAAAATAAACAAATAAATACAATCAACCAACCAACCAAGAGGAAATTCCAGAAAACCAAGTGTACTCACATCAGCTCCTGGCTCTCCAGGCAGGCCAGGGGATCCTGGTTTGCCTGCATCCCCATCAGGACCCTTAGGGATTTAAACAGACAGTGAAGCATGTTTCAAAGAGGGGATCAGAAACAAAGGTCAAAACCTCTTCTCTCACAGGAGCAAAGGCAAAGTAGCTGAAATCACTTACTGGTGGACCAGGGGGGCCACTTGGACCTCTCTCCCCCTAAGAAGATAAGAAAAGAATCATTCAGAGCCACACCAAGCTTTTATAGTCCCTCATGGAAAACACTGATTTATAGGCTTTTCAGGAATAATCTCAAACTGATTCATGCTGTAGGAAATCAGTGTTAAATGTGTACATGATTGCTGTCATAGGCTAAGAGAAATAATCACAGACACTTCTGACAGGAACTGGGCAGGGGAAGATCCTATCAGGAATAACACCACAAATCCTTATCATGCTTTAATATGCATGACACTGTGTAATCCCTTTGGAGATTGGAATTATAAACCCCCCTCACACACCCCCATTTAAGGCAAATGACCACAGCATATGACTCTGATTACATAAAAATAAATAATCCTTTCTTTTCCTTAGCAGAGAGAATCTGAAAGGCTACCTTCTTCCACACACCCCCAGCCCACTACAGAATATGAGACCCATCAATTCTGAGGTGGATCTGCAGCTGAATTCAAACTCCCCACAACCAAACACAGGGGAGAATAATGCAGATACACCTTGAGGCATTTCCTGTTTCCTAGGCAGGGTGTGGGAAACACTTACATCAATGCCATCAATACCGGGAACTCCTGGTGGCCCTGGTGGACCTGGGGGGCCTGGTGGACCAGGGAGACCTCTCTGACAAGGAAAGGGGAGGGGGGGGAAAAAGAGCAGTTAGAGTCTGGCAAACCTGCAAGCCTCAGTCTGGTGGTTGGGGGTGGCACAATGGAGGTGGCTAGTGTGGGTTAGCTGTGTGCTCACTCCACACATGTCAGGACCCACAAACCCTGTATCCCACCCACAGCAAGTGGCTGTGCTCACCAGCAACACTCCCTTTGTGGGGAGAACAGGGATGGGTTGTCAAACTCCCCTCCTCTCCCTGGGCACAGCCACTCTCCTGCACCCCAAGATGCTGGCAGAGCTAGGGCAAGGCACAAGGCTCTTGACTCCCCCAACCCAGCAGAATCTGAGTGCCACATAGCAATGCCAGGGTGGCAGAAGTAAAAAGAGTGATCTTTGTGAATCAGACACTGAAATTCACTAAGCTACTCTACTCATTCAGTGAGCACAAAGGGGACAGTCTTCCCCAGAGTTTGTGCTAGCAAAGGAAACATAAAACAACCCTTTCCTAACTTCACTGCCATGCTCCCTGGTTTCCCCTCGTTCCTCAGAATTACATTAGCAGCCTTTTCAAAGCACCAGGCTCCCAAGGGGCAGCAGAAAGGCTTTCACAGGTCTCCCTCCCTATAATGGAGGGCTCTGTTCTCCTCTGAGCTCAGGCCATGGCCCCACAACGGTGCTCTGTGAACAGGAGGCTGACCCAGGCTCTGCTGGGGCCCTGTGCCTGGCCCCTCGCTCCCCACAGGGCTGCTGCTCTGGATGTCTTTCCAGGAACCATGTACCAGTCTTCCCAGTCACAATTCACCCGGGGCAGTTGTAGGTGGTGATTCCCAGTGTCACCCACAGCCCTGCAGTCAGCTCACAGAAGTGTGGTAGGGCTTGGGAGGGACCTCTGAAGATCATTGAGTCCGACCCTCCTGCTAGAGCAGGATCACCTAGAGTAAGGCTCACAGGAATATGCCCAGGTGAGTTTGGAAACTCTGTAGAGGAGACTCCACAGCCTCTCTGGGCAGACTGCTCCAGTGCTCTGCCACTCTCAAAGTCAAGAATTTTAACTCCTGTTCACATGGAACCTCCTGCATTCCAGTTTGTGTCCATTGCCCCTTGTCCTGTCTCTGGACACCACTGAAAAGAATCTGGCTCCATCCTCCTGACACTCACCCTTTAGGTATTGATAAGCATCGATAAGATCCCCCCTCAGCCTCCTTCTCTCCAAGCTAAACAGCCCCAGCTCTCCTAGCCTTTCCTTACGAGGTAGATGTTCCAATCCCCTCATCATCTTAGTGGCCTTTGCCAACATCGCATCAGGTTCAGCTACAGCTATTACGAGAGAGAAAAGGGTGGAAAACCGTCCAGCAGGTCGGTGCCAGAACACGACAGAGAGCAGCGTTCAGCCTCTCTTCGCACGCGCTTGGGCACTGAGCCCCATTCCTTCTCTCTCACTTACCTCGATCTCTGTCTGGCTTATCTGCAAGGGAGGAAAACAAAGAATAAACTTACTTGAGCCAGGCAGAGAAAAACAACCTGCAGGAAAAGCCCGAGGGGCAGGAGGCCCCGCACAGCTCGGGCCATGGAGATGGAAGGAACCGGCTGCGGCTGCCGGGGCGGCCGAAGCGTGAGCCCCGCTGCAGCCCCTCACGGCTGCTCGCCGGCGCTTTGGGGAGGGTCTCCGGGATTGGAGGAAAGCTGAAGGCTGGGGAGGAGAGGACTGAGTGCCAGCAGCGCATTAACCCTTTGCCCTGCTGCTATGGCTTTGGGCACCGACCCTCAGCCTCCCCCTGCCAAGGGTTTTCCCATCGTCAGGCTGCCCGCTGAGACGGCAACAACGCAAATCCCCCCCGCCCGCAAGGCTCAGCTTCGGGGAGTCTCCCACCCAAGCAGCGAGGAGAAAGTCAGTCACGGAAGGGTTAAAATGAGGCTGCTCTGGGGGGTTGGGTTTCTAAAGGCACCAAATTCGAGGCAGGTATGATAAAAACAGGCATCTCGGGCCAGAAATTGGGAGGCGTGGGGGAAAGTGAGGGTTCTGTGGGCTGCTGCCGGCAGGGGACGGGCAGGGGCAGGGCAGGGCAGAGCAGGCGAGGGGCAGAGAGCTTACCCGGGTCGGCAGCTCGCCGCAGCCTTCGCGCTGGGGTCTGAGAGGGTCGCAGTGAATCACCATCCACTGGATTTCGAACTGGTAAAAGAGAGGAAGATGACGTTAATTCGGGTTGGGGGGGTGTCACACTCTTTAGCTGACTGCAGCGTTTCCAAGGTATTTCGTGGTAACAGCTACAGGTGTCAGGGAGATCTCAGCGAAGGACAGAGCTCTGCCCAGCACTCCCCTGCTCCTTCCTGAGTGTGGAGATGTTTAAAAGAGAGGACATAAAGCCACCGAGAGATTAGAGAGAAGGGGGGTTCATCATGTGCCATTTTTTTGAGTGTTCTTTATAAGCACAAGCATTTTTCCTCACTCTGTGTGGTGGTTCCATGAGGCACACCAGAAGATGTTAAGGAACAGTAGGTCTGAGACCAGAAACGTGGTCGAAGCGTTGGAGGGTCACAAAACAGTGGCAAGAGCCTGCTGCTGGTGGGTGCCAGACATCTGTGACATTTCAGGTGTGCTTTGAACATTTGTATTTGGCACTGGAAAACGACACAGGATTAAAGCAAACCTCTTCTCAGAAGCTGCAGCCAAGACTCACTCTATGTGATGTATAGATTACAAAATACACCCTGCTGAATGTTACTAAAGAGCTCAAATGTAGAGCTTCAGAGGTGTATCAGTTGATATGTAATCCATCACATTGAATTTGAAGTTCCAGAAGCATAGTCAATTGTGCATAGTTATTGCATCTAAGTTTTAAAGTTTTGGGATGTTTCCCCTGCCCATCACACGCAGTAGTAGCCTTATGAACCACTAATGATTGGTTTATTTGGGGATTTCTCAGTCTGATGATAAATTTCAAGAGGCTCCTACTCCTTTATTCTCATTAAGAATGGCTTAGGAGTAGGTGGGAAAGGCAGTTTGGCTTGTTGGGGTTTTTTTTCTTGTTACAAGTTAGAGCCCTAGCATGGAAAAGACTTTTTTTGTTATTGTTGTTTTCCCTGAGAAGCTGAAAATAGAAAAAGATGTCTGGAGGCATTAATTTCTTATTTCATTGCTTCTTTGAGTCTTTCTTCTTCTGTTGAGCTAAAGTACCTCCCCATCATTCCTCCCACAACATAATATCTCACTGCTTTCTGGCTGCCTTCTGTGCTCCCTCTGGGACATCTTATTGCTCTCTTCAATCCCAACCCATAACTGATGCAAAAGGCAGACTGCCCTTCTGAGATGCTTCCCTCTCCCACCACCATCCTTACGTTGCCCTAGTTGCATACTGACTGCTGGAGCTAATAAATTGAGTCTGAAGTCCTTTAAGTTCTCTGCAAGACACCCACACATCCACGTTTGTTTATTTATTTTTATTTATTTTTTCCTTTCACCTTCACCATTTCAGCACTGCCACTCCTGAAACCCTCCCTATCACATCCCTGCTGTTCTCTTTACCTTGCAGTCATGCTGGTTTCCAGCACAAAAAGAAGCAGTACCCTCGTTTCTTTTAACTGTTATCAGACACCACTATCTGTCAGTCAATTCTCTACCTCCTTTATCTAATTCTCACTTTAAAAAACTCTCCCAGTCCTTAATAATAAATGACTGAGTATCATAACATACATATAAAAGAACTGAATGCATACTCTGGTTTAACACTACAGGGCACCAATACAACACTATAAAGGATATCTGGATTCATCAAAATGGGATTAAATGACTCTTGTATGACAATTTGTTTCATGCTGTAGAACTAGATTCTGAGTCCTGAGCCTCTACATTATTCACCTCTGAAGCTCTCTTGCAGAAGGAATAACTTGATCTAGTGTGAGGTGTCCTGGCCCATGGCAGGGGGGTTGGAACTCAATGATCCTTGAGGTCCCTTCCAGCCCTGACAATTCTGTGATTCTAACTGTCTCAGAAGCAGTTTAAAATCTGATATAAATAACAAACTATTTCTGATTAAAACAGATGTGGTATCAAGTGACAGAATTTCTACTTTTTCTCTTTGCCTGTTTAATATTATAGAAAATTATATTAAATAATATTAAAACTGAAAAGTCATACAGTGAGTAGTAGGGAAATCCATAATTAAGGTTGTCTGTGAAAACTTAATCTGTCTGTAATCCAAATTTGTGTGATTCCACTCTTCTTTCCTTAAAGCACTTCCCTTATCATGCAGAATCACAGAATGCCACATTGGAAGGGACCCCAAGGATAATCTGCTCCAATCTTTCAAGGTAATATTCACAAGACTGAATGAGCAAGGCCATGGAAATGGTTCCCATACTGCAGAAAGTGTATGTTTGGAAGGAAGCAAGGTGAAAGGTAGTTTCGAAAGTAAGGATGGCATTGTGGAAAAGGCAGACAAGTGCCTGCTTTTGCTTCATAATTCATGTACAGTGCTGACAAATTGTTTTAATCAAAATAGCCACATCTGAGAGCATTCTGCACAGAGTGCAGACATTGAGGGGATGGAGTAGGTCCAGAGAATGGAAACAAAGCTGCAAAGGGCCAGGAGAAGAGGTCTGGTGAGAAGCAGCTGAGGGAGCTGGGGGGGTTTAGTCTGGAGAAGAGGAGGCTGAGGGGAGACCTCATTGCTCTCTACAACTCCCTGAGAGGAGGTCGAAGGTAGGTGAGGGTTGGTCTCTTTTGCCTAGTATCAGGTGGTAGAGTGAAAGGAAATGGCCCTAAGTTGCACCAGGGGAGGTTTAGATTGGATACTAGGAAAAGTTTCTTTCCTGAAAGAGTGGTCAGCCTGTTCCAGTGTCTCACCCTCCTATGGTGAAGAACTCCATCCTGACATCTAACTTAAATCTCCCCTCCTCTAGCATGGATCCATTCCCCCCAGTCTTATCACTACTCCACACCCTAAAAAGTCCCTCCCCAGCTTTCTCGTAGCGCCCTTCAGATACTGAAAGGCCACAAGAAGGTCTGCTCAGATACTTCTCTTCTCCGAACTGAACAAATCCAACTCTCAGCCTGTC
The DNA here is from genome assembly GCF_027791375.1 of Indicator indicator. Classification (NCBI taxonomy): domain Eukaryota; kingdom Metazoa; phylum Chordata; class Aves; order Piciformes; family Indicatoridae; genus Indicator; species Indicator indicator. The sequence continues at coordinate 64,801,974 of NC_072011.1, read as the reverse complement.
CATATAGGAGGGGAGTTCCAGCCTGCTGCTCATCCTCGTGGCCCTTCTGTGGACATGTTCCAGCACATCCAGATCTTTCTTGTAATAGGGGCTCCAATTAAACAATGACCAAGGATCACTTCTAGCAAAGTGTTCAGTGTCTGTTTATGAGAAAATCAGGATAATGCCTTTGCAATGGCAGAAACTAAGGCAATTTATATCACCTCACAGCAGTTAATCTGTAGCAGTATGAAATGAATGCCCTTATTTCTCTATAACCAGTAAGTGATATAGGAAGCAAGTTCCTTTTCAGTACTGAAATGATGACCTTGCTTGGATTGCTTAATGTTTATAGTGGATTATTTGAATTGCTTTTAGATAAAAAGAGCTATTTCCTTTTTCTTATCTGAAAGATAAACACCAGCTGTAAACCTGTATAAAAATTTGCCCTCCATAAAACATTCCAGAAATCATGGAATAAAACTTTGTAGAGGCTCAGAGGCAAGCTTCCTGTTTCTAACGGAGCTCTATTACTCTCCTAGGCAATCACAGTAACAACAAGCACTAAATAATCTCTTTCAAGATGACATGCATTACAGGGCACCCATAAAAAGCTGACCTATTCTCCAAGATAAACAGAGAACTCACAGAACACTGTAAAAGAGAAAAAGAAGAAGACTGGGAAACACATCATTTATATCCCTGAAAAATGATATCACTGGAAGTAATATACTTCAACAATGCCTGGGAGTAAATTAGAGATTGTGCCTGGGATGTATTAAAACCCCAAGACTGTTGAGATATTTCAACTGAACATAGTAAAGCAAGTTAAAGGGCAAGCTTAGGAGGTTCCTGAATACAGATTGCTTTATTGATTTAAAGAGAAACTGAATGCACAGGACAAAAGAGAAACTTGTGCAATCCAATTAGCCATCCCAACAATTTAGTCCATCAGATTGTCTAACTTCCTTAGCATCGTTTCACCATGAGGGTGGTAAGACACTGGAAAAGGTTGCCCAAGGAGGTGGTGGAAGCCTCATCCCTGGAGGTTTTCAAGGCCAGGCTGGATGTGGCTCTGAGCAACCTGATCTAATGTGAGGTGTCCCTGCCCCAGTAGGGGTGTTGGAACTGGATGATCCTTGAGGTCCCTTCCAACCCTGACAATTCTATAATTCTATGATTTTATAATAATGATCTTCCTCATATCAGGTTGGTAATTTTTAGCTTCATAGCACAAGCCATGCAAATAAATTGAGTGAGTCCAATGTCCAACTCACAGTTGTACCTGAATTAAACCGTAGTTTTACACATCTAAACTTAGATTAAAAATTACAATGTCATGCTAACATTCTTCCTGCCCTGATAATAGTGGTGTTAGGTCAATCACAGAATCATAGAATGGCTTAGGTTGGCAGGAACCTTAGAGATCATCTACTCTAACCTCCCTGCAATGGTCAGGGACACCTCTCAACTAGAGTTGGTTGCTCAAGACCTCATCCAACCTGGCCTTGAACATCCCCAGGGAAGAGGCATCCACAACCTCTCTGGGCAGCCTGTTCTAGTGTCTCACCACCCTCCTGGGCAAGAATTTCTTCCTAATGTCTCATCTAAATCAAGTTGCTTCCAGTTTGAAGCAATTACCCTCTCATCTTGTCACTTCCTTCCAGTTCAAATCCTGAGACTTCATTCTAGATCAAGCTCCACAGATAAGATAAGCAGAGGAACACCCAACAGAACCATCCAGACAGAGGAGAATCCAGTGTGGATGTCTGAGAAATGTCACTGTTGAAACTGAGACATAACCTGCATCGTCTCTTAGCTTACGCTGTATATACATGTGTGAAAATTAAAAAGCAAAGCTAGCATTTACCTGCCAAGAAATTGTTATCTTCTACCATTTCTACTTTCAGGAAACAGCTGAAGATCCATCCACAAAAAACAAATAAACAAAACACCACCTTCAAGTGCAAAGGCCCTGTAAAAAAAACCCTCTTTACAGTAATAAAAGATTTTGGAACTTACCGGCACCGAAATTTGAGGATTGTTTCTGAGTTTTCCAAGCAGAGCAAAGCCATCAGTGCTGATTTTGCCTTTTGGTTTGATGCTTAAGGACTCTATTTTGATGCAGTCAATAAAAAGTGTGACACTGCTTGCTTCCACAATTATCATCAGCTTGTGCCACTGGGAGTCAAACAGGAACGGCAAGTGCAGAAACGATGCGATTTGGTGGCGTCCGTCCGCTCCTTTGTAAGAGAACTCAACGCTTTTCATTGGACCGTTTAGGTTCACTCCAACTTGCTCTTTTCCTGACGAGTCCTGGATCTGCCAGATTGTCCAGTACTTCTGAAGTGTGGCCCCAGTCATCCGAAAAGTAGTCAGGAAGGAATATTCATCAGGCAGTCCATTGGAATAAATGGCACTGTGGAGGAGCACATACAGGACAAGTATGACACTGGTTGTGCATTCCTTGTGCAAAGCTCCACCGATCACCACAGAGCCATGAAAAACAACTACTCACTGCAACCTTATTTCAAGTGTGCTTTATCAGTGCTCTCTCTGAGGAGACCTAATAGCAGCCTGCCAGTACCTGAAAGAGGCTACAAGGAGGATGGAGAGAGAGTTTACAAAGGTCTGAAGTGATAGGATGAGAGGCAGTGGCTTCAAACTGGAGAAGAACAGATGTAGATTGGATGCTAGGAACAGGTTCTTTACTATGAGGGTTGTGGAACACTGCAACAGGTTGCCCAGGGAGGTGGTTGGGGCCCCATCCCTGGAGATATTCAAGGTGAGGATCAACAGGGTTCTGGGCAACCTGATGTAGTGGAGGATGTTCCTGCTGACTGCAGAGGGGATTGGACTAGACGACTGTCAGAGGTCCCTTCCAACCCAGACCATTTTATGATTCTATAGTTCTACAATTCTTCTACATGCAGAGTTCCAAAATGTCCTTTGGAGTCACTAGTGTTGCTCTGGCCAAAGGAACTGTGGCTTCTTCAAACATGGTACAACAGTTACGATAACCCTTTCTATGTGTAGTGGATGGAGCAACACAAGACTCCAACTTCAGATTCAGAAAGTATATCCTACAGTGTTACTATTTATAACAGCAGGCACCAGTACAGACTAGGGGTCATCCTGCTGGGAAGCAGCTGCATGGAGAGAGACCTTGGAGTCCTGGCGGACAGCAAGTTCTTCATGGGACAGCAATGTGCCCTTGCGGCCAAGAGGGCCCATGGCATCCTGAGGTACAGCAAGAAAAGTGTGGCCAGCAGGGCTAGGGAGGTTCTCCTCCCCCTCCACTCTGCCCTGCTGAGACCAAACCTGGAATACTGTGTACAGTTTTGGGCTCCCCGGTTCAAGAGAAACAGGGATCTACTGGAGTCCAACATCTGCTGTGAAGAAAGACTGAGAGCCCTGGGGCTGTTTAGTCTGGAGAAGAGAAGGCTGAGAGGGGATCTGGTCAATGTCTATCAATATCAGAGAGGTGGGTGTCACGATGAAGGTGCCAGGCTTTTTGGTGGTGCCCAGTGATAGGACAAGGAACAACAGGGACAAGCTGGAACACAGGAGGTTCCACCTCAACGTGAGGAGAAACTTCTCTGTTGTGAGGGTGCTGGAGCCCTGGATCAATCTGCCCAGAGAGTTGTGGAGTTTCCTTCTCTGGAGGCTTTCAAGACCCACCTGGATGCATTCCTGTGTGGCCTGCCCTAGGTGACCCTGCTCTGGCAGGAGGGTTGGTCTGGATGATTTCTAGCGGTCGCTTCCAACCCCTAGCACTCTGTGATTTTATTTCCTACCATTAGCCTTACAAAATCATTCAGCACAGTGTGGCTTTATAATGGAAGAGGTAAACAGTGAGTGGGGATGTAATTTGGTTTTGAAGATGTAAAAATGTCTTCTACAAAGGCATTTTCTTGTTCAGCCTGACAATAACCATTTTATGAAGGTGTCAGCCATCACTCCAGAAGAAATTGTTCAGCAAACCATTCACTGACAAATGCATGCATGGAAAGAACCCACAAGAAATGATATCCTGTCCTGTGACATTCAACCACAAGACTACAAATAGCAGGGAGCAAATCTGCCACATCTGAAATCTTTCATTCTTCTGCAAGTACCAGGGGAAGATTTGGGAACACAAACAAGCACTGCTGGCTGTGTCACTGCCTGCGACAGGAAGGTCATTTCTTTATCTCAAGTGTGTCAGGGAATATTTAGAACACCTAGACTGTTAGGGACAGAGGAATATGGAAGAAATAATCCATTTCATATCCTATGGCTCATAAAATCATTGTGTTATAACCTAGCTGACAACAATACATTATTTGCCATCTGCCCACATTTAAGAGTAAGTTGTATTTGATTACATTTCTGCAGTATGGGGACATGCAGAGCTGTTTTGTCATCAGCATGCATTAGAATAACTTCTCAGACAAGGAGGCATTGTGGACAATGATGATTTTTGACTGGCAGTTTAATCCTATCTCAGCAGCAATTTAGCCAGCATTAGAGAACCTGAGGTTGGACTAAGGGGAAAAAAATGGAATAAATTACTTCTTATTCTGTATGCTTGATGACTACTGATTTAGCAGGAGAATACTGCCTTGCTGGAAAGCAGCTCCAAGGAGAAAGACCTTGGAGTCCTGGCGGACAGCAAGTTCTGCATGGGACAGCAATGTGCCCTTGTGGCCAAGAGAGCAAATGGGATCCTGGGGTGCAGCAAGAAAAGTGTGGCCAGCAGGGCTAAGGAGGTTCTCCTCCCCCTCCACTCTGCCCTGCTGAGACCACACCTGCAATACTGTGTCCAGTTCTGGGCTCCCCAGTTCATGAGAAACAGAGATCTGCTGGAGAGAATCACACGGAGAGCCACAAGGATGCTTAGGGGACTTCAGCATCTTCCCTATGAGAAGAGACTGAGAGCCCTGGGGCTGTTTAGTCTGGAGAAGAAAAGACTGAGAGGGGATCTGATCAATGTCTATAAATATCTGAGGGGTGGGTGTCAAGTGGAGGGGGCCAAGCTATTTTCAGTGGTGCACAGTGATAAGCCAAGGAACACCAGGAATAAGCTTGAACATAGAAGATTTCACCTCAAGATGAGGAGAAACTTCTTTGCAGTGAGGGTGACAGAGTACTGGAAGAGGCTGCCCAGAGAGATTGTGGAGTCTCCTTCTCTGAACACAGTCAAAACCCTCCTGGATGCATTTCTGTGTGGACTACCCTAGAGGATGCTGCAGGGGGGTTGGACTGGATGATCTCTTGAGGTCCCTTCCACCCTCTAAAGTACTGTGAGGCTATGATACTTCTGGAAGAAGCCTCCACAGTCTGTAGTTTGCTGTCCCAAGCTGTAGTGCAACCATAATCCAGCAGGCGACGGCACAGCCTCACTGAGCTGAGTGAGCCTCGGTGAGCACCCAGCACGCCTGGCGGCAGCAGCTTCACCTCTCTGACGAACTACCCAAACTGCTGCTGCTTCTCTTTCCCCACCAGCCTGAAAGCTGCTGTCGAAGGAAGGGGACTGTTTAGCTGGAAGGTGATCCTATTCCACAAGGTGTAGAGAAGATACACAAAGTTGGAAGAGGAGCTCCTTTGCCTGTCTGTGATTTGCTGACTGCAGATGCAGCAGTCTGCCTCAGCTGGTTTTGTCTGATAGGATTTTATCTCATTTGCTGTGTTCTCTCACTGTTTTCTTTCATTTTGTATCTTGCCATCTCAACTGCAAACGTTCATTTGTGCACCTTGTACCTTTCCTCCTCTGCTGAGCACTCTCCAGTGTTTACTACTGTCCCCTACCCTTCCTGTTGTCATGCTTCTAGCTTACACTACACAATTATATATTCTTTCTTGCTGCAGGAAGAGCCAGACACACTGGCTCTTACTAAGCTCCTGATCCAGTTCAGCATGCTTCTTATGGCCCTCTGTAACCTTCTTCCTTTATAATACCTCTTAAACAATTTTTCAGTCTGCTCTTCTGCTAAAACCTTAGCTTATCTGAATCATTTCTCTCTTAAAGTTCTGAATCCCACTGTTTGTTCTTGCACAAGAGCAGGGTTTATTATTGAAGGTGGTACTGTTAGGCAATTTTTTAACCAGTCTTCATGTGACATTCCACTTTCTCTACAAATTTCATAGAATCATAGAGTGGTTCGAGTTGGAAGCGACCTTAAAGATCATCCAGTTCCAACTCCCCTGCTGTAGGCAGGGACACCTTCCACTCGACTGGCCTGGATCAGCAGTAGTGTGGCCAGAAGGACCAGGAAGGGGATTGTCCCTCTGTAGTGAGCACTGGTGAGGTCTGGTTCAGTTTGGGGGCCCTCGCTACAAGGACATTCTCTGGAGCACGTCCAGAGAAGGGCAACAAAGCTGGTGAAGGGTCTGGAGAAGAGGTCTGGTGAAGAGCAGCTGTGCGAACTGGAGGTGCTTAGTGTGGAGGAAAAGAGTCTGAGAGGAGACCTCGTCGCTCTCTACAACTCCCTGAAAGCAGGACGAGGCAGGTGGGTGGGGGTCTCTTTCTTCTAGAGACAAGTGACAGGACGAGGGGCAGGGCCGGGTCAGCCCTGCGGCCGGCGGCGTTTCAGCACCGCGGGTAGGGACAGCTCCGCCTCCCTCGCCCCGTCCCGCGGCTCAGCCCTTAGCAGCCTCGGCGCCGCCAGAGGGTCCCCGCTGACAGCCACTTTATCCCTGTTTGAGCAACGGGCGGCGGGGCCTGGCGGGGGGCAAACGCTGCAGGAGCTCAGGGCTGCCACAGTGCCTGCCTCTGGGAATGCCAGAGCCGCCTCTGTGCCATTGGAGATGCTCAGCCTTGCTGAAGTGCTCTGCAGAACTTGCTCGCTCCTGCAATGCTTCACAAGAATGCCTTCCTCCCAGAGTCACAGCAGCAAGGCCTACCCACCAGGCCACATTATAAAGAGTTTGTGGAGAGTCCTGGCCTTTGTAAAAGTTACTGGAAATGATCTAAGATTGTCTGGTTGGCAGCCAGCTGAGCATGAGCCAGCAGTGTGCTCAGGTGGCCAAGAAAGCCGACAGCGTCCTGGGCTGGATCAGGAATAGTGTGGCCAGCAGGACCAGGGAAGCTGTTGTCCCCCTGTACTCAGCACTGGTGAGGCCATACCTTGAGTACTGCTTTTACTTTTGGGGCCCTCACTGTAAGAAAGTCGTTGAGGTGCTGGAGCATGTTCAGAGAAGGGAAATAAAGCTGGTGAAGGGTCTAGAGAACAGCTCTGGTGAGGAGCAACTGAGGGAGCTGGGGGTGTTTAGTGTGGAGAAGAGAAGGCTGAGGGGAGACCTCATCGCTCTCTACAGCTCCCTGAAAGAAGGTTGAAGCCAGGTGCATGTTGTTCTCTTCCTTCCGTGAGGGTGGTGGAACACTGGAATGAGTTGTCCAGGGGGGTGGTTGAGGTCCCTTCCCTGGAGGTATTCAAGGTGAGGCTTGACAGGGCCCTGGGCAACCTGATCTAGTTGGGGATGCCCCTGCTGACTGTGGGGAGGTCTACTGGATGACCTTTGGAGGTCCCTTCTGGCCCGGACCATTCTATTGATTCTATGATTCTAGAGACAAGTGACAGAATGAGAGCAAACAGCCTGAAATTGTGCCAGAGGAGGTCTGGATTGGATATTAGGGGAAAAAATATTTCCTGAAAGAGCAGTCAGACATTAGAGGAAGCTGTCCAGGGAGGTGGTGGAGTCACCACCCCTGGAGGTGTTCAAGAAACATGTGGCCATGGCTTGATCAGGGATAACTTGTGTATATTAAACATATATCCCACTACAACCATCTAGAGCAGTAAGTTTAAACTTTCTTACTAATTAAAATATTACCATTTTTATAGCTCAAAACGTTTCTCATCTAAGAAGCATGAGCTGAATGAAGAACTAAGAATCTCCACCTCTGACTGAAATGAGGATCATGTTTACTGTCTGTGGATGGATTCCCCACTAGGAGCCTTGATCTGCCACTGGAATGGAGAGCAGGCATGAGTCCAATGTAAGCAAGCAGTTAAGCTGTAAACCAGCTTAACCTGGTGACTATGAAGGTAGAAGCCAGGGGGAAGTGCAGCAGGCAAACGTTATTCAGTGATAACTGGAGTGTGACCAAAACATTTTACACTCCAATTATTCCTAGCAGAAAAGTAGTCCAATTAAAGGTCTTGCCAGTTAATTGCTAAGTAAAGGCAATCTTAATTACATAAGGTGCTGGACCAGAATCCAGCCTTGCCTAAGACTGGCAGAGACATCTCTAGCCTGCTGTACTGTCACTATTCCTTCACTATTCCTGGCACCAAGTCTGGATTGTAAAGCAAAAACACAATTAAATTCCTGCATCCTGGCTCCTAATGCAACTTGCCTGTGACATGCTTAATAAGCGTCTTCATATTTTGTAGATTAAATAACCATAAATCAGCCAGGAGCATGCATGTATCAGTCATCCAAAAAGCAAAATATAAGCCTTCACAATCAAGCAGTCATCTTCTAACCTATCTTGTCTCTGCAGTCCTTACATGATCAGTAAGATCCTTCTGTGTCCATGTTTTGAGAAAACTTTCCTCACTCTGCTCTGTGATCTTTTCTTCGCCTCCCTACAGTTTTGAAGTCATCAGCAAATTTTGGCTTCACTTCCTAGAGGCAAATCAGCAAATCTGGAGGCACCCTGAGTTGGATCATTGGTAGAGGGAAGTGGAAGGTCCTTACTGTTACAGTAAGGTCTGGAAATTACCTCAATTTGTGCCAGGGAAGGTTTCGGTTGAACATCAGGAAAAATTTCTTTCCTGAATGAGTGGTCAGGGGTTGGAACAGGCTGCCCAGGGAGGTGGTGGAGTCACCATCCCTGAAGGTGTTCAAGAAATGTGTGGCTATGACACTGTGGGACATGGTTTGATGGCCAAGGTAGGGTTGGGTTGACAGTTGGACTCAATGATCTTAGAGGTCTTTCCCACTCTTAATGATTCTGTGGTGCAATGAAAATAAAAAGCAACTTGAACTCCTCTTTTCCCTTGCAGAATCTTTGCAAATGAGGGATGATCTAGCTGACGAGAGGATCTATCCCTGAACAAATCACAGATTCACAGATTGCATTGGGTTGGAAGGGATCCTCAAAGGTCATCTTGTCCAACCCCCAAATCATACTGCAAAGTATGTAAACAGCAAAAGGCATTACCTGGTTGGGATCTTGAAGTCTACATTGGGTCCCAGTTTATAAGCCACCTGCAGAGAAGTGGAACCCACTACTCTCTGAATAATTCCTTGGGAAGCAGCTTTTTCTATTTGGAACTGAGAAATCAGGTCAAAGCCTACAAGAAAGAAAAAAAAATCTATGTCCAGAAGATTCATTTTAATTGCATTAGAGAATTGTGCAGTCACAGAGCTGAGTATAACCTGATAAATGTTCTTAACAGCAGCTCTTCCCTCAGAAAGTCAGGATGCTACTTGCCTGGTAAATCGTCTTGGCCAATCCTGATTGTTGGGCAGATATCAATTCTGTGACTGGCACCCAGAATGATTGGCAGCCCTGCAAAAAAGGGTGAGTGTATTAACCCTGTGCCTGCACATTGCCTCAGACCACCTTAAAAAAATAATGAAGTAAAGCAACTGTAAGAATATTTTTATTAGAGTTATAAATAGTAATAGTTTGATTTAATAATCAAATTAAGCTGTATTCAGCGAAGCCAGAGGTTTAAGAAAATAAGGATTGGTTCCTAGAGAACTCCAATTTTCAACTTATAACATGACTGATAAATCGATTCAGTTCTTCCCAAGCCTTTAAATAAGAGTGTTATAATTAATCTTCTCTTGCAGAGCTGTGGTGACAGAAGTCCTGATGTATAAGGAGGTTTAGGGTTGGAGATTTTCTTGGTTTAAGCAAACTTTGAGACAAACAAACAAAAAGAAGCCCGTTACCTATATCAACAGTCTCCTTTGACCTAAGGAAACTTAAACAAACCTCCTGCCAATTAAAGTGGCTGTTGAGAAACTGTAGGCATCTTTTCCATCCTCTCTGATATTGTGTTCCCACCTTCCTCTGTGCCACCTTTGATCAGAGAATGATCATTCACCAAACACAGAGTGGGAGCAAGAAGACTTTGTAGTCCTTTTTAATTCACCCAAATATGAAATGTATTTGAGGAAGGCAAATTTTAAAATCCCATCTATCAGGATATTCTTTGTCAAAAAGGCTTACAATGAGCACAAAAAACCTAACAGATTTCCCTAATTTAAGGAAGGGGGGAAGAAAAACAGATCTTTCTTTGTAGAGTTTAAAAGTCATGCACAAATCTACTTGGTTAATCTGGGAAAAGTTAGTAGAATTTGGACGAGGAAGAATGAAATGTGTAAGTTGGAAGGAGATGCATTCCTAACGACAGAGAACCTCTTGTGTGCTGCTGGGGCTCAAGCATAAATGTGGATTTCCTTCTGACAACATAGACTTACTTAAAGGGAACATTCAGGCTGACATGTTACACCTTGGAAACAGCCTCATTCTATATTATTTGATGAGACATGTGGCAGGCATCCAGCCATTTACAATTTATGCCCAGCAAATAAAACAGACCCAGTTTGTTGCCACAGGTTGCAGAAGAATATCTAACTAGAAGCACTGAAAGACAGGAGGAGGTTTGCCTCCTCCATCTACCACTTATATGCAGATTTTCATCCTTACATTAATACATTTAGTAGTGAGTTTAAAATAATACACAGAGTTCTTGCTTTTTTCCCTCTTTCTCATATGGACACATCCATCCATGCATTCATCCATCCATCCATCCACCCCCCCATCCATCCACCCATCTTAGAATCATAGAATGATCTGGGTTGGAAGGGACCTCCAAAGCTCATCCAGTCCAACCGCCTCTGCAGTCAGCAGGGGCATCCTCAACTAGATCAGGTTACCCACCCACCTATCCATCCATCCATCCATCCATCCATCCATCCATCCATCCATCCACCCATCCATCTATACATAGAATCAGAGAATCAGAGCATCATAGAATCACAGAATGGTCTGGGTTTGAAGAGATCTCTGAAGGTCATCCAGTCCAACCCCCTCTGCAGTCAGCAGGGGCATCCTCAACTAGATCAGGCTGCCCACCCACCCATCCACCCACCCACCCATCAGTCCATCCATCCACATTCTCCCCTTCTCTGGTGTCTAACTAGAGAGGATTTTAACTTTGAATAAGCTGAGAACAATTCTTTTGATAGCGAACGTTACAGAAAGAGGACATGCAGATGAAGTCTGTCTCCTTACTTGATTGATGCTGGATGGTAGCTGAGATGAGACACCACAGAAAACTACACAGGTAACAGAAAGCTGTAATTTTCCTGCAAACAGACAGAAAAACTCCAGTGTGAATCTGTAGTTGCTGACAGATGCTGATACTGACTTTCTCCTCAGAGCCATGCCTATTAAATGTGTAAAATCTCAAATTAAGGATTAACTAAGAGATGTGACAAGAACATTTTTTTTTTCACTTGAGGACTTTTTCTCTTTACCTAATAATAAACCACATCAATAAAGCTCTATTTGACTGCCATTTCCTTCCCAAAACGCTGTCATAAAACCAAAGAAGAAAGCACAGCAGCTGGCAAGGGCAGCTTTCACTGCTCTAATCTCTTATTTACAGATTCCTCTAAATCCCACTTGTTCTCTTACCAGTTGCTTTTCATCTTCACTGCTGGTTTTCTTCAATCCTCTCATGTGAATAGGTGGTGGATATGGTCACACTCCCTGCTCCCCTTTCATTAGTCCTGCAGAAGAGTGCAACTCTGAATACTAGAGGGCTCCTCCTGTCCCACACAGGACCTGGCAGGGAGGGAGGTGCAAGCTGCTGGCTCTGTTTTAATCCTGGGAAGGGAAGGAGGTGGAGGCTGGACAGACATGTGTGTCCTGGTGGGCTCTGAGGGCGGGTCTCTGGAGCTAGATGAATACAGAGAAGCCAAAAATGCAGAGAAAAGGCTGCTGCTTGTGCCAGAGTCAGGGCAGGGAGATTAAGGGTGAGTTCAGAGCTGCTCTTCAGGCAGATGAAAGAATAAGGTGTACCAAGGAGTCTGGGGAAGCTGGTGGCCCTGATGTGGTGACCTCTAAAAGCTTTGAGAACAACGGAAGCCTGGTCATACAAAGAAGGCATTTCCTTTTCTCCCTGATTTACTCATCAGATTGCCTCAGGAGATGCCTGGCTGGTGTTGTCCCAGTTGGTTCCTCTAAATAAAACCAATTATGAAGACTCTTGCTCTTCCCTTGCCATTGGTAAAGCACTCACTTTCCATTGGACAGACAAAGGCTTTCAGTGGGATTTCATGGATTCATAGAACAATTTGGGTTGGAAAGGACCTTAAAGATCATCTAGTTCCTAGCCCCTGTCATGAACATCACTAGATCAGGATGTTCAAGGCCTCATCTAGCCTGGCTTTGAACACCTCCAGGGAGGGGGCATCCACAACCTCCATGGACAACCTGTTCCAGTGTCTCCCCACCCTCACTGTAAAGAATTTCTTACTAACCTCCAGCCTAAGACTCCCCTCCTCGAGCTTCAAGACACTCCCTCTCATCCTATCACAAGCCTGGATGGTTCACATGATGTAAAAAAATAGAGACTAGAACCTGCATGAAAGAAAAGACCAAGGAAAAGAGGGGACCAACAGCTGGCAGAATGAGAAAATACATCCATACATCATGTATGTACGGAAAAATATGTGAGGCTGTGCTAATACATCACATTTATAAGATTCATCTTCTCTGGATTCTTAATACTCTATAAAAGATTGAATTTACAGAATTTAAAGAGGGGGGAAGAGAGAGATGGAGGTGTATTTAAGTGTGGGATTTTTTTTAGATAAGATATTTTTCTAGATAGGATAGGGAGGTGGTGGAGTCACCATCCCTGGAGGTGTTCAAGAAATGTGTGGCCATGGCACTTTGGGACATGGCTTATTGGGCGTGATGATGTTGGGTTGGTGGTTGGAAATAATGATAGAATCATATAATCATAGAATTGTTAGGTTTGCATTGGAAGGCACCTCAAGGATCATTCAGTTCCAACACCCCTGCCATGGGCAGGGACACCTCACACTACATCAGGTTGCTCAGAACCACATCCAGCCTGGCCTTAAAAAACCTCCAAGGATGAGGCTTCCACCACCTCCCTGGGCAACCTGTTCCAGTGTCTCACCACCCTCCTGGGGAAGAATTTCTTCCTAACATCCAATCTGAATCTACCCACTTCTAGTTTTGCTCCATTCCCCCCACTCCTATCACTCCCTGACACCCTAAAAAGTCCCTCTCCAGCTTTCTTGTAGCCCCCTTCAGCCCCCTTGGCTGGAAGGCCAAAATAAGGTCTCCTCAGAGCCTTCTCCTCTCCAGACTGAACAGCCCCAACTCTCTCAATCTGTCCTCATAGGAGTGGTGCTCCAGCGCTCTCTTAGAGGTCTTTTCCAATCACAACAATCCTATGATTCTGTGATTCTATTTAGCAAATGCAATCATCTCTGCTGCCTGCTGAGAGTCAGAAGCAGCAGCTGAGTACTGCACTACCTCATCCATCCCGATTTGCTGCAGCTCACCTTTCCAATACTGATAATTGCAGTGCTGATGTTGTTCAGAATTCTGTATTTATTCTTAGAGAAGAAGGAGCCAGAGCATAGAGGTAGACAGTTTGCCATTTAATGTACACCAAGCACATCTTGGCTGATGCCTACTTTTCCCCCCTTCAAGACAAAGGTACAGTCAGGAAGCCTTACAGTCCAACATCACTCAGAGATCCAACCCGTAAGCCCTAACTGCTCAACTGTGGAAAGCAGATTAATTAAACAACATGGAAAATGATTCTCCACAAGATCTCTGTTCTTTTAGCTAAGGCATGGTGACTTTGTTCAAACAGTGTCTCCTGAAAACAAGCTATGCAAGAATGTAATCACCTCTGGAGCTTTTTTTGAAGTGTGCTTCCACATCTGACTTCACATTCCTTTCCTCAAATACCAGATTCCCTATTCCTGTTCCTCTGTGTAGCCTGGGTTGGAGAACAGCTATTCACACAGCTGCTAGGTGAGACTGTGGCTGGATTGGAGGGAGAGAGCAAATAAGTCAGATGGATCCAGTTTCTCTTGTGGGTATAAAGCCTGCTCTCTGTGATGAAAAAGGGAGCAGTGAAATGACTGTAGTTAAGAATTGCAGAAGATGCAATCCAGCACAAACCACAGAAACCAAAGTCTGGCTCAGAAGGAGCTGTTAAATGTGGCAGAGAAGAAGGTTCCTCAGTTCAGGCTTGGGCTGATAGCAGTTTGGGATGGCTAAACTAAGCCACCTCCTGATGGTTATTGTTTGAGTGGGCTCAAGGGAGCTCAATGTCAGGAGGATCTTTAGGAGGGAAGGTTTTGTCCTCTGAAAAGCATTTGTGCAGGCAGAGAGAGCTCACCAACAGGCTTTGGGACTGGAGGAACAGAAGTCCAGTTTGCTCTGCTGAAGTGCCATCGTGAGTGGTCTCCCAGAGGAGCCCCCAGCCCTACTCCACTCTTCCACACACAGCTGGAGGGGAGAGGAGCAGCAGAGAAGACTGGAGGGATGTCACTTCTTATTTATCTCACATCTCCTGGGGAGTTACTTCTATCTCATGTGGGCTCTTCTGAATTGTGCCTTCAGTCTTTTTGATTAGCTTCGACTTCTTGCAGCCATGCTTTCTCTTCAGCTCAAAATGACAAATATCTGCTTTATAACAAAAAATCTGCTTTCTACACTTCAACCTTCTTTATCCTTACCTCAAGCACCAGGGTCACTCTTCCCTGCAGCTGAGCAGGCTCCAGCATAAGTGCAGACCACTCACTTAACTGCTGTGAGTTTGTTGTTAGGTTGCCTTGGGCTCTGATAGCTCAAGATAAGTGTGTGGCTGTGAGTGGTGGCCTCTCTGAAAGGTCTGCTCTTCATGAATCACTCTGAGTATTAAGACAGCTTGAATCTGTGACAGGTCTCATTGACATCAGGGGCAAAACTTGCACTGGCTCAAGGCCCTTGTAATTAAACCAGCAAGAAATAATTAAACCAGCATCCACAAATGTAGGGTAATTGAATCAACAGCAAAACTAAAATGCTTCCCAAGCTCCAACACATCACTGGAATTTAGCAAATCATTTACTATCCAATAAAATCTAACCTTCATCATAAAAATGTGCTTTTCTGTCCAAAATGGTATGAGTTCTGGCATGGGAAGAAAAACAGCTTTTCTTTCCAAGCTGTGGGCTGCCATTTTCCATACAGATCAAATGACTTCTTTTTAGGAGAGGTCACTTAAAGAAACCTGGGAATACAGATTCACAGATTGCACTGGGTTGGAAGAAACCCTCAAAGGTCATCTTGTCCAATCCTCCTGCAGGCAGCATGGACACCTCCAACTAGATCAGGCTGCCCAGGGTCACATCAAGTCTGATCTTGGATGTCTCCAGGGATGGGGCCTCAACCACACCCCTGGGCAACCTGTTCCAGTATTTCACTACTCTCAATGCAACAAAATTCTTAATGTCCAACCTAAATCTGCCCTGCTCCAGTTTCAAACCATTGCCCCTCATCCTATCACTCCAAGCCCTTCTACACTGTCCTTCCCTTGTCTTCCTGTAGGTCCCCCTTGAGAAACTGAAATGTAGTTGAGAAGTCTCCCCAGATTCTCATCCCCTCAGCACAGTTCTCTTTCCAGGTGAGTCTCCCTGTCAGATCATTGCAGTTTGTGAACAGCCAGACTGTCCCAATGCAATCACCAAATCGCAATGAATCCCTCTGGAACATTCTTGGAGAAAAAACAGAGATGTTTTATACAGAATCACACAAACATTCAGGTTGGAAAAGAGCCTCAGGATCACCAAGTCCAACCCAGAACCCTACTCTACAAGGGTCACCCCTAAACTATATTCCCAAGCACCATATCCAAATCACCTTTAAACACATCCAGGCTTGGTGACTCCATCACCTCCCTGGGCAGCACATTCCAATCCCTGACCACTCTTGCTGGGAAAAATTTTTTTCTACTGTCCAGTCTAAACCTACCCAATCACAGCTTGAGGCCATTCCCTCTTGTTCTATCACTAATTACCTGAGAGAAGAGACCAGCACCAACCTCTCCACAACCTCCTTTCAGCTTTCAGGTAGCTGTAGAGAGCCATGAGGTCTCCCCTCAGCCTCCTCTTTTCCAAACTAACCATTCCCAGCTCCTTCAGTCACTCCTCATCAGATTTATTCTCCAGGCCCTTCACCAGTCTCATTGCCCTCCTCTGCACTGGCTCCAGCACCTCCACATTTCTCTTGTGTTGAGGTGCCCAAAATGGGACACAACACTTGAGGTGTGGCCTCACCAGAGCTGAGTACCAGGGGACAGTCCCATCCCTGCTCCTGCTGGACACAGCATTTCTAATCCCAGCCAGGCTGCCACTGGCTTTCTTGGCCACCTGGGCACACTGCTGGCTCCTATTCAGTTGCTTGTCCAGTAGAAATACCCATGGTCAGACCAGCTTGCTCCACACCTCCCTGCCATAATGATTCTTTCTGTGGATGAGGCTTGCAGTTCCCACTAGCTCTGAAAAACAGTCTGGATTGTGGTGTCTTTCCTATTTTCATTTCTTTCTAGGTCAGAAGATTTGTACCTTGTCTCCAGGGGTGCCAGACAGCGATTATCCCTGAATGTTACAGTCAGTGATTCCAATTATCTTAAATGCAGGAGAATTTATTTTGTAGTGGAATGGCAAAGCAAATCAAGAGGAAAGGTAAGCAGACTTCAAGCAGAACCATGCTAATATTGCAATGAAGACTGTTGTGTTTTGGGCAGAAATTAGGATTCTGAACTCACTTAACTTCCATCTGTGTCCCTCTACTGATTGCACTGATTTTACTGATTCTCAACAACTGAAATAACTTCAGCATGGGTTAGCTGTTTGTTGAGCATAAAATGCAGCAAAGAATTTCCCTTTTGCAGTAACAAAGAATATTGCTAAGAGCTAGGTCCAAACTTCACAATTTCATCCAAATAAACCCCCCCCCCAAAATCACCAAAATTTGCAAGTATTCTCAGTCCCTGTTCTAAAAGTCATGATGATATTCTTTCATTCTCTTTCTTTCACTGCACATTGCCTAAATATTATCCAAAAGAGATGAAGAAGAAAAGCCCAAACCTGTCCTTTGATATTTCAACATCACTGGAGGAGTACAATATAGCTCTAAATATACCCAGATTCTTCTTGAGCCAGATGTTACTCAAACACAAGTTTCAGTTCTTAAAACCAGGACTTTTTGTAATTGTTGACATGATGGAACTTAATCTATCAATATTTATTTTGTCCAGTTCAGGGCCCCTCAGTTCAAGAAGGACCTCAGGGAACTGCTTGAGAGAGTCCAGCACAGAGCCACAAAGATGCTGCAGGCAGTGGAACATCTCTCTGTGAGGACAGGCTGAGGGAGCAGAGGAGCCAGAGGGCTGCCCTCATTGCTGGGGATAAAGATGTGCAGGGCTGGAGTCAGGCTCTGCTCAGGGATGTCCAAGGACAGGACATGGGGCAAGAGCTGCAGGCTGGAGCAGGGGAGGTGCCACAAGAACAGAAGGAAAAATGTTTTCACTTTGAAGGTGGCAGAGCCCTGAAACAAGCTGCCCAGGGAGGTTGTGGAGTCTCCTTCTCTGGAGACCTTCAAAACCCACCTGGATGTGTTCCTGTGTGACCTGTCCTAGGTCATCCTGCTCTGGCAGGGGGGTTGGACTGGATGATCTTTCAAGGTCCCTTCCAACCCCTAACATTCTGTGATTCTGTATTGAAACAACTGTGCCAAAATTTTAAAACCTCTCCAGCAGATCCCTGTCCCTCTTGAACTGGGGAGCCCAGAACTGGACGCAATACTCCAGGTGAGGTCTCACCAGGGCAGGGAGATCAAGGGAGAACCTCCCTTGATCTGCTGGACACAATTCTCGTAGTGCACCCCAGGAGACCACTGGCCCTCTTGGCCACAAGGGCACATTGCTGTCCCATAGATAATTTGTTATCCACCAGGACTCCCAAGGCAAATGTTGTACTGCAGCTCTACTTAAGAAGGAATGCAGGGTGCCTCTAATTAAATGTGTGTTGGTAATGCAGTGACACAAGCTCCTGTGTCTCCCATCTTCCTGATGCAATGCTCTGAAGTGTTTAGATATTTCCTGTTTTCATCTACAAATCAGTCACTCCTCCAAATGTCACAGAACTTGTTCTGCTGCTTTCTCATTTATTTTTGCCTATCCCATAGTTGGATTGCCCAAGACAGCCCTTGTTACTACCAAGTGTTTGTTCCTTGGGGTTTTGCGTTTGTCACCAGAGGGCTTCTTGTACAACAAACCCAAAATGCCATCTTATCCAAAGAAGCCATAATTTCTCTCTCTCTGTTGGCTAAATTTGGGTATGTAGGATTGAAGAAAGTGTTTTTAGCAATAAAATTAATTGTAATGTAGCTCAAGATTTCATAAAATCAGAGAATCACAGGATGGTAGAGGTTGGAAGCCACCCCTGAACATCATCAAGTCCATCCTCACTGCCAGAGCAGGATCACCTAGGGCAGGTCACACAGGAATGCATCCAGGTGGGTTTTGAATATCTCCAGAGAAGGAGACTCCACAGCCTCTCTGGGCAGCCTGCTCCAGGCCTCTGTCACCCTCAGAGTGAAGAAGGTTTCCTTGTGTTGAGGTGAAATTTTCTGTTTTCCAGTTTGTATCTATTGGCCCTTGTCCTATCACAAGGCACCACTGAAAAGAGCCTAGAACCTTCTTCTTGACACCCTCTTCAGTTATTTATAGACATTAATAAGGTCCCCTCTCAGCTCAGCCCCTTCTCTTCTCCAGGCTAAACAAGCCCCAGGTCTCTCAGCCTTTCCTCATCACAGAGATGTTCCAGTCCCTTCATCATCCTCGTAGCCTCCATTGGGCACCCTCTAGTATATTCTTGTCCCTCCTGAACTGAGGAGCCCAGAACTGGACACAATCCTCACTAGGTCTCACTAGGGCAGAATAGAGGGGGAAGATAACCTCCCTAGGCCTGCTGGCCACACTGATGTTAAAGCACCCCAGGAGCCCATTGGCCCTCTTGGTCACAAGGGCACATTGCTTTCCCATGGACAACTTATTGTCCACAAGGACTCCAAGGTCCTTCTCCATGGATCTGCTTTCCAGCAGGTCAACCTCCAGACTGTACAGGTTCATGGTGGTGTTCTCTGTTCTTGTGCTCTCCTAAACCTAAGTACTTTACAGTCTATTGCTCTAACTTATGAATCTATTAATTATGGTTGGAGAAACCTGTAGCATTGTGGTCTACTACATTTCTTTGAGGGAAGGCCTTTTTTGTAGCACCAATATCAATTAAACAAAACATATCTCCTGCAGAAGTGTTAGGAAGGTGAGTGTGGAATGGGATGGGGCCAGTCTTTCTTCAGTGGTGCCCAGCCACAGGACAAGAAGCAACAGGCACAAACCTGAACATAAGAAGTTCCATCTAAACAGGAGGAGGAACTTCTTAGTGTAAGGATGATGGAGCACTGGAATAGGCTCCCCAGAGAGGTGGTGGAGTCTCCATCTCTGGAGTCATTCAAAACCCTCCTGGGTGTGTTCCTGTGAGACCTTCTTCAGGTGACCCTGCCTTGGCAGAGGGGTTGGAGTTGATGATTTCCAGAGGTGACTTCCAGCCCCTACCATTCTGTGATATTGTGAAATTTGGCTGACAAATAAAGAATCTTAGAATCATTAATGTTGGGAAAGCCCTCTGAGATCACTGAGTCCAACCACCAACCCAACACTACCATGGCCATTACACCATGTCCCCAAGTGCCATGGCCACAGGTTTCTTGAACACCTCCAGGGATGGGGACTCCACCACCTCCCTGGGCAGCCTGTGCCAATCCCTGACCACTCTTGCAGTCAACAATCTAAGGGTCAATTGACTTACCATAAAAACCAAGTGGGAATGTCTCCTATGGGTGGAATTCTCATATCCATCCATGGGAGCTATGCACACACACACAAAACAACAAAGGGGTAATAAAATAACTTAATTAAAATGCTCTCCAATGTCAATGACCTTTCTTCCCAATCTCTGTGATCTCACCTGGGTTATGCAGACTGTGTTGTGTGCTGCAGCCACTGTGGCAAGCAGCCAGTGGCTGCAGAGATTTACAGCATACTTTAAATAGCTGAGAGGCAAAGGCACATGTTCAAGGGGAGGGCAGCAGCACAGAGAATTAGCAGTGGGTGAGGACTTCTGCCACTTCTAGGTCAGCGCTCTGAGTCGAGCCTTGCTCAGAGCTACACGAAAGTTGTTACTGCCTCGTGGCTGCTGGTCCATGTGGAAGGAATTAATGATCAGGGGCCAGCCCTTGGCAAGCAAACATCCCACTGCAAAATCATTCTCCCTTCTACGAACACCAACCACTAACTGGGCATGGAAAATTAACTACCTTGTTTCCTCTGACCAAATTCTTCCCAGGCTAAGGATGAAACCAGGTGATGGGGAAGGGTGAGCAAGCAGCTGCTAGCTGCCCTGGCACTACCAGTTCTGAGGATGAACTGAGGGCTCTACAGGAATGCTAAAACAGTATCTCTCAAGCCCTTGTAAAGTCATGGAGAGAACATAGGTACCTGTGAGCAGCACTCTCGTTTCACAGAATCCCAGAACAGTAGGGATTTGAAGGGACCTCTGAAGATCATCTAATCCACCCCCCAGTTGCAGCAGGATCGCCTGCAGTACTAGTTAGCAGTCCTGGAGCACAGAAGCACCAACAGAACTTGGCACAATCAGCAGATAAACACAAGTGGGCACCTTTTCTATATGTGCTGCCACTCAGGATGTCTCCTCTACCTCTAGGAAATCTCCAAGTGGGATCCTTTCCTACTTGTGCTGCCACTCAGGATGTCTCCTCTACCTCTAGAACACTTCTCAGATGCTTTGATGTAATCAGGAAGAACACTGCAGGGCACTGAACACAACTGTCAAGGTAAAGCAGCTCAAATTTGACACTCAGTGTTCTCAGGGTCTGCAGAATTTGAGCATTTTTTCCCAGGAACCTCCCCGTTTTCAAGCTCTCTGTGGCTTTAAATCTCCTCCACAATCCTGTTTAATGTCATCTATGATAAACTTTGTTTAGGATGAATTCAGGTCTATATTGGAGAAGCCTTTACTGGCATAGAGGCTGGAGAGCTGGGTGCAGGCAAACCTCATGAACTTCAGTAAGGACAAGTGCAGGGTCCTGCATCTGGGGAGGAATAACAACAGGCACCAGGACAGGTTAGAGGCTGCCCTGCTGGAAAGCAGCTCCACAGGGAAGGACCTTGGAGTGCTGGTGGAGAGCAAGTTCTGCATGGGACAGCAATGTGCCCTGGTGGCCAGGAGAGCAAATGGGATCCTGGGGTGCAGCAGGAAAAGGATGGCCAGCAGGGCTAGGGCCATCTCCCCTCTACTCTGTCCTGCTGAGACCACAGCTGCAATCCTGTGTCCAGTTTGGGGCTCCCCAGGTCAGGAGAGACAGAGACCTGCTGGAGAGAGTCCAACAGAGAGCCAGGAGGATGCTTAGGGGACTTGAGCATCTCCCCTGTGAAGAGAGACTGAGAGCCCTGGGGCTGTTTAGTCTGGAGAAGAGAAGGCTGAGAGGGATCTGATCAATGTCTATCCATAGCTGAGGGGTGGGTGTCAAGTGGAGGGGGCCAAGCTCTTTTTTGGTGGTGCACAGTAATAAATCAAGGAACAATGGATACAAACTGGAACAGAGAAGGTTTCACCTCAAGATGAGGAGAAACTTCTTTACAGTGGGGGTGATGGAGCATTGGAGCAGGCTGCCAAGAGTGGTTGTGGAGTTTTCTTCTCTGGAGACTTTCAAAACCTCCCTGTGCAGACTACCCTAGAGGATCCTCCTTTGGCAGGGGGGTTGGACTGGATGATCTCTGGAGGTCCCTTCCAACCTCTAATGTACTGTGAGACTGTGACAGAGTGTGGGATTTCTTGTGACATTTTGTACTGGGGAAGTCCTGGTGTGTATGCATCCCATGACCCCAGACACATGGGCTTTCAGCAGCACAGGGTGTTTCACTTGCTCAGCTGGCATAAGCCCCTGCAGGAAAAGCAGAGCTTCATTTCAGTGACCTAAATTGAGAAATCTTCCTTTTATTTTTTCCCACTGTGGGAGAGGGCACAAATGAACTGGCTGTGGAGATGCAATTACTGAACTGACTTTTCTGTCCAACAGGTGGAGTTTCACAATCAGGGATGCTCAGGTTCTCTCCCTGTGTGCCCTTGGCTCATTAGCAATGAAATTAGCCCTCCCCACGTGTCCGTGCTCTTTAATATTGATAATGCCAGATGGATGGATGCCTGCCTGCATGAATTCATTATTCATCTTTTCCATCTTTCTGTTATAGGCAGGTTGTTAAGACCTGTTTCTATTTCTAGGTCTCTTGCTGAGATAGTCAAGAAATTAGATTTTGGAAATTTGGCTTCCAAGCACTCTAACATCACCTACAAGACACACACCTTGTTTAAAAAGTTTTTTTGCTGCACAAATACCAGAAGGACAAGGGGCAATGGATATAAACTACAGCACAGGAGGTTCCACCTCACCATGAGGAGGAACTTCTTCACTGTGAGGGTCACAGAGCACTGGAGCAGGCTGCCCAGAGAGGTTGTGGAGTCTTCTTCTCTGGAGACTTTCCAGCCCTGTCTGGATGTGTTCCTGTGTGACCTGTGCTGGATTCAATGGCCCTGCTCTGGCAGGGGGGTCAGACAGTGATCTTCAGAGGTCCCTTCCAACCTCTAACATCCTGTGAGCCTGTGATCCAGAACACTTTGTTCTATCAAATATTAACAAGCTTTATGTTCTCATAGAATCATGGGATTGTTTGGGTTGGAAAAGGCCTTTAAGATCATCAAGTCCAACTATCAACACCACTGTGGCCATTAAACCAGTTCTCAAGCTGCCAGGTCCACAGGTTTATTGAACACTTCCAGGGATGGTGACTCCACCACCTCCCTGGGCAGCCTGTCCCAATCTACTCATTCACTACAGACATTTTTCCTAATCTCCAACCTAAACTTCCCCTGGCACAATTTCAGGCCATTTCTTCTCATCCTATCACCTGATGCTAGGGAGAAGAGACCAACCCCCACCTCACTGCTACCTCCTTTCAGGGAGTTGCAGAGATCAGTGAGGTCTCCCCTCAGCCTCCTCTTTTCCATACTAAACAATCCCAGGTCCCTTAGCTGCCTCTCACCAGACCTGTTTTCTGGAATAGATGGATGAAGAGCTGTGGACTGCCAGCTGTTTCTCAGCCTTATCAAAAGCTACATCAGTTCCTTTGGGGCTTAGCTCCAAATTCTCATGGGTAAGTCATGCTCCTTTACTGCATGTTCTCCTTCTGCCCTCATGAATCTTGCATCACTCTCTGCACATGGTGTGGCCAGGAACGGCAGGACATCAGTCAGTCCCAACAGATGGAAGAACAAATTAAAGCTTGATCTCACACATGCTGGACATGTGTGCAGGCTGCTTTGTTACTGCATACAAAATAGGTGTGGCTGTACCGTTCCCTGCAACCACCTGGACTGCTGTTGATGTGAAAAGGTTGTGCCCTGATTGTTCTTTCCATGATGAGGTACAAAGACCTGATCTCTGGGCTGAACTCCACGTTCTGGATCCCAGAGGCAGGGAAGAAACGTCCTGAAGCCTGGAGTCAGGTACTTGGGCTCTAGGTGAGGATCTGAAGCCTGTTCTTGCACCTACTGTTACCAGTTGGTTCCCCATTTTGGAGGAGTGGGTCTTGAGGAGCCACCATCCCTGAAGGTGTTGAAGAGAGATGTAGAGGTAGTGCTGAGGGACATGGTTTGCTGGTAGCAGCTTAGCAGCAGTGGTGAGATTGTGAGCTCTAGGCAAGAGGTTGGACTTGATCTCAAATGTCTTTTCCAACCTCTATGATTCTTTAAGCAGTGATAGTAAGAGGGCTTGGGCTCTCCACTGGGAGATGAGCTTTCATCTGCTCAATTTTTTCCTCCCTGAACACAGAGATGTTTTAGAATTTGTTTTGGTGTTCCCATGGAAACTTTCCCTGTGTCCCACACATTCTCCTTGCTACAGGTCACATCCTATTTAATTTTCAATTATTATTATTATTATCAGTGTAGCTCTGTGGCTGCTTAGCAGCTCTATGGCTTGCTCCAGCCCTCTGATCATCCTCATGGCCCTTCTCTGGACACCTTCCAGCACGTCCAGATCTTTCTTGTAATAGAGGCTCCAGAACTGGACACAGTGCTCCAACCTCCTCAAGCAGTGACCAGGCAAAGCACATCACCTTTGCATAGATCTAAGTCTCTTTCTGGCTGCAGTAGAAGTGAATTGTTTTTCTATTTCCTGAATAGTTTTAGAGAAACCCCCAAACTTATCTCTCAATTCCTCAGGTTACAGTGTCCTCAAAACATGAGAATTTGCTCTGCATTAGGGTGCACAACCCATCATGCAAGGTAAGACAAAGGTTTATAAATAGGAATTGTTCTATTCCATCAATTATTCTATCATTGTGATTATATCCCTGCTGGGCAGCAGGCTGGCCACGAGCCAGCAATGTGCTTTTATGTCCAAGAAGCCAACAGCATCCTGGGGTGGATGAAGAAGAGTGTGGGCAAGAGGTTGAGGGAGGTTCTTCTCCCTATCAACTCTTTCATGGTGAGCCCTCACCTGGAATATTGTGTCCAGTTCTGGGCTCTCCAGTTCAAGACAGGGAAGCAGTGGAGTGACTTCAGCAAAGAACCTCTAAGATGATGAGGGGACTGGAACACCTAGAAAAGGCTGAGAGAGCTGGGGCTGGTTAGCCTTGAGAAGACTGAGGGGAGAATCTCATTCAACCCCCCATGGCAGGGGGGTTGGAACTAGATGATCCTTGAGGTCCCTTCCAACCCTAACAATTCTATGATGATTCTATGATTCTGTATCTAAAGGGCAAGTGTCAGGAAGATGAACCCAGACTCTTCTCAGTGGTGGCCAGGAACAGAACAATGGACACAAACTGGAACACAGAAAATTCCAGTTAAACACAAAGGAAAAATTCTTCACTTGGAGGCTGGGCAGAGCCTTGGAGCAGGCAGCCCAGAGAGCTTGTGGAGTCTCCTTCTCTGGAGACATTGAAAACTCATCTGGACACGTTCCTGTGTGATTTATTCTGGGTGAACCTGCCCTAGCACGGGGGGGTGGACTTGATGATCTCCAAAGGTCCCTTTCAACCCCTACCATGCTGTGATTCTGTGATAATTACAGCTTCACCTTTGTACTGCCTTTAAACACTCACCTACAGAGAGTCATCAGAGAAGCTCAGACCGAGATTGAACAGGTTAGCTAATGTGTTACTCCAGTTGCCACAGTATTGTGAGAGCAATTCTTTAAAGCACAGATGTTATCTGAAGCCTCCAGCTTCCATCTGTACCCTAAATGGACACCTGGGGCACACAAAGCTATGCCCTCTTGGAAGTCTCTCTTAAACTTGCAGGTTTTCAGCAATGGAGTGAGTCAAGCTACAACAGATCCTGGGTGACAAGAGCATCAGGGCAAGGAAAAAAATACTCAGAAATCAACTGGGCTGACTGTAAGAACAATTTCACTTAATGAAAACAAGAAGGTTCCTTGAGCTCTTCAACCCCCATTCATTCTAATTAATCAGAAGGAATTTTTCCTCATTCTCTAACGAGTTTAAAAGTCACATTTTCTTATACAATGTGATTTAAAATGCCACTCCATTTATCTCAGATGCCCAAAGTCTGCCAGCTCCCTGTATTCACTCCAGATCCACCATGGCTCTATCCATTGATACCTCCCATATGTTGGGATTGGATTATAACATCCCCCACCAAATTCCCCTGGCCCAATTTGCACAGACTTGCAGAGCCCCAGGCCCTTATCATCTATGCATGACCATCTAAAGCTAATTTTAACTTGTGAAGTTTCTTGACTACTCTGCAAACCTATAGTTGCCATGGAAACTCCTGCACCTCTGCATGCACATATGAAAGTTCTGCAAGGAAAAGCCACCCAGGGAAACAGCCTGCTTCAGGTGGAGGGCTCATTGAAGCTTACAGATATTACAGATCTCCACTCCACACACATTTATGCATCCTCTTGAACATACATGATCTGGATGAGGGGATTAAATGCACCTTCAGTAAGCCTGCAGATGACAATGAGGTGGGAGGGAGTGTTGATCTGCTAAGAGGGCAGGAAGGCTCTGCAGAGGGACCTGGACAGACTGGATCAATGGGCCAAGGACAATTGTATGAGGTTCAACAAGGCCAGGTGCTGGGTTCTGCACTCAGGTCACAACCACTCCATGAAACTCTCCAGGCTTGGGGGAGAGATGGCTGTAAAGCTGCCCAGCAGAAAATGACCTAGGGTGTTGGTTATTAGCTGGATGAACATGAGCCAGCAGTGTGCTCAGGAGGCCAAGAAGGCCACCAGCATCCTGGCCTGGATCAGCAATAGTGTGGCCAGCAGGAGCAGGGAAGTGATTGTCCCCCTGTGCTCAGCACTGGTGAAGCCAAAGCTTGAGCACTGGGTTCAGTTTTGGTCCCTTGCTACAAGAAGGACATTGAGGTGCTGGAGCAGATCCAGGGAAGGGCAACAAAGCTGGGGAAGGGTCTGGAGAAATGGTCTTGTAAGGAGCAGCTGAGGGAACTGGGGGTGTTTAGGCTGGAGAAAAGGAGGTTGAGGGGAGACCTTCTCACTCTCCACAATCTTAAAGAACTTTTGAGCCAGGTGTGGGGCAGTATATTATACCCAGTAACAAGTGATAGAATGAGAGGAAATGGCCTCAGGTTGCACCAGGGGAGGCTTAGACTGGTTATTAGAAGAAATGTCTTCACTGAAAGATTTATCAAAGCCTGGCACAGGCTTCCCAGGGAGGTGGTTGAATCCCCATCCCTGCCGGTGTTTAAAAGACACAGAGATGTGGTGCTGAGGGACATGGTTTAGTACCAACCTTGGTAGTTATGCAATGGTTGCAATCAATTATCTTAAAGGTCTTTTCCAATCAAACTGCATCTGTGATTCTGTGATTTCAGAACATGATGTGGTTTTACCCACAACAGCATGCATGAAATGGTACTGGGTAAATGTCCCACAAAACAAGAAAGATATTGAGGTGCTGGAGCAGGTCCTGAGGAGAGCAACGAGACTAGGGAAGGGACTGGAGGGAAAGGCTGATGAGAAGAGGCTGAGGGAGCTGGAAGTTTTCAGCCTGGAGAAGAGAAGACTCGGGGGGACCTTATCACACTCTACAGCTACCTGAAGGGAAGCTGTAGCAAGGTGGGGATCAGGCTCTGTTCCCAGGTAACTTGTGACAAGGTGAGAGGGCATGGCCTGAAGCTGCACCAGGGGGGTTTAGGTTGGATGTCAGGAAGCGCTTCCTCATGGAAAGGGCAGTCAGACATGGTTTGGTCAATGTAGTGATGCTAGGTCACAGGCTGGGCATGATGATCTCAGAGGTCTATTCCAGCTCAATAATTCTGTGATTCTGTGAAAACAGAAGGAAAGAATCACAGAAGCACAGGATCACAGAATGTTAGGGGTTGGTAGGGACCTCCAAAGATCATCCAGGCCAACCCCCCTGCCAGAGCAGCATCACCTAGAGCAGATCACACAGGAACACATCCAGGTAGGTCTTGAATATCTCCAGAGAAGGAGACTCCACAACCTCTCTGGGCAGCCTGCTCCAGTGTTCCATCACCCTCACAGTGAAGAAATTTTCCCTCCTGTTTCCATGGAAGTTCCTATGCCTCAGCTTCCACCCATTGCCCCTTGTCATTGGGCACAGAATGCTTTGCTCGTCAACCTAGACCGCACAAATTGTCATTAAAACATGAGCAGCCCTTGACTAAATGTTGTCTTCCCCACCCTTATCAAGCTAAGAGTAAGAATTCAAAAGAATAATGATGTCCTTAAAAAGAAAAAATTACTTCTCCCAGGCATAGAGGCAATTGGAATTCGCTAATGGTGACTCAACACTGAATGCTTCGATAAACCTTGTAATGCTCATCTGAACAAAAACTCATCAGCTGAACCAAACAATGCACACAGCACCACATTAAAGCATTAGGCAGTGGCCAAAAATGTGTCCTATTTTGGGCATATTATTTTAGCAAGGGCAGGCTAGTGATAAGCAATGGAGATACACCACAGACGAGGAAGAGAGGAGGAACGGAAATGCTCTTCCTGATGGAGATCGTCATGGGGCATCATTAATGACCACTCCTGGTGCATGTTTATGCTTTCTGTATTGATTGTGTCAAATGGTTAGGTCTGGGAAGGGATTCACCTTACTATTGGAAAATCTATAAAATATAACCTAAAACTCTGGGCTCCCCAGTTCCAGAGGAACAGGGAACTACTGAAGAGAGTCCAATGGAGAGCTACCAGGATGATTGAGGGACTGGAGCACTGCCTGATGAGGAGAGGCTGAGAGCCCTGGGGCTGGTTAGTCTGAAGAGATGACTGAGAGAGGATGTAATAAATGTTCATAAATATCTGAGTGCTAGGTGTCAAAAGGGAGGGGACAGGCTCTGCTCAGTTGCACCCTGTGATAGGACAAGGGGCAATGGATATAAACTACAGCACAGGAGGTTGAGGTGGAACTTCTTCACTGTGAGGGTCCCAGAGCACTGGAACAGGCTCCCCAGAGAGGTTGTGGAGTCTCCTTCTCTGGAGACTTTCCAGCCCTGTCTGGATGTATTCCTGTGTGACCTGTGCTGGATTCTCTGGTCCTGCTCTGGCAGGGGGGTTGGACTCATTGATCTTCGGAGATGCCTTCCAACCCCTAACATCCTGTGTGTGATCCTGTGAACATTAAAATAAGAAAATTAAAAAAAAAATCAGTTAACTGCTGTAAAGGTTACAAAGGCCATCCTGCCTGCTTCCACTCACCTGGTTATAGCTCATGTTGCTTAAATTGTTTTGCCTGTTATGCCCCTCTGGACTTTGCTGCTGTTGCAATGGGTTACATCCAGATGAGAACTGAGGCACTCCTGATTTCTGCTCGTGGTGCTGACACTTTCTGGCTGTTTCATATGGTTCACTTAATCCTTCCCTCTTCATTTTCCACATTTCACAGGATCATAGAATCACAGGATGTTAGGGGTTAGAAGAGACCTTTGGAGATCAAGTCCAACCCCCCTGCCAATGCAGGATCACCCAGGGCAGGTCATCCAAGAACACTTCCAGATGGGTCTTGAAAGTCTCTAGAGGAGATGCCACAACCTCTCTGGGCAGCCTGCTCCAGGGCTACTTCACTCTTACAGTAAAAAAGGTTTTCCTCATGTTTAGGTGGAACTTTCTGTGTTCCAATTTGTATCCATTGCCCCTTGTCCTATCACAGAACATCACTGAAAAGAGCCTGGCCCCTCCTTTTTGGTACCCACCCTTGAGATATTTATAAACATTCATAAGATCTCTTCTCAGCCTGCTCTTTTCCAGGCTAACCAGCCCCACATCTCTCAGCCCTTTCCTCATCAGACAGATGATTCAGTCCCTCCATCACCCTCTCAGCCTCTGTTGGGCTCTCTCCAGCAGGTCCCTGTCCCTCCTGAACTGGGGAGCCCAGAAGTGGACACAATCCTCCAGATGTAATCACAGCAGGGCAGGGAGATCACATTCTCTGTTTTCAGTGGGGACTTTTGGTTTCAATTATTTACAAAGTTTTGCAGACAGATGTCTATACTGAGCACTCTTGTTGTGCATGTAAATATATAAGGGCTAGATTGAAAAATGAAGGAAAAGAATGACACCAAACCAATAAGTCACATTTCATTGATGGTTTGTGTTGTTCTGATCCCAGCTTACCTTACTTTTTAAGGTAATGTATGGATTTTAATCAGAAAGGCTATAGGTTTTTTTTAATACAAAAGAGTGAAAGAAATGTCTGTGGTGCAGAGCTTGCTAAGATTCGTTAAGAAAGAATACGAGAAATAATCCTCTATCAATTTCAGTAGATTACCTCTTCCTGATAAAATGCTTCTCTATTGATTCTTGCCTCTTAAACTCCCCAGGGTCTTTCCAGAAGGGGATGCTTACCAGCTTTTAACTAATAGCATTAAAACATCAGTTCCACCTTCCCCAGCAGTAATAAAATGTAACAAAACAAATCCTCTGTGAGGGAACATCTGCTGTGAAATCTGAAACTGCTCTGCTCACCTTTATCTTAACAGGGAAAAAGTCATGAGGGCCAGGAAGATGATCAGGGGGGGCTGGAGCACCTCTCCTAGAAGGACAGGAGCAAAACCAGAAATGGGTAGATTCAGATTGGATGTTAGGAAGAAGTTCTTCACACTGAGGGTGGTGAGACACTGGAACAGGTTGCCCAGGGAGGTGGTGGAAGCCTGATCCCTGGAGGTTTTGAAAGCCAGGCTGGATGTGGCTGTGAGCAACCTGATCTAGTGTGAGGTGTCCCTGTCCCATGGCAGGGGGTTTGGAACTGAATGATCCTTGAGGTCCCTTCCAATGCAAACCATTGTATGTTGGGCACCTGTACATCATTGTGTGTTAACTGGGGAATGTAGAGTTTCCAACAGCCTTAATTAGAAGCTTTCCTCCCAACTACTTCATTGCTCTTCTTACTTCAGCTTCTGTGCAGGTCAGGGAGAAAAGATTAGGCATCTGCACCAAAAAATAAAATAAAACAAGAAGAATGGGCAAGAGCTTTCCTTATGTGAACAGATAATCACCATAGCCTTTAGTGAAAGGAGATGTGATCCAAGAACTGTGAATCTGTCTGCTTGCTCCAGGGCTGAGCTCAGCTTTGCAACACAGATGCTGCTCCTCACACCACCTCATACTCAACACAACAGGCACAGTCCTTCTCTGTTTCAAGTTGCTGAAGGGCTACAGATTTACAGAAAAACAAGGGGGGAAAGCAGAGTGACCATGGGGTGCAGAACACAGAGCATAGCTCCAGATGGGTATTTGGAGAGACTCAGTGCATGACCAAGAGGCTGCATGGGGCAGGTGGCAAGGCCCTTCCCAGCATTCAGGTTGCCTTGGTGGCAGCTGTCACACTATGCTCTGTACATTTGTTTTCTACTCCAGCTTCTCAGATTATCACCCTGAAGACATCATCCAGCTGGTAAGTAACTTCAGCCTTGTGGAACAAAACAATGATTTGTTTACAAGATAAGGCTTTATTTTTCAAAGTCTGTGTTTAATAACTTCTGAAGTACCATGGTCACTTTCGTCATCCTATGCTTTTGTGGTTAGAAAGTAAGTTTTGATAGCTGAAGAAGAAATGTTACAAAACAGCCCTATTAAGCAATCAGACAGAAAGAGGCCAGTTCCTGTTTAGACTTAATACATGTAGTGGAAGAACACCACCAGCTTAAATTTTCCTGCTTTTCTTACTCCACCACCTCTGGGCAGGCTGTTCCAGTGCTCCATCACCCTTAGATTAAAGAAGTTGCTCCTGCTGTTTAGATGGAACTTCCTGTGCTCAAGTTTGTGCCCACTGCCCTTTGTCATGTCAGTGAGTACCACTGGAAAAAAAAAATGGCCCCATCCTCCTGACACCCACCCTTGATTTATAAACATTGATAAGACACCCTCCCCCCCCCAGTCTTCTCTTTTCCAGACTAAAAAGCACCAAATCCCACAGCCTTTCATCATAAGAGGGATGTTCCAGTCCCCTCATCATCTTCACAGCCCTTTGCTGAACCCTCTCCAACAAGTCCCTGTCCTTCTTGGACCAGGGAGCCCAGAACTGGATGCAGTATTCCAGATGTGGCCTCCACAGAACAGAGTAGAGGGGGAGGAGAACCTCTCTCAACCTGCTGGCCACACTCTTCTTGATGCACCTCAGTCTCAAGAGTTGTGAACACAGCTCAACAGTGCTTTTATGAACACTGAGATACACAACAGGCAAACCTCCATAAGACTCCAAACACAGAAGTATAGGGGAGACAAAGGACCAGCTGGTATTTTCTCCTTATTTATATGGTATAGAACTGGATTTAGGATTTTTGTGAGCAGCACTGCAATTAATTTATAAAGTCTTTAAATCAGCATGACAAAACAGCACAGGCTTACCCTATGATGGAAAGCCCTCCACTGGGCCTCCTATTCTGTTAGTTTACTGAAGGCATAAAGGAGCTGAACTATTCAATCCATAATATTAAATAAATAAAAAAGGGGGCCTCAGAGTATCCTGAATTTTATAGCTTTCTGGAAGCCACCCTTCAAACTTTATGATGATCTACTGGTATTGCTGCTATGTTGTATCCTTTCTCTATATATAGCACAGTTCTGCTATAAAAAAAAAAAAAAAAGAGAGATTTTTGCATTAAGCATAATAATTTTCTTAAAGACACAATGGACATAAAGGAGTTTTTTTAGATCCAAGGCTCCTTTTTGCACAGTGTAATGTTCACACACACAGGATCTACCCTAGTGACTGCCAACCAGTCTACTCTTACCAAATCTTCTTTTACTCTTGCAATGCAGATACACCCTGAAGCTGTTTTACCTACACAACTCATGGCACTGATGAACTTTTCTCTTTTCCTGTAAGGTGAGCTGTCACATCATGCTGTTGCTATAACACAGCAGGCATCCCTCAGATCTGCTTTCCCCTTATCTTTGGAAGAATCAGAGAATCATGCAATTGTTTCAACTGGAAAAGACCTCCAAGATCATCAAGTTCAACTGTTAAGCTAAGACCACCATGGCCATTGAACCATGCCCTGAAGTGCCACATCCACACATTTCTTGAACACCTCCAGGAAGAAGAAGAGTTCAGAGGTGACAACAAACAATTAGACTCAGGGAAATAATTCCATATGAATAAGAATTGGGAAGTTTAGATTCAAAAGGAAGTGACTAAGAAAAGACATGAATTAGTTCATTATAGGGTATTTGCCAGCTGCAAGATGTGAGGATTCTCCAACCTCCCTTCCTTCCTCTTAAGCATCTTTGTGGGAACTCAGAAACTTAAAAATTATTTTTTTTTTTAGTCACTTGCTAAAACTTTTCTGTAATAGCCCAAAATTTGCTTAGGTCCTCCTCAGCTTAAAATTCTTACACATGCTGCACTTTCTATGCTGCAAAAGCTGGAAGCACTTTGTTACCCCCTTCATAAACCTCTCCCAGGTTTTAAACATTTAGCATTAATGTTAAGAAGAATCAACACACCCCTCAGAAGTGTTGGGCAGGGCCCAAGGGCGACATCAAACCTGCCCTAAGTGCAAGACTCTACACTTGCCCTTGTTGAATTTTATTCAATTTCTCCCTGCCCTCCTTGAATTTCATTCAATTTCTCCCTGCCCAACTCTCCAGCCTGTCTAAGTGTCACTAAGTGACACTCCCTACCTCCTCTGTCTCTGTCAGGTTACCACGCATGCCTAGGTGTGCCTAGGTGGACATGCAGGAAGCAGCAAACCTGAGTAGGACAGTTGAGTAGGTAGTCATGGCAGGCTTGTGTGGGCGAAATTAGCTGTTCTGTGTCTTATAAACCTAGAACAACAGGAAACAATGGAGCAATAAAGCTGTATGCAAGAAACAGGCAACTCATCTCATGTCTGATTGATGTGCCAAAGCTCCCATGGCCAAATTCAGAGCAATTACAGTTGAGTCATGCAGACAAACAGATAAATTGGCAGAGGCATTGCCAGGACTTGATAGACTTTCAATCACCTGGGGTGGGGAGAATGGACATGCCACTTCCAAATCTTGGGGAGGGCCCAGGGCCACATGATGAGATCAAAGTATCGGTGTTCATTTTAAAGGAAAATATTTCTCATTCTCTCTGGGTGTGAAGAAAACCTTAAATATATATCAGACTCCCTGCAACCTGAAAAATTAACTTCACTGGGAGCAAAGTGTTGCTCTATACCTCTCTGAAACCTGCTGGCAGCTACAGGAGGAGCAATCTTCTGTGGTGGAGAGGAGGAGCATCTTCTGTGGTGAAGAGGAGAAGCACGTTCTGTGGTGAAGAGGAGGAGCAGAGACAAGGAGGTCAGATAGTGCAGTTGTATGTAAAGCTTGGCCTTGCTTTGGCTCCAGAAGGGCCTGTCCATGCTGGCTGTGATTGTCTTTGTGAAAAAAACCCCTACCTGTTTGTGTTTTCTTGCTCTGCTTCACACGGTGACTTGGTGAAACCATGAAAAGATGACTTATGCATGAAGCACAGGAGGGCTATGAGTCACACTGAAGATGTAGAAGTTCATTCAACAAAGTGTTCCACACTAGAGCAGCTGTTCTTTGAATTCACTGTCTTGGCTGAAGAGTCCTCCACTCTTTTGCACAGCAAACAAATGAAGCACAGGGTTAACTAAGTCACCTACTGGGAACACAGCCATGAGTCTTCAGGAGGCTTGCCCTGACAGAGCAAGAGATCAAATAAAGTGCACTTTGGAGAGATGGTAGCCCTCAAGAGAGTTCTAAGTGTTCTGTCAGCACTGCCTGACAAATCCAAGTATTTCTATGCAGTGGAGGTGCAATGCTGACACAGCTGCAAGGGAGAGAAGTCTCACTCTGCACTTCTTCCTTGGCCTCTTGCTGCTCTTGTAATGTCCCTCTGTGCCAGGATGGAGTCCCTCACTGCAGAGCAGATTTTTCTGGGTCCTCAGCCACTGTTCTTTTCTCTAGCAGATCTGTGCCAGTCTTGTTGGAATATTTAAACCAGCATTGATAGACAGCCAGGCTTCTCCTGCATGGGTTTATTGTGGAAGCTCTCCACTTTCGTAAAACTACAGAATTTTAGAGGGGAAAAAACAAACATACATCTTGACTAACCTTTTTATTTAAATAAAATGTAACCAATATATCAAACCACACCTGCAATCCTGTGTCCAGTTTGGGGCTCCCCAGGTCAAGAGAGACAGAGACCTGCTGGACAGAATCCAACGGAGAGCCAGGAGGATGCTTAGGAGACTTGAGCATCTCCCCTGTGAAGAGAGACTGAGAGCCCTGGGGTAGTTCAGTCTGGAGAAGAGAAGACTGAGAGGGGATCTGAGCAATGTCTATAAATATCTGAGGGGTGGGTGTCAAGTGGAGGGGGCCAGGCTCTTTTGGGTGCTGCACAGTAATAAGACAAGGAACAACAGGTTCAAGCTTGAACAGAGAAGATTTCACCTCAACATGAGGAGAAACTTCTTTACAGTGAGGGGGACAGAGCCCTGGAGCAGGCTGCCCAGGGAGGTTGTGGAATCTCCTTCTCTGGAGGCTTTCCAAACCCACCTGCATGCTGTCCTGTGTGGACTACCCTAGGGGATCCTGCTCTGGCAGAGGGCTTGGACATCCACATACATTCAGAATTGACCCTGGCCTAGCCCTGCCAGCTAAATTCGGCCTCTGCTGGGCCTCAATTAAGCCCCAAGATAGGCCTCGATTGGGCTTCAACCAGCCAAGCCTCATCCCTGGAGGTTTTTGCAGCCAGGCTGGATGTGGCTGTGAGCAGCCTGCTGTAGTGTGAGGTGTCCCTGCCCATGGCAGAGGGGTAGAGCTGCCTGATCCTGGAGGTCCCTTCCAGCCCTGACACTTCTGTGATTCTCTGGAACCTTCCCCATAGTACGCCCGGCGTGGGCCCTGCGAGACCTCACTGCTCTGCCCAGGACGGTCCCAGAGCAGGCCTCAGCTCTGCAGCAGACAGAGTCCTGCCAGCCAGGCCTCACTCCCACACAGCTGAGAGTGACTGCAGCAGCCACACTCCCGGAGCAGAGAGGCCAGAGAGATGACCAGCAGGCTTGATTCTTCCATAGGGAGATGCAGGATATGGAACAAATTACAATATCCTGGAGAATAAACCTTTATGAAGAGTGACTGGAGCTGTTTAATTTGAAAAGGAGGAGGCTGAGGGAGACCTCATTGCTGTCTACAGCTACCTGAAAGGAGCTCGTGGTGATGCTGGTGCTGGTCTCTTCTCACAGGTAGTTAGTGACGGAACAAGAAGGAACAGCCTCAAGCTGTGACTGGGTAAGTTTGGACTGGACATCAGGAAACATTTTTTCATGGAAAGAATGGTCAGGCATTGGAATGTGCTGCCCAGGGAGGTGGTGGATGTGTTTCCAAGCCTGGATGTGTTTCAGGTGGTTTGGATGCGGTGCTTGGGGCTGTGGTTTAGGGGTGAGCCTTGCAGAGCAGGGTTCTGGGTTGGACTGCCAATCCAACCACCATGCCCACTAAAACATGTCCCAAAACAACAGGATAATTCATGAGGAACAGCAGTGTGAGGAACAGACATTTCTTTTTTTCTTTTTCTTCCATCTCCCTCTGTAGGATGTTTATGCTAATGGTGATGCTTTTGAGTGTGTTCATGGAAGGACCTAGCAAGCCTTGGTCTTGTAGGGAGACAGAGGGATAAAAACCATTAAGCTGTGAGTAGGACAGAAATCCAATTATTGGTTATTCTAGAGTGCACTTCTAATCTCTTTGTTCCCTTAATAAAAAGTCTCACTTGAATGTAACACAAATACCTGAAAGAATGTGTGGTAGGACTGATAAACTCTTCTGTGTAAAGATAAATCCTATTGTCACAGATAATCTATGCAGTTCATTACCTGTATAATGTTCATCAACTATCTAAGTTTTTAAGGTGTCAGGTAGTGATAGGACTAGGGGGAATGGAGCATAAATATAAATGGGTAGATTCAGACTGGATGTCAGGAAGAAGCTCTTCCCCATGAGGGTGCTGAGACACTGGAACAGATTGCCCAGGGAGGGGGTGTAAGCCTCATCCCTGGAGGTTTTTAAGGACAGGCTGGGTACAGCTCTGAGCAATCTGATCTAGTGTGAGATGTCCCTGTGCCTGTGGCAGGGGGTTTGGAACTGGATGATCCTTGAGGTCCCTTTCCAACCCTAACCATTCTATGGTTAGTTATCTATGATGCTGGTAAGTGAAAGAGATCATGAGGATCAAACCTCCTGCACTCAAAGGAGCAAGTTTTCATGCTTTCAGAGTTGGAAATCTGTTTCAAACATATCCAAATAGCATTGCTCATGCAAATCTTTCTTCTCACTAAATTAATCAAGGGTTTCTGACTTCCAAGAAGCTATTCAAGAATGCATTCTCTTGTTTTCATACTCTTTGTGGTGCTTTTTTTCCCTCTCTCTTAAAAGAGTTGGTGTCCTGTGAGTCATTTCTTTTTGAGCTGCAGAAGGCAAAGGCTTATGTATGACAGCTGGCCAAATTAACTTTAAGGAATATCAGAATTCTATCACAAATAGCTATTTTTCTTAGTAACTGGTGTAGTACCTTGTTATGCTGTACATGACATGCATGCAGACAATAAGCGTACCAAAGAATTACTACCTGGCATGCCTTAAGATACACAACATTTGCACCTGTCATCTGAAAAGAGATGCTGCCTCAAACATTTCAATATAAACAAGGTTTCTGTCCAAGAAAGAGAAGATAAATTAGATGGACAACCTTGGTAGACATTTTTCAGTGGTCAAGGCTTGTTTTGAGATGAAAACATTCAAAATTATCTGAGCAGAAAACGTTTCCAGTAAGGAAAACTTCAGCATCTTTTGAATGTATTTAAACAGAAAATTGATGCTGGGGAAATGTCATGGTCCTGAGGGCACTAATGGGACTGACTGCCCGTTGCCACCTTCTCAGGGCTCCCCATAACTGTCCCAGGACCTCAAGTCAGCCCCATTGGAGTCATCAATCCCTTTCCCAGTGATGTTGTGCAAGGATCCATCTCCTGCATCCTGCAGCCCAGCCCTGCCTGGCAACTGGCCACACCAACCCAGGCCCACCCATGGACTCAATTCCTAGCCTGGCCTCAGCGCAGAAGGTGCCCAATGCCCAGGGTGTTCCCAGCTACCCTGCTCCTGGCTGGGGTGGATGGATGGGTGCTGGAAGCCAGGTCCTGCCTGGGTGGACCTTCCATGGGGAGCTGCTGCAGGTATCAGTGGGGTATCTGAACCCTGGGAGCTGCCCTAAGTGCCCTGACAGAATGGCTGCATCACAGGGTTGCCTTTGGTTCTGCAAAAACATAGAAACATTTTGGTCAGAAAAGACCTTTAAGATCATTGAGTCCAACCATTCTCTAACAAGTCTGGTGCCAAACCATGTCCCTCAGCACCACATCTCTGCCTCTTTGAAACATGATGAGGAGGATTCAACCACCTCCCTGGGAAGTCTGTTCCACTTTTTGAGAATCCTTTCAGTCAAGAAGTTTCATCAATTTGATCTAGTTGGGGATGTCCCTGATTATTGCCAGGGGGTTGGGCTAGATGACCTTCAGAGGTCTTTTCCAACCCAGTGCATTATATGATTCAAAGGTGATAGAGCCTTGGTTTAACAATAGTTGGCCAGTTCCCTCAGCATGCTGTCTGGACCTCTGGATTTCTTTGTGCCCAATGTGTTTCAGTAGTCCATAACTCAATCCTCTTATACTAGGGGCAGTACTTCTCTCCTTCAAACTCACAAGCACAGAGACCTGAAGATGCCTTAGGACAGACCTTCTCAGTGAAGACTGAGGCAAAGAAGGTCCTTCTCTGTGTTTTCCATGTTCCTTTTTAATCACCCCATTCAGTAACTGGCCATGGTTTTGCTGCTCTTCATTTTGCTACAGAAGACTTTTTTTATCTTTTACATTTCTCACCAGCTTCAAATCCAGCTGAGCTTTGGCTTTTCCCTGCATGCCTGGACAATGCCTCTCCACTCCTTCTGGGTAATGTGGCCCCACTTCCACCTTCCATACACTTCCTCATTGTATTTAGGCCAGTGAGGTTCCCCCCTTTCAATCAAGCTGGCTCTCAGTCATGCCTGCTAGATTGCCTGCTTAAATATATTTGGGATTTTCAGAAAAAGCTTCCAAATTTGTTATGTACTCCAAGAATCTTGGTTATAAAATGCCTAGGTATTATCAAAGAATCATAGAATCATAGAATGGTTTGGGTTGGAAGGGACCTCCAAAGGCCATCCAGTCCAACCCCTTCTGCAGTCAGCAGGAACATCCCCAACTAGACCAGGTTGCCCAGAGCCCTGTCCAGCCTCATCCCTCACCTCTCCAGGGATGGGGCCCCAACCACCTCCCTTGGCAACCTATTCCAGTGCTCCACCACCCTCATGGTGCAGAACGTGTTCTTAATATCCAATCTAAATTTCTCTTCTCTAATTTGAAGCCGTTGTCTGCTTGTCCTATCAGTGCAGGCCTTTGCAAACAGTCCCTCTGCAGCCTTCTTGTAGCTCCCTTTCAGGTGAGGGAAGGTGGTTATTAGATCCCCCCGGAGCCTTGCCTTCTCTCTTCTCTCTTTTCTCTTCTCCCCCACATCCCTCAGCCTGTCTTTTTAGCAGAGTATTCTAACCCTCTGATGATTTTCCTGGCCCTTCTCTGGAGCTGCTTGATCAGGTCCATTTTCAATAGCTATTTTGAGTAGCTGTGATTTGCATGAGTCAAGCATACATCTCCTTTGACATCTAGATTCATCAGTGAAAAATAAAAAACATGAAAATACCTATCTAGAATTTGTCTTCTTCCTGGATTTCTTACACTTCTTTCTTACACAAAGTCTCTATGATTCTTCATAGAGAGAAGGAGACTCCACAACTCCTCTGGGCAGCCTGTTCCAGGGCTCTGGCACCCTTACAGCAGTGAAGTTTTTCCTCATGTTTACGTGGAACTTCCTGTGCTCCAGTTTGTGCTTGTGGGCATCACTGGAAAGAGCCCAACTGCATCCTCTTGCCCCTCACCCTTTAGCTATTGATCAGTATTGAGAAGATCTCTTCTGTCTGCTTATCTCAGGCTAATCAGCCCTAGGTCTGTCAGCCTCTCCTCTTCACAGAGATGCTCCTCAGCATTCTTTGCTGCTTCCCTTCTGGAAAAGTGTAAGGATAAAGTAAAATGCCATCAGCCTGTGTATTTATTGTGAGTAAAAGACTAAGGTAACTCACCCAGTAGGTAACACTCCTGTGCAGTAGTCATCTTAACTACTTTATTGACTATTAGAATTCAAATTGCTGAATCTTTTTTTTTTTTAAATCTTTATTAGTCATCTATTTAATTTTATTGTGATCACTTCTTCTGTTCTGATGCAGATGGTATTCTAAAACACCTAATGCATCCTAACATATCAGTAATTTCTAATACATCTTAGCACAGCTACATAAAAAAACAATTGAATCACAGACTGGCAGAATCCTGCACATTTTTCTGCTTCAATACAACCATTGCAACACACACAAATCGCCTCCTCTCATTTGCTGCTTTAATAGCTATGTAAAACAAAAAGAAACCTGAAGAAAGCCATAGAGGGGAAAACAAAAAAAAAAATGGAAATTGCAAAGATTTACTTCAAAGTGTTGGAAAAATCCTTAGGAACCAAATCATTTAAATGATAAGATGACACACAATTTTCTTTCAGCTCCGTGATTGTCTGTGATTATGACACAAAGGTTATTTACCCCATGAGCTGTAAAAGTCTTTAACCATCTCTTCTGCCTTCCATTATCTTCTCACATCTCAGACTGAGCAGGAGGAGGATGTGTTAGCCTGCAAACTGCTCAGGTAAATACTGAGGTAAGGACAGCAATTGGGAGGATTAATTGTTCATACGTGATGTGTGGTGACTCAGTGCCTCTGGCTGGAAGTGCTCCACCTTTGAGATGAGAGCATGACAGAGAAATCATTTCTCAATCTGAGTGCCCATAGCACACAGCTTCAGAATGTGGACAGACTGACATTCTGCTTTTAGCCCTGCTGCATCATATTGGCCCTTAATCCTGCATTCCTGAAGGAGCAGAGGAAGCTCTTTAGCTCAGTCCCTCTGCTCCCAAGACTGATACTGCTTTATCCATGTGTCACATGTAATCTCTTTAAAGAGTACTTAAGATACGTAGGTTGCAAAATGTTACAAACCCCAAACATTTTCACCAGGTAAGCTTGTGGCTCCAAGTCTACTCAATGCACCAGCCAAAAGATATATGGATGAAAGAGGAAGCTTTCTGAATCCCCTCTACTTACACCAAGGAAAACTCATTGCCAGTCAGCCTAAAGATGCCTCATTTGGGTTCCACTGCCAGTCAGCCTAAAGATGCCTCAATTTGGGTTCCACTGCCTGTCAGCCTAAAGATGCATTATTTGGGTTCCACTGCCAGTCAGCCTAAAGATGCATTATTTGTGTTACTTTGCCAGTCAGCCTAAAGATGCATTATTTGGGTTCCACTGCCAGTCAGCCTAAAGATGCATTATTTGGGTTCCACTGCCAGTCAGCCTAAAGATGCATTATTTGGGTTCCACTGCCAGTCAGCCTAAAGATGCATCATTTGGGTTCCACTGCCTGTCAGCCTAAAGATGCCTCATTCTGATTCCCATTGCAGGTCTGGAGGCATTAATGTAAACTGCTTTATAAATGAATATTAGTAGATCTAGTCTTTCAGCCCTGGATGTGCTTTGGTAAAGATGAAAGATGTGCAAAAGGCAGACATAGAATGGGATTAGCATCAGATGGTTAATGGCTGACTTTGTGAAATGAAAATGTTAAACATTAATAAAGAAAATGAATGTGTTTGTGAGCTGCTGTGGGTATCCTGAGACCCACCAACAAGGACAAGATTTTTTTTTTTCCACTACACTCTTAAATATATGTACAGATTATTTCTGGAGTGTTAGCTATGGGTTTATTACATATTTGTGTTTATGATTATGGCTGAATCACTCTGAAAATAACATCTATTAAGATAAACACTGATAAGAAAACAGACACTGGAACC
Organism: Indicator indicator; assembly: GCF_027791375.1. Taxonomy (NCBI): domain Eukaryota; kingdom Metazoa; phylum Chordata; class Aves; order Piciformes; family Indicatoridae; genus Indicator; species Indicator indicator. The sequence continues at coordinate 64,760,299 of NC_072011.1, read as the reverse complement.
AGGGAGGTCCTAGGACTCTGGGAACCAGGGTTGCCCAGGGAGCTCATGGTTCTCCTCTCCCTGGAGGTGTTCAAGGCCAGGTTGGATGAGCAATCTGGTCTAGTGATGGGTGTTCTGCCCATGGTATGGGGGTTGGAACTAGGTGATCTTTAAGGTTCTTCTCAACCCAAACCATTCTATGAATCTATAAACTATTGCCTGAAATTACTTGCAACTATTATTAAACTTGATTAACTTTCATAGCACCAGTGCCTCTGAAATACCAGCTGACTTCCTTCTTTTTCCCAGTCAACAGAAATGACTCTGAGATGTTTACAATGACACCAAACCTGCTGATGGGAAGATTATCAGGTTCATGAATAAAACAAAAAATCCCACCCTCTTCTCTTAAAAGCCCCAGGCTGTTCTGGTAGTAGCACAGAAGTGGTTTGGGGTTTGGTTTGTTGTTTTCATAATATGAAAATAAGCAGCTCCAACGGGGGACATCTGTCATAATGTATCTCTGAGGTTGAAAGCATGAAAGCAAGTAAAGCAGCTGCTTGACCTAACAGTGTTCTTTCAACTTCATACCAACTTTGATTGATAAGAACCAGATGGTTTGGCTTCAAGGCACTGCTAGAAATTATGAAGTCATTTAGCAAGCTGGAAATGACTACACAAAACACGAAGCAGTACAGGATCAGGGCTTCAGGTTTGAAACTCAAAGGAGTTATAGATGCCTTAAATCAAAACTAAGCCAACAGTACCCTCTGAACCTCCACTTTGCTTCAGGGATTTACTAGAATCCATGGCTGCCTACATTTCTGTCCTGCAGACCGTTGTACAACAGCCCTTCCCCCCCACCATGCTCTTCCATACTTAAAACTCAGTACAACTCACAAAACAGGCTGTCCTCCACCTGTCTTAATGCATGACCCATCTAAAACTCTCCAAGTAGTGCCAGTGGTTCTTTCTCAATCTTAATACTTGTGCTGCCTAACCTAGATGATCTCTTTCTTAGCTTGCTAGTTTTAAGATCCATATAAGCACCTACAGCCTGAAAGTAGGAGGTCATGCAGAATTTGGAGTCCTGAAGTCAAGGATGCAATCCCACCAATCTTTGTGTTTGTCCAGAAGTCTTTGTGCATGTCTCTTTTCACCAGAACAGTTCCTGAGGTCCCTATACTTGTTATTTTTTGTGGACTAAAATGGACTTCTCCTCTTTCCAACCTTAATGATTCTATGATTCTCTGGAGACTTTCAGATCCCACCGGTATGAGTTCCCATGCAACCTGATCCAGGCAAACCTGCTTTAGCTAAGGGGGTTGGACTAGATGATCTCCAAATCACCATTCTGAGAGCCTGGGATTACCTACAAATGTATGAATCCACCTGCTGACAGTCTTTTCAACTAAGACCTGGTCCAGTATGGAGAGGTAGATGATGTCTTCTAGAATTGCTTCTGACCACAGGAGGGGGTTGGACTAGATGCTCTCCAGAGGTCCCTTTCAATCCCTACCATTCTGTGATTACTTAAAAAATGTTTGAATCCACCTGTTACTAATCTTTTCATCCAAACCTTGGTCCAATATGGAGATGTAGATGTTTTCTTAGAATCACTTCTCTATCTTACATCAAACGCTAATAAGAGTTTTCCCTCCATCTCTCCTCATAAGGAAGATGTTCCACTCCCTTCAGCATCTTTGTAGCTCTCTGCTGGACTCTTCCAAGCAGTTCCCTGAGGCCCTTCCTGAACTGAGGGGCCCAGAACTGGACACAATATTCCAGATGCAGCCTCACCAGGGCAGAGCAGAGAGGGGAGAGAATCTGTCTCAACCTACTCCCCACAGCCCTTCTAATCCACCCCAGAATGGCATCGGCCTTCTTGGCCACAAGAGCACATTGCTGGCTCATGGTTACAACACACTGAATGAGGTGAACAATTCCTGTTGTCTAAGCACACTGTGGGCTTTGCTGAACATTTTATGCAGCTTTTTCTTGCTCCCAATTCAAGCTGTTTCAGTTGAGCTTTCCAAACCAAATATGGTTTCTCATATATTTATATGACTTTGCAGTGCTTCGTTTAGGTCTCAGCTCCAGGCAGATTAGTAATTCTAATGCTGCTAGGACAAGAACCACGTATGCAGGCAGAGAAGGTTAAAATTAGATGGATTGTTTGCTGCTTGTCACATGCTGTTGTAGATTGCATCAGCTCCAGCTATGTTGTACTACCAAAAGATTAATCAAAAGCCAATGAAAGGAAAATAATGAAACTTCAATACACTGGAAAGGAAAAAGAATACAACTGTACACCATTAGCAGTCCAAACCTTACCCTCAAGGGCAATTTTTTGTGTCATTTATTGGTATTTCACTCACTTTATTTATAAAGTTGGAGCATGCCTTTAGGGAAAGCAGCTAGCTTACAAGATTACAGCATTTATCTGGGATATTGTGTCCAGTTCTGGGCCCCTCAGTTCAAGAAGGACCTCAAGAGAACTGCTTGAAAGAGTCCAACACAGAGCCAGAAAGATGCTGAAGGCAGTGGAACATTTCCCTGTGAGGACAGACTGAGGGAGATTGGAGCAGAGGAGCCTGAGGGGTGCCCTCATTGCTGTCGATAAAGATGTGCAGGGCAGTGTCAGAAGGACAGAGCCAGGCTCTGCTCAGTGGTGTCCAGTAACAGGACAAGGATCAACGAGTGCAAGCTGGAGCAGAGGAGGTGCCACAGGAACATAAGAAGAAAATTTTTCACTCTGAGGGTGACAAAACACTGGAAGGGGCTGCCTGGAGAGGTTGTGGAGTCTCCTTCTCTGAAGATATTCAAAACCCACCTGGATGCATTCCTGTGTGACCTGTCCTAGGTCATCCTGCTCTGGCAGGGGAGTTGGACTGGATGATCTTTCAAGGTCCCTTCCAACCTCTAATGTTCTGTGATTCCATGATTTAGTTATATGACCAAAAAAAAAGACAAAGATAAAACATAATCAATTAATACAGTGGAGCAAAATACACCCATGGAAAGGCTCAGTGGTTCAAATGAGTGGAAATGATTATCCACAAAAACCCATGTTTGAGTCACAGATTCTGTCAGTAACAGGGATGTGTACAGTAAGACCAAACCATCACAATGTATGACTACATTAAACAGACTCAGCACATCTTAGAGCAGCCTTCTAGTACCTGAAGGGGGCCTGCAAGAAAACTGGGGGGGGACTTTTTAAAAGGGCTTGGAGTGATAGGATGAGAGGAAATGGATTGAAGCTGGAGGAGGGCAGATTCAGACTGGGAAATTAAGAAGAAATTCTTTACAGTGAAGGTGGTGAGACACTGGAACAGGTTACCCAGGGAGGTTGTGGATGTTCCCTCCCTGGAGGTGTTCAAGGCCAGGCTGGATGAGGCCTTGAGCAACCTGGGCTGGTGGGAGGTGTCCTTGCCTATGGTAGGGGGATTGGAACTGGATGATCTTTAAGGTCCCTTCCAACCCAAACAGTTCTATGAATCTATGGCTTTTTCCCAGTAGCTGCACTTTATAACACCCTGCAGTGTAAGTGTACTCTGCACAACTGGAGCAGTAAGTGGCCTTTTTAGTAAAGATATTTCAGAGGATGGCTCCATTTTTTCTCTGTTGCTCTTTACACAGCTGATGAATGAAACAGCACTGAAAGAATTCGGATTAAGTAACAGACTCAGGTTTGCTGAGAGCATTGGGAGGGATAAGGGCAGTATCTTGACTTGGCAGAATTCTGAATGCTTGATGTGGTTGATGTAGTTGGAAAATAATTCTTAAGCATTAGGTGAAATTCTTCACATAATTCTTCTTGTACATAAAAACAGCAAAAAAAAGTGGCTTGAGGTGATAGCATCATCTGATTTTCTGTCTTCCATGAATTAAGAATATTGGCTTTATACTGTAACTCTTGCAATGTGTGGACTTTATTAGCATTTAACAGTAAAAAAAGAAGAATTTATATGATTATTGGATGACATTTCTGAAATCACTGTTAAAGTATCTCTGATCATTATCTACAAGACCACTTTTTTCATATCAGTAGAAAAGTGTTGGACCATATGTTTTAATGAACAATTAATATCCTTCCCCCTTCCCCCACTTCCCAGCCCCCAGCCCTCCTCCTCCAAAAAAAAAATATTTCTAATATAAAAACCAAATAGTTAATTTCAGAAACACAGAAACACTTTGCATAAACATCTGTGAATTCCTTTGTATCTTCTTAGCCTTGGAGAATCATAGAATCATTTCTGATGGTAAAGACCTGGAATGTGATTTTCTGACCTCCTCTTGGTGTAGAGTTTTCCAGTCCTCAGTTGTTAACAATTCTCAGATCTTAGCTATGTAGTTCATTCTTGCTCATTTTTTGCTTCAGGTTTTGCCTTCTCTGCAATTCTCATCTAATAATCAACCCCAAATATGTCAGTACTGTAATATTAATAGTCATATGGACATCTAACAATCTCATTTCTCATGCTTTTGGAGAAAGCAGCAACAGGAACTAATTACACCTTCCAGAATGCAGCAGCAGTGTTTTCAGAGCAAGTTCTGTTAAGCAGTGAGGAGGCTCTAAGTGACCTGTACACAAGGTATGAATCATGGAATTGCTTCAGTTGGAAAGGACCTTGAAGATCATCCAGTCCAACCTACTTTACCTCCACCAAGGCTGGTGCTAAACCATGTCCCTCAGCACCACATCTCTGCCTCTTTCAAACACCTCCAGGGATGGGCATTCAACCACCTCCCTGGGCAGCCTCTTCCAGTCTTTGAGAACCCTTTCAGTCAAGAAGTTTCTTCTAATACCCAACCTAAAACTCCCCTGGTGCAAGTTGAGGCCATTCCCTCTCCTCCTATCACTTGTTCCTAGGGAGAAGAGCCCAACTCCCACCTTGTTACAACCTCCTTTCAGGGAGCTGTAGAGAGCCAGAAGGTCTCCCCTCAGCCTCCTTTTCTCTAGAACCATCTTTCTTCATTTCCAAAAACATTCTTTCAGAGTGTATCAAAATGTACCACCACCAACAACAAAATTAATAGTGGGAAATGATCCACAACTAGAAGTATCAATTCACATTCCATCAAAATAATAATTTTAAAGTGAATTTTCAAAAAATGTAAGGAATATTTTTAACAAAATAATAGTAATAAACTAGAACAGGTGAAGTACTTCTGTTTCATTTGATCTCAGCCTAAAATTCTCTGGTTATGTGAGCAATGTTGAGAAATGACTTAGATATTGATTGATCCACCAAGTCTTCAACTACATTTATCATATTCCAACCCTGGAGGTGTTTTAAAGCTGGTTTAGATGCGGTGCTTGGGGATATGGATTAGGGGTGAACCTTGTAGAGTAGGGTTCTCGATTGGACTTGGTGATCCTGAGGGTCTCTTTTCCACCCTGAATGTTTCTGTGATTCTATGATTCTCTATTTCAAATTCCATTATACAACCAAGGCAACAAACCTTAAAATATATGCATGGTCAAGATTAGCAGATGGCCATCTTCCCCTGCTCAGAAAGTGCCTTAAAATCTGGTCTCTGAATAGAAGTTGGCAGGGGGGGGGGAATCCACCATGCAGATGGCAGAAGTAACTTTAATATACATCCATTCCTGATCTTAAATTAAATGGGATAGATAATTACCCAGCATAATTACTGATGATTACTTGCAAACAACAGACACAAAAAATGCATATATTTCATCTGCTAGTTTTTAAAAAGGGCTGCTGAGGCAGCTAGGCATGGAATAAAGAGATTAGATCCCAAATGTGAAATGCTGTTGGCAAAAACAAAGCCAAGGAAAAAAAAATCCATAGCTAGTCAATCAGCTGCTCCACGAAATGAGCCTCTCTTGTGCTGTGCCCTGGAGGTCAGTAGTCTGGGGCTCTGCTGGCATGTCACAAGAGTGATTTGTTTCAGCTGAAAAGAAGTCTGCACAGGTCACAGAGCATTCAAGCTTAGGAATTGGGCAGAAGAGTATCTAAACAAACCTGATTTTCCCTTCCCAGGGCAAATGCCTTAATCGTTGAAATACAACCAATCTGCCTTAATTTTAGACCCCACTTTCCCTCAGAGAAACAGGAGAGAATCTGTATTGTGTACCTCACAGGCATAATAAAGAACCTGATGATCAAGCATGATTCAGAGAGCTGAAGTAGCTTTAGGCTACCTCTGCATCCTTCTGTTTAGACTACAAATGTGTGGCAGTGATTCCTAATGCCATTCAGAATGGACATGGAAGCCACAAAGTCACAAGCTGCATCCTGGGCTGTTGTGTCCTCCACAGCACTATGTCCACACCACCTCCAGCTTCTAAAGTAGAGAGGTTTGACTGGAGCCTGGGCAGAGCCAGGAGCTCAGTTGGAAAGGACCTTCAGTTCTCACCCTGTGTTCTACAAAACATGTAGAACCCTGCCACTCGCCTCAGCTGGCTGCTGACCTAGATGACCACTTTGCTCTGGAGAGACCTCATCTGGATTACTGTGTAAAGGTCTGGAGCCCTCAACACAGGAATTTCATGGATCTGATGGAGAGGGTCCAGAGGAGGGTCACAAAAATGATCAGGGGGTTGGACCATCTCTGCTATGAGGACAAGCTGAGGGAGCTGAGGGTGTTCAGCCTGGAGAAGAGGCTCCAGAGAGCCTTCCAGTATCTGAAGAGGGCTACAGGAAGGATGGAAAGAGACTGTTTGCAAGGGCCTGCAGGGACAGGACGAGGAGCAATGGATTCAAACTAGAGAAGGGCAGATTTACATTAGATATCAGGAAAGAGTTCTTCACTACGAGGGTGGTGGAACACTGGAATAGGTTGCCCAGGGAGGTGGTTGAGGCTCCTTCCCTGGAGATACTCAGGGTGAGGCTGAATGAGGCTGTGGGCAGCCTGATGTAGTTGGGGATGTCCCTGCTGACTATGGGGAGGTTGTACTGGATGATCTTTAGAGGTCCCTTCCAGCCTGGACCATTCTGTGAGTCTATGAGTCTGTTATTCTATAATCTCCAGAGGTCCCTTCCAACCCCTACCATTCTCTGATTCTGAGGCTGCTTCTCATAATGCTGACCCACTTCAACGGGATCTGATGATGTGGGAAGGTGGATTGGTCCTTATTTAGCACAACACCAAGATGCTGAGGCCAGAATTAAGAGACATCAGCCAGCAAAAAACGATCCTTTAATTGCACCTGAGTGTTAAGGGTGAATAACAGAGCAGAAGAACTCTGAGTTCTCATTAATGGGCACAATTGGTACCTGTGTGGTGTTATGGAAATGTGGTTGGAACACTGATGTAAGGAAGGACTGAGTGGACAAGGAGACTTGGTCTTGACATTCAAGGTCAAACTTAATGAGCAACCTGATCTAGTTCAAGACATCCCTGCTTGCTGCAGGGGGGTTGGTTGGAGAAGGTAACCTTCAAGGGTTCCTTCCAACCCCGTGCATTCTTTGAGTCTGCACCGCAGAGCAAAGACTTCCACCCTTTACCTCAAACTGCTGGCCTCCACACCAACACAGCTCATTCAGGGTCCTCAGCATCCTCCCCTAGGCTGCTATAAGCCCTCTTAGAGCTTTTGTTTGTCCCTCTGGATGTCAAATGCGATGGAATTCGTTCTCCAGATTTCTGGGTCTACACACAGATCAAACACAGCATTAGCATCTAAGGGGATGCTTCAGCTAAAATAATTTGTTTTTCTGATGAGAGGCTCATAAGCATGGAGGGATGATAATCAGTAGCCAGGGGTCAAATATGCTAAAGATAATTGGAAGGCAAAAAGCTGGCCACTAAAACTACAACTGAAAAAAGAGCAGCAAATAACCATTTCTGTGCATTGTTATCAGTGAATTTTTATGCTTTCAGTTAACAGCATCTAGAACAGAGGCAACGAGAGCCTCTATCATGCATTGTAATCTTTTTTGCTTACCATCAGTCCTAAACATTATTGCAAACCCAATTTCCTGCAATATTCTCTACACCCTGACTGAAATATACATTAACTGAGAACAAGGGACAGCATGGAATAAAGAAAAATGCCTTTCACTAAGCTTTTGTTCAAAGAAGGTTCAGAACATATGTGAAACAATGCCACATTTTCCTTTACTGTAAGGATGAGAAGGACAATGAAGCTGGTGAGGGGCATGGAGAACAGATCCGGTTAGGAGCAGCTGAGGGAACTGGGATGTTTAGTCTGGAAAAAAGGAGATTGAGAGGAGACCTCACTGCTCTCTACCTGAAAGGAGCTTGTCATAAGGTGGGTCTCATCTCCCAGGGAACTGGTGACAGGTTGAGATGAAATGGCCTTAAGTTGAAACAAGGGAAGTTTAGTTTGGATATTAAATTCTTTCCTGAAGGAGTGCTCGGGCATTGGAACAGGCTGCCTAAGGAGGTGGAGTCACCATCCCTGGAGGTGATCAAGAAATGTGTAGACATGGCACTTCAGGACCTGGTTTAGTGGCCATGGTGGTGTTAGGTTGACCTTGATGCTCTTAGAGGTCTTCTACAACCTTAATGATTGTATGTTATTCAACCTTCCTTTTAACAAGCAAACATGAACCACCCAAAACCAATCAAAAAGGGACCTAATGTGTCTTGACACTTCATTTATTCTGGCAAGTGACTTTATCTGTAGTATCTGAGCACAGCATAAGCAATGGCAGCTTTACCCTAATGTGATGAGCAGCTCATCGATCATCAATACAAAGCTCAGCACAAGGCCATTTCAAATGTTTGCTCACAGCTTGCTGATCACCAGTCTCAGTTATTGGTCCTGTTGTTATAGCTGCAGCAGTTCCACACTGCAATTCCTCTGGCATCAACAGTTTTATGAGGAGCAACTGAGAGAGCTGGGGCTGTTCAGATTGAGAAAGGAAAGGCTAAGAGGAGACTTCATTACTCTCTACAACTACATGAAAGGAGGTTGTGGAGAGGTTGGTGCTGGTCTCTTCTCATAGGTGATTAGTGATAGAACAAGAGGGAATGACCTCAAGCTGCACCAGGGTAGATTTAGACTGGACATTAGGAAAAAAAAAAAAAATCACAGAAAGAGTGGTCAGGCATTGGAACAAGCTGCCCAGGGAGGTGGTGGAGTCACCATCCCTGGATGTGTTTAAGGGTTGTTAAGATGTGGTGCTTGGGGATATGGTTTAAGGGTGAATTTTGTAGGGTAGGATTAATGGTTGTACTTGATGATCCCAAGGGTCTTCTCCAACCTAAATGATTCTGTGAACAAATATTCCTATCCTGGTCCCATAGGAGGCAGGAATCTGAGTGAAGGATTCTTTCAAGTAAAACTCTGAAAAGGAAGAGGTATGGGTGAAGATACACACAGGAGTTACCGGCAAAAAAACCCAAACAAAAAAAAAAAAGATCATTCAGATACAGAGTTGCAGAGTATTTACCTGTCTGCTGACCAGGGTAAAATCAGGTTACAGCCATTCTAACACCAGCAATCAAATATTTATAAATAGTCATGAAAACAAAGACATGACCCTGCTTTGGGTTTAATAATATTGTGCCTTTGTTTAATTATAGCTTCTAGGCCTGCCTCTTTCAAAACAAAGGCTTTACAAAACATGTGAAGTGTTTGGAAAACTCTTATTTGTCTCACAGCCATTTTGTCTGCTCTTGCAGTCAGCTCAGATGCACAAGGAAAAGTTTCCTTGAGAAACTTCACTCTAAAACCATCAGGGAGATTGAATGTAGCCAGACTGATCAGGAGTAAGATTAAACCATCCTCACAAGGTTGGCAGGACTCAGGTTTTGAAGGCAGATATCAGGTCAGAATTTCAAGCCCAGCTGGCTGATTGAACAATTTCACTCTAAAAGGCTGGGTTGACGAGGGTTTGTTTTTTGTGTGCATGTGATTTCAGTGGATTTCAGCTGCCCAGCAAGACATGTGGCTTAGAGCACAAGAGAAATTGTACAGAAATGAGATCTTTGTTTCTGCTGTACTATTGTAGTGGACCCATTTCTTGAACTCTCAGGTGATAGGAAAATAAAATTGGGGATATGGAGATGAGAAAGAGAAATGGGTATTTAAATCCCTTGGGTTGTATTGTCTTTCTGACATTTCAAGACAACATATACCTGGGAAATCTGAACATAATGAAAGTTACAGCAGCTTTGCAATTTCATGTCAGCTTTAGGATTGGTGAGAACAAAGCACTTACTACAAGGATTGCCCTGGGGCTTTTTAGTCTGGAGAGAAGACTGAGAGGGGATCTAATCAATGTACATAAATATCTGAGGGTTGGGTGTCAGGAAGGAAGGGACAGGGACAGCAACAGCCTCTACTCACTTGTGCCCTGTGAATAGGACAAGGGGCAATGGGTAGAAACTACAGCACAGGAAGTTCCACCTCAACATGAGGAGGAACTTCTTACTCTAAGGCTCACAGAGCACTGGAACAGGCTCCCCAGAGGGGTTGTGGAGTCTCCTTCTCCAGAGACTTTCAAGCCCTGTCTGGATGTGTTCCTGTGTGACCTGTGCTGGGTTCTATGGTCCTGCTCTGGCAGGGTATTTGGACTGGAAGATCTCCAGAGGTCCCTTCACAACCTCTAACATCCTGTGAGCCTGTGATTTATTTCTCAAATGATGATTTCTTTTTGGTGACTGCTCAATGTAAAGGAGAGATACAATTTCTGTCTACAAGCCTGAAACAAAAATCTGTTTGTCTTGAGAATAAAATACAATTGAGGGCATTCACATCTAGACTTATTTAAACTGGCTGCATGACACCTTTATATAATTTTGTCTCTGAAATTTATGGCACATACAAATTTCCATCAGAAGTCTGAGTAATAAGATAGCACAATATTTGTGATAGAAAACCAGTTTCACTGAAGAGCATTAATGATTTTCTGCAGAAATGGACAGAACTGAATACCTGAACGGATTCTCCAGGAAGGCTGGAGAGGACTTTTTAGCAATAGGACAAGGGGGAATGGCTTGAAGCTGAGGGAGAGTAGAGCTAGTCTGGATCTCAGGAAGAAGTTCTTCAGCATGAAGGTGATGAGACTCTGGAACTGGGTGCCCAGGGAAGTTGTGGATGCCTCCTTCCTGGGGGTGTCCAAGGGCAGGCTGGATGAGGCCTTGGGCAATGAAGTCTATTTGAGAGGAGTCCCTGCCCATGATGGGGAGGTTGGAACATATGATCTCTGAAGTGCCTGCCAACCTAAGACATTCTATGATTCAATGACCAAGTCTACTTAAATAAATGAATAAATAAATTATTAATTAAATCATTATGAGTTAACCTTAGCTATCCAGAATTTTGATGTAAGAACCCTCTTAGGAAAGTGCATTGATTTAATTGTACTTTTTCTACTTTTAGTGGAAATATCAAAGGTGTGCTCTGAATTGTATAATATCTGAGGACTTGATTACTTGCTTGTTAATAATTGTATCACTCATCTGGAAATAAACTCTTCTGACATTTAGCTTCACCCTACTTTTTAAAGTGAAACAGGCTTTAGCTAAGGCAAAGAAAAGAATATAAAGTAGGAAGCATATGGAATTAATTATTTACTGTGCAATCACTTCCTGGCTATGACTCTCAATGCTTTGGCTGGGGGCTTCTTGGATTCATCTGCCCTGGTGTACAAGACTGCTCAGCTTTGCCCTCTGCTCTGTCTGGCCTCTGTGCTGAATCCCATAATTTGCCAAGAGAGCTCCTCACCTTTCACTCAGAAGTTCTTGTTTAGCACTGTTTGAATAGTTTAAGCCTCTGTATTGCCTGGGTTAATGAAAAGATGGGAAGCTAATAATGTATTACTTAAGCTGACAGATTTGCCTGCAAATGAAATGGATTGAGAAGTCCTCATGTGAGCTATTGCTGCTGAGCACAGCAACTTCTTAAGAGAGGTTTTGGATAGGTAGTATTACATACCCACAGCTAAGCTTTCATGTAGTCTTCAAGGTTCAGTGTGGATAGGTCATACTCTGGCTCATTCATATCTTTAATTGATGATCTTCCCATCTAGACATAAAATGCTTTGATGATACAAACCCTGGCACCATTGTGCAAGAGGTAGGTCTGAGCTGGCTCCAAGGGTGAAGAGTAAAGCACAAATCCTAACACGCTGTACTGGATGCCTAACCATGCTGAATCTAAGCTGGTTTCTGCTGGGCTGACCTGTCTAGGCTTGTTCAGCAAATGCAGACTGAATCCAGGAGAAACTGGGCTGAAGGCTTGCTGACAGCACAGACAAAATTTCATCACTGGATTTGGTTGCAACACAGACTTTGTTCCATTTGGTACTGCAGAGTAGGCTGTTGGTAGTTTTCATTGGCTCTGGATAAACAGCTTTCCAAAATAATTCCCTGTCAGACTGTATTCTATTAATTTCACAGTCCATTGGTTAATATTAGCAACTAGTTTCTATTTCCTGGGCACTTAGGGGGACAAAAAGTGATTCTAAGATATCATTTTTCCTTTCCCTGTAAGCTGTTCCTGCACAGATGAACATGCTAGAGGGGAAAATGTCATTTGTGTCCCTAAAAAAATATCACTTCTAAAACTTTATAACCACGAATAAACTGTCTCCACTAAGCAAACTGAGTGTCTTCCAACTCTTATAGTCATGCCTCACTTCCCACAAGAGCTTATTTGATTAAGGATCTTTGAGTTTCCTCATGATACCCAAGTCCAAGGTGAAGAACACCTTGTGCCTGATTGCCAGCACCGAGCTCCTCACTGCAGCACTGTGCAGAACTAACGAGCTGCTCCCCAGTAATGTCTGGACACATCAGAGCAAATGATTGCAATTTAAATATTTCTTATTGTCATGCTGAACACTGGAGACCTGCAGAGTGCCAAAGAGGCAAGGGATGTGCTGATCTTCCTGTTGCAAAGTGCTGATCCTACGTTCACCCTGCTCAGCAGGAGGCTGCACTACCACAGCTTAATTATTGGAACAGTCGATAATTTAAATGCAGTCAGAGCCCAGGTAAGATAAGGAAATGGGCAGAGTCATGTTTCAAGTTGCTGCTTTGCAGATCACAGAGGAGAATCTGTTGTTCAAAAGGAGGGGAAAAAATCCCAAGCAAAGCAATTCAAACAAAAAAAAAAACCCAACCCCAAAAAACCAAACAAAAACCCCCACATAAAAAACCCACCAAAAAAAAAAAAACTAGAACAGATCCCAGAATTCTTGAGTCTGGCTGAGCTCAAGTGGCAAACTTATTACTTGGACATGGTTTCAAAGGTGCTGTAAGTCACCCACCAATTTGTGCACTACTTCCTTCACCTCCTCCCAAGACCATGTGTGTCAGAAAATCAGCCCCACATTTTTACTTTGAGAAGTACAGGAGGATGGATATTAGAAGAGACCAAGAAGAAATGTCTTTGAATCTATTTCTTTGGTTTTGTTTTTATTTACCTGGACTCAAAGCTTCAAAGCTATCTTTAAAGAACTTGGACTACCCTTATCCAACTCAGCAATGGTTGTGGGTAATTTTTTTTCAAGTTTGGGGATTTTAAAAGATATTTAAGCTGCTGGAAAACTTTGTTCTTTTTGTATTCATAAAGCAATCCCTTTTCCTATTAATGGAAACCAATGTCCACAGCAGAAGTAAATCACAATGCTCTGTGAGTGTGATCCACAAGAAAAACAAATAGAATATCTAAAATAACCCTTAAAATGTGAGACATTTAGTGGATACAGCAATTTCTGGATGCTTCATGCAACTGTTTAACATACCCTTTCAGAAAAAAAACCCCAAACACAATAATAGGAAACATTCAGAGGAGCTTTATCACCTATTACAAACAAATCCTCCAGCTGAAAAATGCCATTCAATGAAATGTAAGTGAGGAGTTGCACCTAATGATCTCAAAGGTCTCCTCCAACCTCAGCAGTTCTGTGATTCTATGACTGCTGGATCTTTGGCATATTAAGAAAAATGAAATTAATAATGGGAAATTTTACAATTCCCAATAGTTTATTAGTGGATTTATTGCTAGGAGCTGAGGTGAGGCTGCCTCAGCCCTGCATCTCTGGGGGCTTCCAGTAGCAGGGCTGAGCACACACACCCAACAAACCCATGCCAGGGCATTAATAGGCTTAACTGTACCTGCCCAGCCCTTCAAGTGTGCCCTCCACTTGCCCACTGCTCAGGACTTTATGACAACCCAGGAGGTGCCCAATGCCTGGTTTGGAGCAGCCCCAGTGCCCCTCACTGCCCTGATCCTGACTGGGGCAGTGAGATGGGACATGGCTGGCAGGGTGCTGGAGCACTGGAGCAGGCTGGCCAGAGAGCTTGGGGAATCTGCTTCTCTGGAAGCATTCCAAACCCACCTGGATGTGTTCCTGTGCAACCTGCTCTAGGAGAGCCTGCTCTGGCAGGGAGGTTAGACTAGATGATCACCAGGGATCCCTTCTAATCCCTACTATTCTGTGAATCTGTAATCAGGTCTGAAAAGAAAATAACTGAAAAACCTTTCCTTCTCCCATTCTTTCCTTTCTTCCTTCCACCCTTCTTTCTGCCATTCCACTCTCCCTTCCTTCCCCCCTATCTCCCTTACTTCTGCTCTACTTCATTCTGCCCTACCTTCCTTCCTCCCTTCCTCAGAAGACATGGTTTGCTTTTTTTTTTTTTCCTGAGTGAGATACTGACACTTGGCCTCCCCCTCAGAGTTTAACTGAAAATGTACACAAGGAGTAATTTCATGCTAATTAGAGAGTATTTAAGGCATGGTGGCCTGCTCCACTGCAGAAGGCTCACACCATTACTGTAAGTGCAGAGATCAATACCAGCACTCTGTATCTGCATTTGGCTATACCAAGCAATTCAGCTAGGAGAGTGCATGTTCTCTAACCTGTGGTCTCATCATTCATTGCCTTGCTCTAGCTTAACATGAACATTAAAACAGGACATGATCTAAGACTTGGAAACACTTCCCAGAACAACTCAAGCTGACATGGCAAGGAAAGAATCATGGAATCATAAAATAAAAGGGACCTCTGAAGATGATCTAGTCCAACCCCCCCTGCCAAAGTAGAAACACCTAGGGCAGGTCACACAGAAACACATCCAGGCAGGATTTGGAAGACTCCACAAAAGGAGACTCCACAATCTCCTTGGTCAGCCTGTTCCAAGGCTCCAACACCCTTACAGTAAAAAGGTTTTTGCCACAAGGGCACATTGCTATCCCAAGGGAATACTGAATATCTGGGTTCTTCTTCTTTATTTTGGAGATACCACAGTGAAAATGGAACACAAACACCAGTAGGCCTTGAAATCTCTGCAATACAGAAACTTTTGAGGGGTTTAAACCATTGTGTCAAACACTGCAGAGAAATGTGTTGCTTTCACCTTGTGGAGCCTGGCAAAACACAAAGAAATGGATTGGCCATGAACTGAGTCTTGACAATCCTGTGGTTGGCCCAGCAGTCACAGATGCTCCTGAGGCAGCTTCTGCTGTGCTGTCCACAGGCACAGTCAGAACCTGAAATATTCCCCAAACAGTTGTCTTTAATTGAGTTTAAATGGAAGGGTACTGGGTTGAATAAAAATATGAGACAAGCAAGCACATGAATAGAAGAAACATTGTTCAGGAATCTGGAGTCTACTGCTCTGCCTGAATGGATTGCCAGGACACAGGCGGCCTTCATTATCCAGGGATCTGTTGCTATCTGCATGCCAATATTTTGTTCTCTTAGCAGCGTCACAAATGATGGGTCCATGCCAACCCTTGGTTCAGGCCACCCAAAGAACCATCTGCTGCCTTGATTGCAGCCTCCTTGTCCTGACATGTGCCAGCAGGACAAGTGGCAGCCTAATGGTGCTTGGAGCACTGGAGGGCCATGGTGGAACTCAGTCCTGGCACACTGACAACAAAAGGGGTTGGTTGCTTTCCTGTTTGGATACTGGAAATGTTTTTCCTCTTGACAATACCTCTGAGGACAAGAAAACAGCTTTGCAGCCACTGAATAATGAAGGCTGCACATTGTCTGTCTCAGCAGAGACACTAAGGAACACCTGCACATATTTAAATGAGAAGAAAGCTGTTGAAACATGGTCAATGAGTTTAAATTCAATTCAGCATTTCTGCAGGTATTCAAGGTGAGCTGCAATAACTGCAGTAGAAAAATCCTGAAAAGACTGCATGCAACTTTCTAACATCCTGGGTCTACCTTATTTTGACCTCCTTCTTTGAAGCATGTCACTAGTATGTGCACTGACAGCCCAGAAGGCCAATCACATCCTGGGCTGCATTAAAAGAAGCATGGCCAGAAGGTCAAGAGAGGTGATTCTGTCACTCCGCTCTGGTGAGACCTCACCTGGAGTGCAGTGTCCCGCTATAGAACCTCCAAGATAAGAGGGATGTGGACCTGCTAGAGTGGGTCCAGAGAAGGGCCACAGAAACGATCAGAGAGCTGGAGCACCTCTACTATTTGGACAGGCTGAAAGAGCTAAGGCTGTCCAGGACAGAAAAGAGAAGGCTCTGGGGAGATCTAATAGCTACATTTCAAATCTGAAGATGACCTACAGAAGGCTGGGGAAAGACTGTTTAGAAGGGCTTGGAGTGATACAACAAGGGGCAGTGGTTTGAAACTGGAGTAGGGAACATTCAGGTTGGCCATCAGGAGGAAGTTCTGAACAATCAGAATGGTGAAATACTGGAACAGGTTACCCAAAGATGTTGTGGAGGTCCCATCCCTGGAGACATTCAAGGTTAAACTCGACAGAGCCCTGAGCAACCTGACTGCAGGGGTGTCAGACAAGATGACCTTGGAGGGTCCCTTCCAACCCTACACATTCTGTGCTTCTAGCTCATATAGAAAGAGCTGACCTTATTGAACATAACCCTGATAGATAAAATTAGAGTTTAGAAGGGTATAATGTAATTCTTTCCTCAGAGTCCACACCCAAAACTGAGAAGAAATTACTTTTATCCAAAAAATAATCCATTGGGCTGGCTGAATCTCTGAGACAATTTCTGCATCTTGTAAAACATCCTAACAGAATTATCTGCACCAGGAATGCCACTGGAAACAATTACCAATCATCTGTAAATTAGCAGCATGATAGATCTCAGCAGGAAGAGCACTAAGTATGTGGTTTAAAATGCTTTTCAATATGCTGTAACTTCATAAATACTGTGCTGTTCAGATGTGAGCTTGGAAGAAAGACCTGAGTTAAGAAAGGAAGCCATCCACCTGAGCAGGCACAACCATCCTATGCCTTGTCAGATGGAATTACAGCAACACTCAGAAATGCATTGGAACTCTTGATGATCCCAAAGCCATCTTTTATAATCTCCAGGAATAAAATGAGTAAAAGCAGCAGTTAGGGGATAATGTCTCAATATCTCAAGTATGGCAATGTCTCTGCAGGCCATTACAGTAAGTCATGCCTTGCTGCAGTGTGCTCCATGAAGCTCTTTTTGTATTAATGCTTTCCATTAAAAGATACTCTTGCATTCAACCAGCCTGCTGCCAGATTGCAGGAGAGATTTTCCCACCACTGCTGTAAGCAGAATCATAGCATGAGCAAGGAATGAAGGCCAAAACAGAGCTGGCCTGCAGCACAGGGAAAGCATCCTCTGACCATCATTGCAGCAGCAAGGGAGGGTAGGGCAAATCCCACCCACAAATTTCACATTCTTTGTGGAAAGCAAATATAAGTGAGCCTAGCATACTCCATAGACTCTGAACTGTTGAGGCTAGAAGAAACCTTTGAGATCAAACCCAACCATTCACCTAGAGCTCACACTTCCACCACTGCTGCTAAGCCACTAGCACTAATCCATGTCCTTCAGCACCACATTCACACAGCTCTTAAATACCTCCAGGAATGGTGACTCCACCACCTCCCTGGGAAGTCTGTTCCAGTGTTTGAGAAGCCTTTCAAGTCAAGAAGTTTCTTCTAATACCCAAACTAAGCCTCTCCTAGTGCAACTTGAGACCATTTCCTTTCATTCATATTAGTCATTTCTAGGGACCATCCCCACCTTGTTCCAACCTCTTCTGAGGGAGTTGTAGAACAATGAGATCTCCCCTCAGCCTCCTCTTCTCCACACTAAACACCCCCAGCTCCCTCAGCTGCTCCCCAGCCCTGTTCTCCAGACCCTTCATCAGCTTCATTTCCCTTCTCTGGAAGCTCACCAGCACCTCAATGTCTTCCTTGCAGTGATTATTAGGATATGTGGCATTTAAACCCCGCCAGATACTGTGCAATTTATAATAAAATAATGAAAATATTTTCTAGCTGACATGGTGTTAAGAAATATTTAATTTATAAACAATATTGTCAAATACCAATACAAATATCAGTAAGTGTGAAAAATGCTAAAACTTATTAAATAGGTTCAATGTACAGTTAAAACATATTTACAGTGGGAATGTACAGTATTTCAGCAAATAAAATAATTTGAACAACTTCAGCAAAACCAGGAGGAGTAACAGAAAGAGAATCCCTGGGAGCAAAATGGTGCTCAACCACAGGGAGCAGGAGGAGACTCAACAAGAGCTGTTAAGCCAAAGAGGCAATGAATTAATTACAAATCAACCTCCATATATATCTTACCCAAGATTCAATTGGGCCAAGAGGGCAACTAAAGCCAGCACATAGTTACTCAAAGAAAAGGAGTTCTGCCAGGCTATGGCCACAAGAGGCAGAAACATAAACCTGGTGAGGGAGGAGCAGCAGCCAGTACACCTGCTCTTACCCTAGGAGGAGAGTTGTTTACCAGACACCCATGGTCCTGTCCCCTTTGTTCCTTTTCCCACACTACCCTGACTTTCTGCAGGAAAGAGAGGAAGAGGGGCACCATGTCTAGACACATCAGGGTGTGTCTGGGTTTTGTGCTGGGCTCCTTTGGCCCTACCATGACACAAGGTAAAGAATAAAAACCCTCTCACCATTTCCTTAGTTACATGTTTTTCTTCTGTACTTGTAAGCAGCATTATATGACTTCTGAACATGAGCAGAATTTGTGATGTTCTTGCTCATCCTTCTTCATACAAGCAGTTCTACATCTTTCCATTTCAGCAGATGCTTCACCATCCTTCATCAGCCCCCAAACAGCTCTTGCTCCTGCTCCACCACCACCATTATGTGCACCCATCCCAGAGCAAGGAGCAAGACTTTTAAGCAGCCAAAATACCACACAGAGGAGCTCAGTCCCCATAAGGAGACACAATCAACATACATGAATGATATCAGAGTAGTCATGGACCCTAACCTAGCTAGCTGGAGAGGAGGGGGGGGCCACCAGGCCCCTCAGCCTTTTGATTCCCCACCACCACTCACCCAATGTGCACCAGAAGTACTCACCAGTGAGAGCAGGAGGATCCTCAGTCCATAATGGGCTCAGCTTAGGGCTTCTGCCCTTCCTGGGGGAATTAAATAGGGGAGTGGGTGGGGAGGGCAAAGTGGCCACACCTGGGGTGGGAGGAGACTCCAATAGAGCCCAGGTGCTCTGGGTTTGAGGGGAAAAGGGGAAAAATAGGGCAGAAATGGTGGGAAAGAGGAATTAAAAGGGGGAGTGGGAGGGGAGGGAAAGTGGCCACACCTGGGGTGGGAGGATAGAAAAGATGACAATTTAAATACAAATTAATTCATAGGTGCTTGTACATAAACCCTTCATCTTAAGAGGTTTTAAAATCAATGATATTGTAGATTTAGAATCATAGCATTGTTAAGGTTGGAAAGACCTTTAAGATCAAGTCCAACCTTCTACCCAACATCTCTATCACCACTAGACTATGTTGTGAAGTGCTACAGCTACTCATTTCTTCAGCACCTGCAGGGACGGTGACTCCACCACCTCCCTGAGCAGCCTATTCCAATGCCCTGCCATCTACAAACTAACTTTCTTCCCCCATGCTTTAAAAACTGTCCTTGACAAACACAGAACAAGCTGAGCAAAATAGGCTGACTCCTGAATTTTCTTCTCCTCTCCCTCTCCCCTCCTCTCCCCCTTCTCTCCCTCTCCTTTCCTCTTCATGCTTCTTACAGCATACCTCTCTTTCTCTTTTCCATAGAATGGTCTGGGTTGGAAGGGACTTCCAAAGGTCATCTAGTCCAACCCCCTCTGCAGTAAGCAGGGGCATCCTCAACTAGATCAGGTTGCCCAGAGCCCTGCTGAGCTTCACCTTGAATATCTGCAGGGATAGGGCCCCAACCACCGTCCTGGGCAACCTGTTCCACTGTTCCACTACTCTCATGATTGGGCTTGATGATCTTAAAGGTCTTTTCTGACCAAAGCAATTCTACAATTTTATGATTCCATTCTGTCCCAATACCATATGGATTATATTTCTTCCATATCCTTGTTCCTCTTGTGTTTTAGGGATAATTAACATGCTGTATTTATGTCTTATTTTTAATGCAAGCCTCACATTTCCTTTCTTCTAGTGGTTTTGCTCCTTCCCTTTTCCTTTTGAATGTACTTCCACCTTTAGATTTCTTCTCTCTCTCCAACTTCAACTTTTTCTGATCTCCTTGCATTCATTCCTTCCCTATCTTTACTTGCACATTTCCAACTCCTGACCTGTGTCGATTCATTAATCCTTTATCTAGCCACTTGGACACCTCCTGAAGGTGCCTTTTTCAAAGTCAGTGCATCTAAACCTAAATGCATGTTGCTGCCTCTGAAGCCACTGTCTGTAGCTGTGGTCTGAAGGGTTCCCTATATCACTGTGAGCAGGCTGTGTGTTAAAAAAGCGAGTTCCTCATTTTTACATCAACTTGACATAGCCACACCACTGAGTTCCCCCTTTGGAGCAACCTTTACAGGGCTTCTGCTGACAAGTGGAGGCTGACCCTTTAAATTCTGTAGGCATCTTTTTATAGCACTAATTTGTTCTCTATAGATGACTCACGGATTCCTCACTCCTTTCACTTTGCAACCCTCAAGTGATCAAAACCCTCCCATTGTTTGGAGCTAACTACTGTGAAAAAGTAGCTTTTAACCAGCCTTCTGTGAATCCTATCAATGCACTGCATCCATTTTTAGGAAATAAAGTTTAAAAGGCAATTTTAGATGGCACTGATTAAGTTATTTAAAGAAAAAAAGAAAACAACCCAGAAAAAAACCCCCCAATCAAACCCACTTGCAGTTGTAACACTTCCTATTTTAGCACCATCCTGGTTTAATTATGAGTTTGTAATTATATATTCTAACGAGAACTTTGCAATCCCTTGCTGTACACAACAGTGTCTTCCTAGTCACTGTTTTCAACACAGAGTTATCAAAATGTTCTCAGGATGCAATTAGTTTCTATGTTTTCTTATGATTAAAGCCACTGCAGAGGATGTTTCCCACAAATCTGTTATCTGAAAATGAACGTACTTAGTGCTGTGGATCCTATATCTGGAGATTCATTTGGGGCACCCAGCCAAATCTGGCAGTTGTCTAGGATTTTAGCTTCATTGAGCAATCAGTTGAACGTTCATTCACCATTTTTCCCTATTTTGACAGCAAAGAAGCACAATCAACTGCTCCTTCTTTGACAGGAATCTCAAGCACAAATAGCCCAGAGAAGCTGTGGACACCTCAACCCTGGAAGTGTTTAAAACCAGGATGGATAAAGCTTTGAGCAACCTGGGCTACTGGGAGGAGTCCCTCCTCATGGCAGGGGGCTTGGAACTGGATGATCTTTAAGGTCCCTTTCAACCCAAACCATTCCATCCCTGGAAGTTTTTAAGGCCAGGCTGGCTAAAGATTTGAGCCACCCTGGAGGTGTTCAAAAAACCTGTAGGCATGGCACTTTGGGACATGGTTTAGTAGTCATGGTGGAGACCAGCTAAGATGATGAGGGGACTGGAACATCTATCTTATGAGGAAAGGCTGAGAGACCTGGGGCTGTTTAGCCTGAGGAGGGATCTCATTAGTGCTGATCAGTATCTAAATGGAGAGTGTCAGGTGAATGAAGCCAGACTCTTCTCAGTGGTGTCCAGAGTCAGGACAAGGGGCAGTGGACTCAAACTGGAACACAGGAGGTTCCACATAAACATAAGGAAAAACTTCTTTACTTGGAGGGTGGGCAGAGCAGTGGAGCAGGCTGCCCAGAGAGGTTGTGGAGCCTCCTTCTGGGGAGGCATCCAAAACCCACCCAGACATGCTGCTGGACATGATCCTGATTTGGCAGGGAGAATGGACTAGACAGTCTTCAGAGGTTCATTCTGTGATTCTGAAGTGGGCTTCCAGGGTCCCCTGTATCATATGTAAGCAATGAATTCCTCGTAGGCCTCTCTAGGGCAGTTATTAGTAAGGATAAACCACCTCTGGTCTTGACAGGGGGTAGCCATTTTGTGGCACTCAAACTTTGAATATCTCCTGGAAAGGAGGGCAGCTTTGCATAGAGATTGAGACCTTGCTGTTCCAGAAGGTTCTTTTCATTCAGAAGGGCTGTCAGACCACCTTGTGAATGAACAGGGTGGCACCAGAAGGCCACGCCAGGGTGTGGGTTGGACCCCATTCCCTCAGGCAGCACTCACTGCCACCTGAAAAGAAGGGCAGGGTTCCCAGCTGGGCTGATGGCTGATAGATCTTCACAAGAGGATTTTAGTGGGGGAGCAAATTAGATTTCTCTAATGGGAGCTCTGTCGTTTATGCCAGTTTTCTGCCTCTATCAGAGGAAAAGATTGCTGCCAAGAAATGCTGCCTCCATTTAACAGGAAAGAACCCTGCAAGATATATATATATATTTTTTTTTTTATAGCAAAAAGTCCAGGCAAGGTACAGGAGAGATAAAAAGGACAAAAATAACAAGCCAGACAGGTAGTTATCTGTGCAAAGATATGAAGTCAGTCCAAATTATCAGCCTGGCCTTCAGACTATTTAGAAACCAGAACATCTTCTCCAAGGCTCTTGCCACAGTCTTCTGCCTGGTGCTGAGCATTTTTGGTGTAAATCTTGTATTTCTGAGAGAAGTTTGAGGTGTGCTGCATTTAGGCCTGGTGGGTCCTTTCAGCAGCCATGCACAAACCACTCCAGTATTTGTTTGGTATGTCAGAGCTGACTCTACAGGACCAGGAAACAGTTGCCTTAAGCCCATCCTGAAATAAGCAAGGGCAGAAAAGCCAGACGACAGCCATGTGTTCCCAGGTTCAAGGATCAATACTGCTGCTTTCAAAAGTGCCTTTTTGTAAAGCCTTCAGGCGCCTGCATGGTCCTGATAAATGAGATGCAAGTTTAATTTGAATCATTAATCTCCCCTGAACTGAGATTTATGAAAATTGAATTCCCAGATAGCCATGAGATCAGCCTTGCAGTTAAGTTTCTGCCAGCAGTGATCTGTAGAACCTCAGTCAGATTCCACAGAAAGAGGTGATGAGAAACTGGCAAGAACACCTCACAAAGCTGGTCTTGATACACGATGGAATCACAGAATGTTAGGGGCTAGAAGGGACCTCAAAAGATCATCCAGTCCAACCCTGCTGCCAAAGCAGGATCACCTGATCTTGAATATCTCTGGAGAGGGAGGATCCATAAGCCACCCTGGGCAGCCTGTTCAAGAGATCAGCTTTCATCCCAACCCAGCATCACCCAGGCTTTCTGCTGTCACAATCCGAATTTTCTGTATGGATTTTTGGGATGCTAAATCAGTGAGTGACAAAAATTCTGAAGGAATCCTACCTGAAGCCTGACAGATCAAAGTTAGCATTGCTGGCCACCTGGCCAGTCTGAAGGATTCCCTATACTTCAAACCTACTTTGTAGCTCCTTTTTCTGCAAAACAACTACAGGCTTTAGGTTTGCCTTCCAGTTGGTGAGCCCACACTGGGAGTCTGAAGAACTATCTTTATGCAAGTTTTCTTCACATGCAGGTTTTTTAATATTTATTTGTTTAGGTAGTTAGTTAGTTATTTATTTTCAAAAGAAAGCAAGCAGACAGAGGGGAGAAAATTATTTTATTTCCAGAGCCTTAAGAAAGAACTTTATGCAAGTTTTTCTCATGTCCAGTTAATTTTAAATATTTATTTACTTATTTTCAAATGAAAGCAAGCAGACAGAGGGGAGAAAAAGGTTTTATTTCCAGACAGCAGATCATTTTAAGTAGTTCTCTGAGCCAACTGCTTTTCAAGCTGTGCATCACACTTGTTAATGAGACTGTAGCACCCAGCACTCCTCCTTCTCAATGTTACAAACTATCAGTTTTATTAGTGCCTCTTACAGCCGAGTTACTCGTATTTTGCTATCACGTACTGCCAAAAAGCCTTAATCCAAAAATTAATACTTTTTCCTCGTAAGGGTAAGTCCTCATTATCTCCAGCCCTGCATCCAGGCAGGTTCCCCACAACTCGGCCTCCCCGCCAGCTCCGAGCTGCCTCTCCCCCGCGGGGTGTTCCGGCTGCTGTCTGGGGGGCTCCGTGCCCAGGCCAGGGCTGAGGGTGGCAGGAGGGAGGCCTCCTTCGCCTTCAAGCGCGCGCGCGCCATGAAGGGGCTGTGGGGCGCGGGGCCGCGGCTGGCGGATGGCCAGAGGTAAGCCCGGTCTGGGTCACGTCCCGCTCGCAAGTGGCCCGGCCTGGCCTGACCCAGGCACCGCGCGCCTGGGGCCAGGGACTCCCGGCCTTTCCCCCTCGCCGCCGCCTGCCCGGGGCCGTCCCAGGTCGGCCCCGCGGAGCCGCAGGAGGAGTCCGAACCGTGGGCCGGCCCGGCGGGGCAGCAGGGGGAGCACGATCCCGAGCCGGGTGCAGGAGCGGGACGAGCCGCAGCTCCAGCTGGTAGCAGCCACCGCGGGAGCCAGGCGGGCGGGCAACAACTCGGTGCCGCAGGCGGCACGGAAAGCCCAGCGCAGAAGCCGAGGATGCGGCGAACGCGGGCTTCGCCGCCTTCAGCCTCCGCTTAGCCGCGGGGCGCAGCGTCCCCGGCGGCAGCTGCGAGGCTGCCACAACTGCCAGGCTCCGGCACCCGCCGCTGCTCGGTGCCGAGGAGCAGGAAGCGGCGCTCAGCCGGTGCGGCCGGGTCCCAGCGCTTCCCCCCACCCCTGCTCCCTCCCCCTCCCCGCCCAGCGCAGAGCGGGCGCCGGCGGCACGAGCCGCCGCGGGAGCAGCAGGCGCTGGCGTCGGATGCCTGCGCTACGCCATCCCGGTGCTGCCGCGGCCTGGACTCCGCGGGGAGCGCGGGCGAGGAGGCGGCGGACGATCGGCGGGCAGCTGCGGGCGCTCCTTTGTGTCACAGGTCGGTGTTGGGGAGCGACGAGGGGGCGCGGGGCTGTGGGAGGAGTAGCCGCGGGACCCTGGCGGGAGAGGGGAGCGGCGGGGTAGGCTGGGACGGGCTCCTGCCGGATACCCCAGTTCCTCCCGCAGGGCTGAGGCTGGTGGGCGCTGAAACGTGCCCCTCGGTGCCCGGCCTGTACCCGCTGCGGGCATGGCGGGCGGGGGACTTGTTTGTATCGGGCTGACCGAGGATAGCCCTGGCAGGAAAAGTCCTGGAACCTCTCCGCAGCTCGGGCGGGGGAGCGGGGGAGCGGGGGGCCTCGGCCGCGGGGCAGGGGACGCTCCACCACCCCTCCGGGCCCCTCGCCCGCCGCAGCTTCCCCGCTGCCGGTGACTGGGAAGTTTCGGCCCAGGCACCGCTTGACCGCCGCTGTTGATTGTTTATCGCGGTGAGGCGGCACCGAAAATAGGTCAGAAATAACGTCCAGCTCCTACCCGCTGTTAAAGTGCCTCAGTACCGGCCGAGGAGCTCGGGCAGGCGGAGGCGTTGCTGCCTTCTCCTTCCTCGCCTTCCTGAGAAATAATGGGATTCTCCCAGCGTTTGAAATAGTGTTTGGTTGTTAATTTATTTTTAATACCTTTTTTTTTCTCCCGTGGAAAGTTGCTGGTCGAGCGCTAGGAATAGCTCCTAGCTATTTCCTGGTGTGCCGAGGGCGGCACTGGCGACTCCCCCTTCCCGCTCGCCTGGCGGGGCCGGCCGGGCTCTCTGTTCGCCCCGTCCGAGCAGGGCAGAGCCTGGGCTCCCAAACGCAGGCAGAGCGTTCCAGTGCGTGCGGCAGGGCACTGCAGTCGCTCCGTGCATGCTCCTAGCTCCTGTTACCGCCATCCGTAGGCTATCTTCAGGGATGAATTAACTCTAGGGCTCCGTGTGATCAGTAAGCACTCTCGTGGAAGTCATTTCGCCTTTCTGCCTTGTGTAAAGTCTTTCTTTTCTGTCTTGTGTTGTATTAATCATTTTTTTCAGTAGAACTTATTTGAAAACTTCTTTTTAATGATTGTATGTTGCAGACATACCACTTAGAAGGAAAACTGTGTAGTATAACTATAACAATGGCAATTGGGAAGATGTACAGTCATGGTGATATAAACTAAAGAGATGTCTGTGCTGAAGTGCTTAAGCTCACTTCCCCCTTCTTCTGGTTGCAGTGGCTTTTTCTGATTGAAAGGTTTGTGGAAGAGCAAATTGAGTACTTAGGTATCCTTTTTGTTGTTGTACTTAACAACTCATTGTTTATTAGAACCAAAAATACTCTTTCTTAGGAAGTGAACAATAATCCAGTCTCTGGTTGTACTTTGTGAGTACTCTAAATGAATGAAACACACAATCATCAGCTTGCCCTATTTCTTCCATGTGACTGTGGCACTAGTCAGAGTCTGTTACCTGCATTTGGTATGTCAGAGCACAACTCTAAATCTGAGTCAGCATTTTCCTTGGGTGGACCAACTTGTTTTCCTGCCTCTCATTTCTTCCCCTGTAAGCAGCGTAAGTCAGTGCTTTGGCTTTCCTTCAGCATGAATCCGAGATCGTTCTTTGGAATGGTTAAATTTCCCTCGTGAAATACAGTCCTGGAAAAACTGCAAGAACTGACTGATATAATATGTGAAAATACTAATTTTGTGCCAGACAACCCAACACATTCGGTGATTCGATTGAATTCCATTGCTGTAGCATTTTAGTTGTGGTTTGAGTTCAGCAAAACCTCGGAAGTAACACCTTGAGTTCTGTTGAGATTTTAGAGTTAAGCTGTGGTGTCTCTTCTGAAGCTTTGGTGGTGGACGTGCAACTGCTACCTGGCAGTCTAGTTTTGTGGGTTGAATATTTTGGTTTGGAAGTACTTGGTTTCCAGAGCTGGGTCTTTTCTATTATTATCTCACACAGAAGAGTTAGGGGATACAATTCCCAAGCAGGAAGAGATGTGAAAGTCAAGATCCATAGCTCTCTCCAGCATTCCCTGTTGACTTTGCTAGTCAGTTCTCCACCGAGGAAGACGCTTGACAAGTTCTGGGGGGCTTGATTGTTGTGGTTTCATGACCCTGTGATCAGCCGGTGACAGGATGTTTCTGTCAGTATCTCGCTCTCAGCAGGTAACAGTCTCTGTGAGGGTGCTGGGAGTGATTAGGATGGGATGTGTATGCTGTAGCACTTTGTCTAGCTGTGAAGATGGATAGGAAAGCAAAGTCTGGCAGAGGCGTGAGGCAGATTAGTGAGCGACAAGCTTCTGAGCTACTGCAGGTAGAGATATGGGAGCCCTGCCTGACCTCTGACACTTGTACTGTTAGTCCATTTCTTTGAAGAGAACCAGCCTAAGAGGCAGGTAACTAAATGGTTTTATTAATGTAATCCTGAGTGTGCTGGTGCCTGACTCTGTCTTGGCCTGGGTGCTGTCCCCAACAAATGTGGAAGTTAAACTGGTACAAAAGATGGAGCTCGGTGTGAGAATTGTAATAAATGATTGTGAATTCTTGTTACTGTTGACCTTGTTTCAGTGTTTGAAGTTGTTGCTGACGCAGAGCTTCTCAGCCTTGCTTGCTAAATGATTCATATTACGCTTTGTGTCTTCTGTCTTGAAATCTTTTTGTTCTTCTTCGGCCCTCAGTCCCTACAGACTATGGAGTAGGCTTGGCAGAATCTTGTTAACCAAGATGGAAGAGTTGCATTTTTTGTTGTTTCCCTCCCTCCCCTTCTCCTCTCTGTATGGAAAAATACAGTCTTGCTAGTGCTTTAATTGTTTTCGTGACAGGACAGATGAGTACCATCTGCATATTGACCAGCAATTGGTCTTGGCGGATATTTGTTTTCCCAGCCTGCTGTTGGATGTCAGGTACTTGTGACAGGCCATCAGCTCAGAGAGCTTGTAGCCAAAATAAAGTATCCATGGGAAGTACCAGTACTTTATTTTTACTTTTGGTTAAACTATGAGCATAACTTGAAAGTTTCTTGAATTACAAATTACTCTCGTGTTGTTTTTTTTTTTTTCTCCTAGTGAAAAAGCTTGGAAAATGTGATTTTCATTTTTAAATGGAAAGGTTGTTTACATAGCAACCTTTAAATGCTTTATATGTAGGATATAGGAACACAGAGTCACAGAACAATAAGGTTTTGAAGAGGCCTTTAAAGATCATCTAGTCCAACCCCCCTGTCAGAGCAAGTTCACCTAGAGCAGGTTGCACAGAGCAGCATCCAGGCAGTATCTGAATGATTCCAGAGAAGGAGACTCTGCCACCTCTCTGGACAGCCTGTGCCAGTGCTCCACCACCTTCATAGTAATGAATTCCCATCTCCATGTTTGGGTGGAACTTCCTATGTTCAATTTTGTGCCTGTCCTTCAACCTGCAAGTCACAATCTTGCTGGTTTACTTCAGGAGCGAGAGACTGGGTTTGACTGGTTAAATGCACTCAAAAGCCACTTCTTGTCCCTGTGAGCTTGCTACAATCAGACTGTGCCTCTGAATAATGCTGCTTCTGTGGTTTTCTGCTACAGCGAGGCAAAATAGTAAATTATGTCTTTACATTCTGTCTGCATTTGTTCACTCTGCCTTTTCTATGTGGCAAGACACATGCCGTTAACGTTTGATAAGCATCTGCTGATCTTGGCCTTCTCTAGCATTTCACTAAGCACTTTTTGATCACAGTCATTCATGGGATGCACCTCAGGAAATACTGTGTATAGAAACCAATGTCACTGTAGAAGTATGAAGAGAGCAGTGAAATGTTTATGCGTTCTGGTGGACAGCAAGTTCTGCATGGGAAAGCAATGTGCCCTTGTGGCCAAGATGGCCAGTGGGATTCTGGGGTGCATCAAGAAAGGTGTGTCCAGCAGGGCTAGGGAGATTCTTCTCCCCCTCTACTCTGCCCTGCTGAGACCACACCTGCAATACTGTGTCCAGTTTTGGGGCTCCCCAGTTCAAGAGAGACAGAGACCTGCTGGAGAGAATCCAATGGAGAGCCATGAGGATGCTTAGGGGACTTGAGCATCTCCCCTGTAAAGAGAGACTGAGAGCCCTGGGGCTGTTTAGTCTTGAGAAGGGTGAGAGGGGATCTGATCAATGTCTATCAATATCTGAGGGATGGGTGTCAAGTGGAGGGGGCCAATCTCTCTTTGGTGGTGTGCAGTAATAAGACAAGGAACAATGGACACAAACTTGAATATAGAAGGTTTCACCTCAAGATGAGGGGAAATTTCTTTACAGTGAGGGTGATAGAGCACTGAAGCAGGCTGCCCAGAGAGGTTCTGGAGTCTCCTTCTCTGGACACTTTGAAAACCTGCCTGCGTGCATTCCTGTGCAGACTATCCTAGGGGATCCTGTGTTTGTCAGTGGGCTAGGACTCAATGATCTCTTGAGGTCCCTTCCAACCTCTGACATTCTGTGATTCCTCTAGCAACAGCAGTTGGCATGTGGGTAGCGTGGCAGCGTTGCTGGTATTTGTCTGTCGTACAAGCTGTTTTCCTCAAAGAACAATACCTGGAACATTCGTGGTAACAAGAGCATACAACAAAGAGTATACAAGAAAAAAAATAAATTAGAAAGGGAGGAAATAAGGTTACTATAGTTTAGGGAGAAGTCAGGTGAGCAAACTTTGTTTACTTCAAGCAGGAAATCAGTGACAGCACTCTTCTTGGAAAGAGCAGGCAGAGAAATGAGGAACAGGATGAAACCTCCTGGAGTTCAACTTACAAGCTGAACGACTTGAAAATGCTAAAGCAGATTGAAATGACATGGCTTCTATTTCTGATTATATAATTTCAGTGCTGTCTTCTTTTTTTTGTTCAATGGATTTTTCTTCAGAAGTTTTGGATGCCTGAAGAAATTTAGTTGACACAGGAGCTGCACTGAAGCTTGGTGCAATGACAGAGCCTAGCGTAAACTGGGGGAACAAAAAGTTAATTCATGTGTCAGTTGGTGATGTCTCAGACTGAAGTGTGCAGCAGCAGTAGGAACTCCTGAGCATCCTTGTCAAGCTGTGATATTGCTGCAGGCTCAGCTCTTGTATATTCCAGAATGCTGGCTCCTAGCCCTACAACGAGCACCAGCATCTCTCTTTTGTCCTGTATCACCTCAGCACAGGTGTGCTAAGAATCCTGAACTTCTTATTTTGCAAGCAGTTTTGTTGAAAACAAGATAAGGAGTCTCTCATCAATATTTCTTACTAAAATGAAAAGATTCCTCACTTCTGGATTGCATGGCTTACATCAGGAAAATTGAAAGCATGTACTTCTTAGTGTTTGGATTTTTCAAGTAAAAAGTTACACATTTGTTACTTCTATAGAACTGCAGATACATCTTTATGCAAATATTTTACAGGATCTCACATATAAAAAAAACCTGTGCACACCACATGCCCAGCTTCTCAGAATTAAGAATGAATCTACAGCATTCATCAATGGTGCAGGAAGCCTGATGCTTGACTTCTGACATTTTGAAATCATAAGCTGGCTTGTTTTTCAGATCTAGCTCTCTTTATGATAATCACTACTTTGTTCATGTGGTGTAATGTCATGAATCTATCACAGAATCAGTAAGACTGGAAAAGACCTTTAAGATACCCCTATTACTGATCATGACATAGATTACCCCTTGTGTACAGGTTGTGAAGCCAGATAAGCTTCTCAGGCTTTTTAGCTGTAAAATGTACTGAAATCTCCGTGTGCTTTAGATATTTTTTTTCTAAAGTTAATAAGCAAGGTTTTTGGATTAGGTTTTTTTAGGTATCAGAGTGACTTGCTGTATATCTTTTTATCTTCTTTCTATTTATGCTCACAAGAGCAGTGTGATAATACTTGCTCTTCTGCAGGTTTAAGAAGTAGCATTGTAAGAAGCAGTATTTTTCTTTTCCAGGCTGTCAATTCAGTTGTCGCTTGATGCATAATGATTGTACATTTCCATGTATAAAAATTCCATCTAGATATCGTATTCAATGCTGCTGTCTTTTACTAGTAGAGATGCTTGTTTATCTAGTACTTTTAAACTATAGTATATATTGCTTCCCTGTCTATTTATGTGGCCCATCAAGCTTTCTATAAATATATATAGATGCATATGAGAAATATTTTCTGGGCAAACTTTGAGATTCTTCCAGCTATCAGATAATTCTAGGGCCTATGGGTTCATCCACCTCTGACTTTAAACCCCTTCACCTTAGAGAAATTATTCAGATCAAAATGTGCCAAGAGAGGATATTTGAAGTACCAAAACCTGAGGCATAGATAAGAGAAAACATAGATTTTACTGCTTTACATGTGGCACAACCCAGAGTGAAGGTTACAATGTTTGAGGTCAATGGAAGGTGGAAGTCAGGACTTGGATCTTCAAGTTTGTGGCCATTTCCTCACGCTGGACTTCTTTTTCTAGTGAAAGGTCTTGCCGCTGGGGTAGAAAGTTCTGAGCCATTGGGTTTTACCTGCTGCTAATTTTACTTTGCATATTCTTAAGATAGGACTACCTCTGTGAAAAGTACATTGTGTGACTCTGAAATTAATTTGGACGACAGTCAATGCTACAAATGTTTGGTCTGAAATTGGGTTGGTGACTAGAAGCTCTCATTGATGTCCTTTTAACTCCTGAAAAGTGTAAAAGCTGATGGAGTTTAAGTGGGAAAATGAATTTTTCTGGCTGATCAGTATGGTCAGCTGCCAGTTTGTCTTTCTCAGGTAGGACAGGAGGGAACAAGGACCTGGTTGAAAACAAATGAAGTACTTTTTACAAAGGCTTGTAGTGACAGGACAAGAGGAATGGCTTTGGGCTGAAAGAGGGGAGATTGAGGCTGGAACAGGTTTTCCAGGGAGGTAGTCAAGGTCCCATCTCTGGAGATTTTCAAGGTGGGGCTCAACAGGACTCTGGGCAACCTGATCTAGTTGAGGATGACCCTGCTGACTGCAGAGGGGGTTGGACTGGATGACCTTCAGAGGTCCCTTCCAACCCAGATCATTCTATGATTCTGAACCATCTTACGCTATTGCAGTGTGGTTGTTGGGCTTTCTTCCTCAGATACATTATGTTGTATTTAATAGGTGTTTTAGCTTTTAATTGTATCAAATGTGAAAGCAGCATATAAGGAATTTAATATCTCTGAAATGTCGGTACAAGAATTTCTGACTGAATATGACAAGTAAATGGTAGGAGAAAAGAAGTGAAAAAAACCCAAAAGCTATTTCATATAAAACGTTGCTGAAATTGTTTTAATAGCATTGGTAATGGTTCAAGGTAATTAAAAAAATAATTTCCTGCTTTATTTTGATGGGGCCCTTCAAGTCTAGCCCTTGAAGCTACTGCAGATGATTATTAGACTTGTTTTGTTTTGAATGTGTTATTTGGAAAACAGAGCAATGCCATCTTAGGTTTGTGTCAGTTGCTTTAGCAGCTTCTCACACATCAGTGTTGTTCTGTCAGTTAAATGCCAGGCGGGGAAGGGGGAGGTAAGAGGGGCAGAAAGCTTTCAAGCTGCAAAATAAACAAAAGCAAAACTTGAATTTGATAAAGCTGTTTAATAGAGACTTTGAAAGTAATTTTTATTTTGGCACTCTAGTGAGGAAGGAAGCAATGTCAGTGCTGTAAGGGTTGCTGTGGAGCTCTGGTGGGCACGGGGCTGGAGCAAGCTCTGGTGACCAGGGTGACCCTGTCTTCCTCCATGACAAGGAATGGAAGAGCCCTTCCTCAGCAAAAATTGTTCCTGTTCCCCAGTAGAAGCATGTTTCAGGGTCTGTGTGGACAGAGAGCTCTGGAAGCTGCTCAGTTTTCAGTCTCCTGTGCCTCCTTTGGGCAAGAAATAGTCCTGGTCCAGGTTGCCAGGGCAGGTCCCAGGTGCGTGGCTGCTTCCCTGGGCAGCCTGGCCTGTGAGCAGGGAGCAGGACAGAGCTTAGTCTGGGTTGGCACTTGGGCTCTGGGGCTGTCGCCCTCCCTGGGTGGGAGAAGTGCTGTCTCCTTCCTCTTTCAGCATTTCAAGTGCATCTAAGGAAGGAATGGAGGCTATTTTACTTAAGGAAGGGGCAGTTTCTCTTGCTCTGCCACTTAAACCGCTTTGCTTTCCTGTGCCAAGGCAGTGGCTTAAGGAGATGGGCACACTGTGGGGACAGCTAGCCAGAGGAACCACTGTGTTCCCCTTCCCTGCCCTGTCATTCTGATGGCACTGCTATTTGTGGATCTGTGCTTTGAAACAGGATAAGGAAGGGATCTGATCAAGCTCTGCAAAAATAGATGATTCCAATATGGTAACTAATTCATTTCAAAATGCTGTCCCACGAGCACTGTGTTGGCAGTGTTGTGGGGGCGATCTCCTGATGCTGCGAAGATGGGAATGAGCACCTGGGGCAGAAACTTCCGAAGCTGTTGCTGGTGTGGAAGACTTCCTGTAGGTTCACAGGCAAAGTTGGCTTAAATTCTTGCCATGTCCTTGCTTACGTCTTGGGGGTTAGATGTTGATATTGGTGTACTCTGTCAGGTGTATCAGTGCAGATGTTTGCAGGACTCCGCTCCACAATGAGTGAAATGTTGCAATAGAAATAAACCAAAAAACCCCTTGCAAAGTAAGCCCCAAAACACCTGTAAAGGTTTGTTTTGATGATGGTAGGTTGTTTTTTTCGCTCTCCACAACTGCCAGTGCAATTGCAGAGAAAGCTGTTTATGGGGTGGGTGGGAGCAGGTCTCCAAAGGTAGCAGAGGGAAATCCCTTAAAGACTTTGCTTCTGATATATTGTAATGTGCTATTTTCTCATGGTGCTTACTGACACCAGTTCCTTCCTACAGCATATATGCTGAGCTCTGCTCAGTTAGTTCAAGCTGCCACACAGTTGTCCAGCACTGCTGAGTTTCTTTACTTGAGCCTTGTTTCTTCAGAAACTTCTTTCCCTGAGCATTTTTTGATTCAAAAGCGCATGCAGTACCCTACATTCTTTTAGTCCCTTCTCTTCTAAGCAGACAAAGGAAACCAGGGAGTAATTTAATTTTATTTTGGGGGTTTGTGGGGGATTTTATTTGCTGGCTTGGTTTTTTGGTTGTTTGCCTTTTATTTTTACCCTGCTAGTAGCTCTTGGGTTAGACTTGGTTTGCTTCAGGCATCAATGGTAGCAAAGAGAGTGGAGATACCAAGGACAGAGCACTAAAATCTGGTGCTTGACTGGTTTTGGTAATAGCTAAGTAAACTTTTAAGGTTAGGTGTGTTTAGATTGCATATTAGGTAAAGATCCTTTCCTGCAAGAGTGGTCAAGGATTGGAACAAGCTGCCCAGGGAGGTGGTGGAGTCACCATCCCTGGAGGTGTTCAAGAAATGTGTGGACATGACACTTCAGGACATGGTTTAATGGCCATGGTGGTGTTAGGTGGAAGGTTGGCCTTGATCTTAGAGGTCTCTTCAAACAGAAACAATTCTATGTTTCAACTCTGTGCTCTTTCATTCGGAGGGAAACAAGAAATAAGTTGCTGCAGGAGCCATCTGAGGTTGAAGAGAATAGCATGGCTCTTCCCTCACCTGGTCACTATGAAGACAAGCAAGGAGCAAGAGCTTAGTCTTCCATCAAACTGACATGTTTGCTACCATATGTTTTTGAAAAGCTTTAATGCATATTCTGAAATGCTTTCCCATGACCAAGTTAGGTTGTTGCTCACAATGGCAGTCTGCTTAATTGTCCTTCAACTTTATTCTTATATCAAACAACCATAGCTAAACTGCACTTTATATTAGAATCACATGGTTTGACTGTAAAAGTTATGCATGTTTGTGGAACAGAAGAGTTGCAGGCAGGGTCTTTGAAGACCTATGGTCAGAAAATCATCAACAAAGGAAGAACAAAAAAGAATCAATGGCATTTTTAGGTGGGGTATTGAATAAAGGCAGTGGACAGAAATTAAGAGAAAGTCAATCCAATGGTTTATATTTCCAGACTCTGATTTTCAATTTAAATTAAAAAAAAAATCAAAATTTTTAACCTAAATATATGTGCTTTAATGCTTATCTCCATTTGTTTTGTTAAAATGATAGGAAACTGGAAGCAAAACCACAAGGAAAAAAATAAAATCAAGCATTGTATTAAAGATACAGTACTGGAAAGCCAGCCTCGAATCAGCTGACTTTCTGTTAGGTTCTACACACAGGATCACAGAATGTTAGGGGTTGGAAGGGACCTCAAAAGATCATCCAGTCCAATCCCCCTGTCTCCTTCCCTGGAGACATTTGAAACCCACCTGGATGTGTTCCTGTGTGATCTGTTTACTTAAGAGTGTTCTCTGGTGCTCCATCCAAGTTAAGACTGCCTCAACATATTAATAAGTGATGTCTCTCACAGGTGAGTAGGAAATAATGTAAGTTGAGGAAGTAAGTGATTAGGAGGGCCTTGCTAGATCACTTGGAGCTCTCTTTGCTGCACATCATACTCTATTTTGCTACTGCAGCAACAGCTCTGTCTGCTGAAAGAAGAACCCTCGAGTCATTAAGGTTGGAAAAGACCTCTAAGATGATCAAATTACCCCAACACCCCCACACCCACTAAACCATGTCCTGAACTGCCACACCTGCATCTTTTTTGAACACCTCCAGGGATGGTGAGTCACTGGAGGTCTTCCACTTCTCTCATATCTAGGGAATCAGTATGGGCTTTGATACATTAGTACCATGTGTTTCTAAAATAACTTCCATTTGTTTGAAAGTCTTAATGGACTTTTTCCATGTTGCACATGCAGCCTATCACCAGAGACAGTAGTGTAGAAACTACTGAGGAAGTGGTTTTGTGACCACTGAGCCTGGATCAGATTTACCACCAGATTATCTCCTAATGTAACTTCGATCAGGCAGGCCAACTATCCCATTTCTTAAGTTAATAAGGGTACACAATATCTCATTTGCTCTGACTTAATGCCTGCTGTGGGGGAAATAGGTAACTACTTGGCATAAAGCCTTCCAATACAAAGCAAGCCTGTCAGATCCGAGCTGTATTTACTGTCTTCTCAACCCTTGACCTCAGAGCAGATACTGGAACAAAAACTCAACTCTGCAAATTGTGCTGTGTTGTATTTACAGAGGACAATAATATGGAATTATTACCTCTTAAAAAATACTCTATAGTTAGATTTATTTTTCATCTCTCTTGAAATCAAAGCTTTGGTTTTTTTGACAATAAGTTTGAGATGTATCTTGGATACTCTTCTGATTTATAAAGTATGGTGGAGTAATGACTTTAACAGTCATAGCAGACATTTTAATGCCAAATTCATTCATCCATGTGAGACTTATTCTTCATCTAATGGCATTCCTTGGTACATGGGATTCAAAGAGATACTTTCTTCTTTTGCATGAGTAGGAAAATGAAGTGTGTGTTAAGTACTGTCAAAGAAACCCTTAATATTTTGTGAGGAACCTATTCGCTTGGTCTGAATAAAATCGTTTTATTCATAGAATGGTTTGTGTTGGAAGGGACCTTAAAGATCATCTAGTTCCAACCCCCCTGCCATGGACAGGGACACCTTCTACCAGCCCAGGTTGCTCAAGGCCTCATCCAACCTGGCCTTGAACACCTCCAGGGAGGGGGCATCCACAACCTCCCTGGGCAACCTGTTCCAGTGTCTTCCCACCCTCACTGTAAAGAATGTCTTTCTAATCTCCAGTCTAAATCTGTCCTCCTCCAGCTTCAATCCATTCCCTCTCGTCCTGTCACTACAAGCCCTTGTAAAAAGTCCCTTCCTGGCTCTCTTGTAGGTCCCCTTCAGGGTACTGGAAGGCTGCTCTAAGTAGTCTCCCCAGAACCTTCTCTTCTCCAGGCTGAACAACTCTAAATTTCACAGCCTGTCCTCCCAGGGGAGGTTCTCCAGCCCTCTGATCATCTTCATGGCCTCCTCTGGATCTGCTCCAGCAGTTCCGTGCCCCACTTACACTGGGAGCACCAGAACTGGACCCAGTACTGCAAACGGGGTCTCCTGACAGCAGAGCATTGTAGCAGAATCACCTCTCTCCTCCTGCTGGTCACACTTCCTTTGGCGCATCCTGTGACGACAGAGGACACGGACTCCCAGTCGAAGATGTTTGTTAAACCATTCTGCTTGCCTTTTGTATGGTTCCAGGTCGTCCAGGAGAAGCAGTCAAGGTGTGGTCAGCAGTGCAGTTGGCTGCTTCCTCACTAGCATGCACTCATCGTTGGCTAACAAGTTACACAAGAACTTTTTGGAACATTAAACAACATTGCCCCTTACTCCATCTAGCTACT
This sequence comes from Indicator indicator, assembly GCF_027791375.1. Classification (NCBI taxonomy): domain Eukaryota; kingdom Metazoa; phylum Chordata; class Aves; order Piciformes; family Indicatoridae; genus Indicator; species Indicator indicator. The sequence continues at coordinate 64,722,966 of NC_072011.1, read as the reverse complement.
AATAAAGTATCTAGCCCTCAATTCAAGGGCAAAACATATCTCCTTCAAGGTCACCTAAACACAAATCATCCTCCATAGCATCCCAGGACATGGTTGGCCTTCTGGGCAGCTCGATAGTGAATGGACAACTTAACTGATGACTTACACTGTCCACTCTCCTTGGATCTTAGCATGAGAGTTGTAGTATTTGGTTCATTTTCACTCACTGAGCTGGTAGACAGGAACAAATTGGGACAAAGGGCAGGTAGCACATGAACTCCCACTGCTTTGTAGCTAAATGTTGCATTTTGGTAAGTCAGGCTCATAGGCAGTCAAATTTGTGCCAGTTATTTCATATCCTTTTAACCAGAACTTCTAAAATGTGGGGTTTGTTTTTAGGAGGTCTTTTGTAAAAGACAAATCAAGCATCCCATTTGGTTTGCTCATGTTCTCTTTCTTTGCAAATTGCTGATGAAACTGTTGCTCATGGAGAGAAGTTTTTTGTTGTTGTTGTTGTTTGTTTGTTTTGTTAGGGAGTCCTCAACACAGAAAGGGCATGGACCTGATGGAGCAGGTCCACAGGAAGGCCACAAAGATGATCAGGGGCTTGGAACACCTCTGCTACAAGGACAGGCTGAGGGAGCTGGGGGTGTTCAGCCTGGAGAAGAGAAGGTTCTGGAGAGACCTACTAGCAGCCTTCCAGTACCTGAAGAGGGCTGCAGAGGGACTGTTTGCAAAGGCCTGCTGTGATAAGATGAGGGGCAATGGTTTGAAATGAGAGAAGAGCAGATTTAGGTTGGATGTTAGGAATGAATTTTGCACCATGAGGATGGTGGAACACTGGAACAGGTTGCCCAGGGAGGTGGTTGAGGCCCCCTGTGTGAGGTGATGTTCAAGGTCAGGCTCCCCAAGGCTCTGAGCAACCTGATCTGGTTGAGGATGCCCCTGCTGACTGCAGGGGGGTTGGACTGGATGACCTTTTGAGGTCCTTTCCAACCCAAACCATTCTGTGATGAAGTATTTTTGTTTAGTGGGGATTAGTGGCTGAGGAAAGAAGACGCTGAAGTTAGTGTCCAAACTGGGAGCAGTCATCCAGTGTGGGGTCTGTTTTGCAGCAGCTGGCCAGTTGCTGTAGATTTATCCTCATTGTACCTGTGGGATACATGATCTTCTGCCCAGTCTAGGGGCCATGAAAGGTTAGGAGTTGCCATCATTGAAGGAAAAAGACACATAAGTTGGGAAGCAGACTATTAACTGTGCTGGTCACAGAACTTTTCATGTTAAACTTTTTAATGGAGAAGCTTAGAAGTGACATGTCATTTGTCAGAGCAGACAAAGACCAATGCTAGGGTAGAAGGGAATAAGCCTAATAAATGTTCAAGATGAATTACTGTATCACATCCATAATCTATTAATAGGGGAGAAGAAAAGAAATAAATGCAACATGTTAATGACTTCCGTCCTCAGTGGGAATAATCAAGTTGTCAGCTCAAAGTAGTGAGTATGTTGTTTTTATCAGTGTGCTGCATACTGGGCCAAGATATTGGTGCTAAATTTAAAGCAAAAATGTAGGCAAATTTGAATTTTAATGCTTGATGAAGCTGGTTGTTTATCTAGCCTGTTAAAATGTCATAGATATCTCACATTAGCTGTGTCAGAAATGGTGAATCAAACCTTACAGTGGCTGGCTGAGAAGTAATCTAGGCTTAGAGAAGCAGCCAGGAAGAAAACTAATAGTTGAGTTTTGCCCTGAGCCCTGAAATTAGGTCATTAAAAATAAAAGCTGTATTTAAGTAACTGCAGTTATTTACATTGGTAGAATTATTTATGACTGGGAAGCTTTAAAAAAAACATATTGAATAAATCCTGATATCACCTCAGGTGGCCAAGAAAGCCAGTGGCATCCTGGTTTGTGTTAGAAACAGAGCAGCCAGCAGGAACTGGGAGGTGGTCATCCCCGTGCTCAGCACTGGTGAGGCCACACCTGGAGTACTGTGTTCAGTTCTGGGGCCCTCACTCCAGGAAGGACATCGAGGTTCTGGAGCCTGTCCACAGAAGGGCAATGAGGCTGGCGAAGGGCCTGGAGCACCTGGGCTATGAGGAGGGGCTGAGGGAGCTGGGGGTGTTCAGGCTGGAGAAGAGGAGGCTGAGAGGAGACCTCAGTGCTCCCTACAGCTGCCTGAAGGGAGAGGCTGGAGTGAGGAGGGGGCAGCCTCTGCTCCTTGGTGGCAAGTAAGAGGACCAGAGGAAATGGTTTCAAGCTGAGCCAGGGAAGGTTGAGATGGAATGCTAGGAAATTCTTCTTCATAGAGGGGGTTCTCAAATATTGGAATGGTGTTCCCAGTACAGTGGTGGAGTCACCATCCCTGGAGGTGTTCAAGCAGCCTGATGCTTAGGGGCATAGTTTAGTGTTGACCCTTCAGGGCTGGGTGGAGGGTTGGACTGGATGATCTTGGAGGTCTTTTCCAACCAGATTTTCTGTGATTCTGTAAGCAGCTTATTCTGCTTTTTCTAAGTGATAGTTGTGTTGTCTCTTTAAAACCAGGAAAATGAATTGAGTCACAGAATGCCAGGTTGGAAGACATCCCAAGGATCTTCTGGCCCCACTTTTACCTATCTACATATCCTATATACCTCCACTTAAGGGTCAGGGGTTTTTGTTTGTTTCCTTGTTTTACAACATGATGATTATGCCATTCAAAATTCAAATAGCCTTTCCTTTCTACACCCTCACCTTTTTAATTATGAGAACCAAGTTTTAGCTGTAGTGCTGGGAAGCTCAAGTCTTCACCCAAAACATGGTGATACAGGTGCTGCAGAAGGCATTTTAAAGGAGTGCAAGAGGGCTGTGCTTGATGGATGCAGTAGTCCAGGCTCTCTCTGCAGGACATGCCAAGAGAGAGGTGAAATGATCAAAATAAGTGTCTGGTTCTTTGCTGAATTAATACATACAGTGAATTATGCCTTTTTTTTTCCTTTTTTTTCAGCCTCACAGTAATTAAAACAAAAGAGGATATTGACTTGGATGAGTTTTGGCTGTCTGGATAGAACATATTTCTAATCACAGGCAGAAAAATTTGGCAGGTCTTGTGCATGGGCTTGCCAAAGTCTAGGTTTACAGTCAGATTGTGCTGTCATGCACTCTCAGAAAGCAGGTATTAGAAACAGCCTTGCAGATCAGGTCAAGAACTCTGTTTTCACCACACTGAGTTTCAACTAAAGGCTGCATCCAAGAAACAGCTAAAATTGGACTTGGAAGATAGTTCTCAGGTAGGGGGACAAACCTGTGAGTCATCAGCACAGAGATAGATGGTGGCTGAGTTTGTGTTGGCAGCTGCTGGATGTCTTGAGCATAAAGGAGAAGAGGACAAGGGGAAAAAGGTTAGGGATGGAGGTGTACAAAGCTCCTCCAGAAAATCCGAAGGAAAAAAATTACCTAAAGGCTGTGTTAAATGAGCAGCTAAGGGGAAAAAAAGGCAGAGGAAAATAAACATTTTGTTGTACTTTCATTTGCAGGATTCTCTATTTTTGTTTTTGACTTCAACCAAATATAAAATATTAACTCTAAGGCTGGATCAAGTTCAATTACTTAGAATTTTGCATCTTTTCTCTCTGTTAAAAAAGAACTTAGTCCTTTTTAAAAGGGAACTGGTATGACACAGGCTGTATTGTAAACAAATAGAATCAATGTTGGTGCCACTTGGTGTAGCTTTATGGCATTAGGATTGTACAAGTAATTATTTGAGGGAAGGGATGCCATCCAGAAGGATCTTGACAGGCTTCAGAAGTGGGCTATGAGATGCAACAAGTCAAAGTGCGAGGTCCTGCACCTGGGTTGGGCCAGTCTCAGGTGCAAATCCAGGCTGGGTGCAGAGTGAGTTGAGGCTAGCCCTGAAGAAGGTGACTTGGGGGTGTTGGTTGCTGAGAAGCTCCCCTGGAGCCAGCAGTACTTTCATGCAGTCCAGAAGGCAGCTGTGTGCTGGGCTGCATCAAAGGGACTGTGGGAGGCAGGTCAAGACAGGTGATTCTGCCCCTTTGCTCTGGTCTGGTGAGACCCCACCTCAAATCCTGCCTCCAGTTGTGCTGTCCTCAGCATAAGAAGGATGCAGAGCTGTTGGAGTGAGTCCAGAGGAGGGCCACAAAGATGATCCAAGGGCTGAAACACCTCTGCTGTGAGCATATGCTGGGTTCAGAGGAGGCCATAAGGATGATCAGAGAGCTGGAACACCTGCCCTGTGGGGAGAGGCTGAAACACCTGGGGCTGCTCAGCCTAGAGAAGAGAATATTCTGAGTGGACCTTTTAGCTTCCAATATCTGAAGGGATCTTACAGGAAGGCTGCAGGGGGACTTCTGGTAACAGTGTCTAGAGACAGGACAAGGGGGAATGGCTTGAAGCTGAGAGGGAGTAGGTTCAGGCTGGATCTTAGGAAGAAGTTCTTCATTATGAGGGTGGTGAGACTCTGGAGTAGACTGCCCAGGAGGTTGGGGATGCCTCCTGCCTGGGGGTGTTCAGGGCCAGGTTGGATGAGGCCTTGAGCAACCAAGTCTAGGTGAGAGGTGTCCCTGCCAATGTCAGGGAGGTTGGACTAGATGATCTCTAAGGTCCCTTCCAGCCTAGGATATTCTGTGATTAATAATTTGTAGTATCACACATAACTTTTTTTTAAATTGCAGATAATGTATTTTATTCTTTCTTCACTTGCTCTGTTTTCTTCTCTTCAAAGCTATGGCAAAACCAGTTTATTTCCCAACTTGCCTGCAGAAGATAGGACAGATTCTGTGTCTGTAGAAGACACTAAGTTCCTCTAAGAAGGGATAACTAACTCTTCTCATTTGTTTGTGTCTGAAATCTACTGGTTGTCAGATAAAAGGGAGACTTATTTTTTTTTTTTAATGCCCTAATGGTTTAAACACACAGGGGACTGAATCTTAACAGGCTGTTCTAAGGTAGTGGTTTAGCAGGAGCTTCAAGGAGAGCTTCAGAATATGAGGTGGTATTGACCTACTTACGGTATTTGCTCTGAGAAAGTGGTTCTTGGGTTCAGGGCCCTCCCTTGAATTTTGTCCCCAAAGGAGAGGGGATACAGAATTTGCCAGGAAGGTTTCATCTGACCTGTTCCTGTGAGTTTTCTCCGTGGTAGCTATGTAGGACTGCGTGGGGGCATGAGCTGTATTTGATGACTCAGGCCAGAATATCCTCCTACTTCCTCATCACTGCATCGCTGCTGATGAGCTGAGAGGCTCACTAGATGGAGATCATGGAGGCTGGTGGGTGGCTGGGGGTGTACCAAAGTCCTCTGGGAGCTGCGTTTTAGAATCCCTTAGTGGAGACAGAGATAGTTGGGTTGCCAGCTCTTCTGGTTCATCAGCAGATTCAACTCAACCCACGGCACAGCTTTGCCAGAGCATGGACTTTATGAGTTCAGAGATTCATAGAATGGGTTGGTTTGGAAGGGTTCTTGAAGATCATCCAGTTCCAACCCCCCTGCCATGGGCAGGGACACCTCCCACTAGAGCAGGTTGCTCAAGACCTCATCCAACCTGGCCTTGAACACCTCCAGGGAAGGAGCATCCCCAGCCTCCCTGGGCAACCTGTTCCAGTGTCCCACCACCCTCACTGTAAAGAATTTCTTCCTAATCTGCAATCTGAAGCTCCCCTGCTCGAGCTTCAATCCATTCCCTCTTGTCCTGTCACAAGGTGGTTTTTTTAACTTTATTTTGCAAAAACAAGTGTTGGACACTTGGAGAAAGCTGAACATTGCAGCGCACAAACTGAGGGCACACAAAGATGATCCAAGGGCTGGAGCACCTCTGTTGTGAGGATAGGCTGAGGGAGCTGGGGGTGTGCAGCCTAGAGAAGGGAGGACTCCAGGGGGACTTCAGAGCTGCCTGCCAGTACCTGAAGGGATCCTGCAGGAAGCCTGCAGATGGACTTTTCCTGAGGGTGTCTAGAGACAGGACAAGGGGGAATGGTTTGAAGCTGAGGGAGAGCAGGGTTAGACTGGATCTTAGGAAGAAGTTCTTTAGTATGGGGGTGGTGAGACTCTGGAATAGGCTGCCCAGGGAGGTTGTGGAAGCTTCCTCCATAGGGGTGTTGAAGGCCAGGTTGCATGAGACTCTGAGCAACTGAGTCTAGTTGAGAGGTGTTCCCATAACGGGGAGGTTAGATTAGATGATCTCTGAGGTCCCTTCCAAACTAAGCCATTCTAGGATTGGAGAAGGCAGGGGTTGTTGCTGGGACACAGGAAGAGAAGCTGAAGAACATGAGCACTGAAAAATTCTAGAGAGAATGCCATTAGTAAAATATTTGTTTGTTTGTTTGGTTTTCAGTTCAAACAGGATGTCTTTGACAGCAGTAGTGAAGAACTGGAAGACTGGTTAATGAAGATACTAAAATGGAATGCTTAGCAGTGGAGGTAAGACATTCTTTGCCCCTGCTGTGGTTTTTTAATCTTACTGTCTTGCAGTTCCCAGTACAAGGAGCTAGATTCATGGTAGTGTTGCCCAAGCATTTCTTGGGAGAACAAAGCTGGTTTAGGAGGTTTCTGGACAACTCCATCTGCCTTTTCATTGCACTCTTGGGTGCCCTGATGCAGCTGCTGTAAAGTATCACTAAAATGATCAATTTAGGAAAACAAAGGAGAGTCAAAAACATGTATTTTTCCTTCTGGTGGTCCTTTGAAATCTGGTATCCTGTGATGCATTTTTGTCATGTGGCTTCAGAAAAAGATTAATTTGGATAACTAAAGAAGTGAGGAAAGGAGGGACTGACCAAGATGTATAGGAGATTTTCCAACTGAAGAAGATAAATAAACACCTAGAATGTGAAAGAAAGTAAATTTGTGGCCCTCAATATGGCATCAAGTGGCGTTAGCTGACATTTTAACTATGGGAAATGTTCAGTCTCAGTATTTAAATACTTTTGAATATTGAAATGCTGTTTTGATTCTGCTAAGTAGTTCCTGGAAGTTCTGAAACCTTCTTGCTCTAACCTTCTGCATTCTTCTCATTCATTATCAGATCTTGTTAGGTGTTCCTGTGCTATGTTAAACTCCGATGCTTACAGGTAGTTAAGTTCCTACTGAAGGCTGCTTCTGCTTTTTCCAGAGCTAATTATATGCTTTAAAATACAGCAATGAACTCATTCAGTATTAAAATGAGTTGTAGCCATTTAATGTCATTGAAGTTAGTGAAGTTTAGCTGTAATTTTAAATGGAATCTTCTACAAATCCTTCTAAAGGAGTTGAACTTTGTTTTTTCGTGTGGTTAGCATACGAAACAGAGCCATTGTCCCAAGTTCTGATTTTCTCCTTTAAAGTATTTAATCACTGTTACCCTTTCTGTTATGGATTTCAAAACACAGTATTTTCCTTTGTGTTCATGGATTCATCAGTTGATAGAATGGTTTAGGTTGGAAAGGACTTTGAAGATCATCCAGTTCCAAACCGCCACTATGGGCAGGGACACCTCCCTCCAGCCCAGGTTGTTCAAGGCCTCATCCAACCTGGCCTTGAACCCTTCCAGGAAGGGAGCATCCCCAGCCTCCCTGGGCAACCTGTTCCAGTGTCCCACCACCCTCACTGTAAAGAATTTCTTCCTAATCTCCAGTCTCAATCTCCCCTTCTCAAGCTTCAATCCATTTCCTCTCATCCTATCACTACAAGCCCTTGTAAAAAGTCCCTTCTCTTGTTGATGAGAAAGATTTTGACAGAAAAGTAAAGGTTTGGTTGATGTCAGCCCAGGGCTGGTTTTGCAGTTGCCACTGGAGCAAGGTGTGGATGCCACTTTTCCAAATGCTGTTGCTCTGTTTCTGAATTAGAACACATGCTGCTGTGTTGTGTAGGTGAACCTGCTTTGGCAGGGGAGTTGGACTCAATGATCTGCAGAGATGCCTTCCAACCCCTAGCATTCTGTGATGGTTTGCTAGACCTGCAGATACTGCTTGCCCAGGCAGCTTTTAGTGGGCTGGCTGGGAATGTCAGCTTGACAGAGGAAGGAGGGAGTAGCCCCAGCTAGAGCCGTGCAAGCACAATAGAATGCCACAAGTTCACTGGACAGCCCTTTTTGGCAGCTATGCTTTTCTTGTTAACTCATTCATAAAATGGACCTTTGAACTTGTCTAACTGAACAATTTCTAGATTGTTCTGAGCTTTCCTATAAGGGGCCTAAGGGACCTTGAAGCATTTGGGAGTGACTGCTTGGCCCAGCAGCTCCTGCAGTAACAGCTTTTCTTTCTCTCAGCAGTGGCTAACTGTTCAGGAACATAGTGCCCCTCGTTGTGCTGGGAAGCCTGAGGCATGTGGTGTCTTCCTTCCTTGAAAATAGAGTTTCATGAAATGCAAACTGGATGAGACTGCCCCTTGGCATCCTTTAAGATGTTTGACTTTTTCCTAAGTATTTTAAAACGAGCTCCTTCCTGAGGTATTGGACAGACCCATCACAGATTATATGCACAGCCCACAAGGGTTGTGGTGGTTGTAGGATCTCTGGATCTCTGCTCCATGGCAGATCAGGTTCCATGTGCTTGCATTTTGGTGGGTGATGCACATAGTAAAATCATAAAATGTATTGAGTTGGAAGGGACCTTTCAAGGTCAGGTAGTCCAATCTCCCTGCAGTAAGCAGGGACATCTTTAACTAGATCATGTAGCTCAGAGCCCCATCAAGCTTGACCTTGAATGTCTCCAGGGATGGGGCCTCCACCACCTCCCTGGGCAACCTGTTCCAGTGTTCCACCACCCTCATAGAGAAGAACTTCAATACTACAGATGCTGTAGTTGGGATCTTGCAAACTACAGGGCCCTTGATCTGAGTTCTTCATATTGTCCTTACAGCTTCAGAAGCAGAATTGCTCTTTCTCTGTCCCTGTTACTTCAGTAATGTACTGTTTCTGGTTTTGTCAAGTGCATGCAGAGTTCTTGTGTTGGCTCTTAAACCAAGGTCAGAATTAACTTCTTGTTTATAACTATGAAATCTAAACCTGGTGCTTGAAGCCTTCCAGCTCCTCTAGAGTGAGTACAGAAAGGTAAATCTTATCTTGAGTCATTTGCCAAGATAATTCAGTTGGTAAGCTGGAAGTGGCTCTTAAAGGTAACTTTGCATTCAGGTGAGTGATACCTGCTGTGGCAAGGACTTTTGTTGCCTGCTCCTGGGTTAGAGTGTCAGCTGTACTGCCTGCTCCTACACAGGCGCATTTGTGTTGGCTGCCACTTCACAGACACCCAAATGCATGGTCTAAATTCCAGAAACAAAAGAAAACCCATTCAGGTTTGAGCCAGGCTACCTTTTTCTGACTTCATTGATTCTGCATGGACTGATGTGATTCTCCCTCTCTACTCCTCTCTGGTGTGACCCCACCTGGAGTATTGTGTCCAGTTCTGGAGCTCAATCTGAAGCGAAGGCTCTGAGGAGACCTTCTTGTGGCCTTCTGGTATCTGAAGGAGGCTACAAGAAAGCTGGAGGGGGACTTTTTAGGGTGTCAGGTAGTGATAGGAGTAAGAGGAATGGAAAAATAGAAATGGGTAGATTCAGATTGGATGTTAGGAAGAAGTTGTTCCCCATGAGGGTGCTGAGACACTGGCAGAGGTTGCCCAGGGAGGTGGTGGAAGCCTCATCCCTGGAGGTTTTTAAGGCCAGGCTGGATGTGGCTGTGAGCAACCTGATGTAGTGTGAGGTGTCCCTGCCCATGACAGGGGAGTTGGAACTGGATGATCCTTGAGGTCCCTTCCAACCCTGACAATTCTATGATTCTACGATAGACTGGCTTTGAGTTTTGGGTTTGCTTATTCCTCAAACCAGAACAGTGCTTGCAAGAACTGGGAAGTTTGAAGGCAAGTGTTTGCAAAAAAGTGTAGGCTCTTTTATTAATGTAGATGAATGTTGTTGAAGAAAAAACAGCAAAATCCAGACAACCCTGTAGGATTTTAATTAAAGTATCAGCAGGCAGTTGTAAATTAGCAGGAATGTGCCAGTCTGTGCCTGCAAAGAAGACAGTGAGAATTAACACTTTACTACTAAGACTGACTAAACATGGGGCATGTTGCTCTCCTTAACTCCTGCCTTCTCTCTAGAACCTCTCTTTCTAAGGCCTTCTATAACCTGGGCAGGCACTTTCTCTGCCCTGTTTGGTCACACTGTAATTCAGCTTGTCCCTGTCCTCATGGCAGGGTTGAGGCACTGCTGCTGCACAATCATTCTGCTTCAGCAAGGGCTGGAAGTAGCCTGTGCTCAGTTTCTCCTTGGCAGTATTTTTCCATCTCCAGGCAAGTATCAGAGCAGAGCTGCAGTTTGTAGGTATCAGTAAATGCCAGGATTGTATTATGCTGATGGTGTGTTGTGAAACTCCTCTGATAACAATTTGATTCCTTCAAAACAAAGACAGAAATTATTGTGGGCAGGATTTGGTACATCCTAGATTCTTGTTTACCCCAGGGGCTGTGTATTTAAGGAAGCTGTGTAAAATTGTGTCCTTTTTAAGGACTAGCCCAAGTATTATTCCCAGCTTGTGTTCTAAAAAGTTTGTTTTCTGTTTGTTTGCAGTAACTAAGGTGCTGACAAGTTTTGACTTCTTCATCCTCATAAACATGAGTGAAGTTCAGGCTATGGTAGAATTCTCCGTGGAGCTCCACAAATTCTTCAATGTGGATTTGTTTCAAAGAGGGTAGGTGGTGCCTCCTTTCAAACTTCACCCTGGTGGATGGCTGATGTTGGAAAGACTTTAATGGGTATCATCCCATAGTTTTGCTTCGTATTTTATTGGCTGTTTTTATGGTGACCTGAAAAACTGTCTGTTCCTTGTTGGAAAAGTGTATACTTTCTAGGAATTAAAACTGAATGCTCAAATAAGTTGGTCGGAAACTTAAGTTGTTATGAAATAATTTCTAATTGGGGAGGAAGGAAGCTCTGTAGATTTAGAGGGTAGATTATATTCTTATCCTTTATATATCTTATACTTTACATTTTCATATCTTAATTTTTCTAACCCCTTTACCGTGTCCTTGTCGTAAGAAGGACACAGAGCTGCTGGAGTGAGCCCAGAGGAGGCCACAAAGATGATCCAAGGGCTGGAGCAGCTCTGCTGTGAAGGATAGGTGAGGGAGCTGGGGGTGTGCAGCCTGGAGAAGAGAAGACTCCAGGGAGACCTTAGAGCTGCCTTCCAATACCTGAAGGGATCCTACAGGAAGGCTGCAGAGGAACTTTTCATGAGGGTCCCTAGAGACAGGACAAGGGAAAGTGACTGGAAGCTGAGGGAGAGTAGGTTTAGATGGGATCTTAGGAAGAAGTGCTTCAGTGTGAGGGTGATGAGACTCTGGAATAGGCTGCCCAGAGAGGCTGTGGCTGCCTCCTCCCTGGAGGTGTTCAAGACCAGGCTGGATGAGACCTTGAGCAGCTGAGTCTAGTTGAGGGGTGTCCCTGCCCATGTCAGGGGGTTTGGAGAAGATGATATCTGAGGTCGTTTCCAACCTAAGCCATTCTAAGATTTTGTTTGGAGTATGATAGGTGTTGCTCTTGAATAACTTAAAACTCTTGCTGCCCCAATTAACTTACACCTTTATCAATTTGGCAGTGGAGAATTTCACCAGCTTCTCTCTTCCTCTCACTCTTCTGCCCCTCCACAGTTGCAGATGACTCTATACTGCCTCATTAGACTCTCCTGACTAACTCTTGCTCCACCAGGTCTTTGTAGAAGGCTTTTGCATATTGCTTTCATTTGACATTACCTGATTGTCCCCAGCTAACTTTCTAAGGTTCTCCTTTCCCATGGCTACGTAGGAAATAATGCTCTGCAGCTGATTTTTGAGTTATTAAAGACAGTTGGTCACCTGGCAGTGTGGGACATTGCCCTACTGTCAATCTTCTAACAGATTGTCAGTGAAATGAGATTGTCAGTGCTGGAGTTCTTATATTTGCTTTGGCTGGGTGAGGCTGTGTTCAGTGTTTACAGTCAGGGAACAATATAGATGAGGGTTGATTTATGATAGCTCCTTTTTCCAAAACATTGCAGAAGAACTTTGAAACATAGCCCTTTGTTTGTAAACTTGTCTTAATTCAAGGCAGTGGGTGGGGGCAGTGGGGCAAGGTTATTATTTTTTGTTGGGTTGGGGGTTAGTTCTTTTTGTTGTTGTTTTGTTTTGTTTTTTTTTTGACTGAGTTGATGAAGGTAAAGTAACAGGAAAATTTCATTGCTTTGTGGTGCACATAGTTCTTTTATTAACCCTCTGAGGTGGATATTTTAGAGAGGAGTGATACAAAGAAAAGGCATCATTGAGAAGGAGCTCAGGAGAAAGAGGTATAAAATATAGCATTGGGTCAGGGGAGGGCCACGATGATGATCAGAGAACTGGAGCACCTCTCCTATGAAGACAGGCTGTAAGATTTAGGGCTGTTAAGCCTGGAGGAAAGAAGGCTCCAGGGAGACCTTAGAGCTGCATTTCAGTATCTGAAAGGGGCCTACAGTAAGGCTGGGGAGGGACTGTTTAGAAGGACTTGTGGGGATAGGATGAAGGGCAGTGGTTTGAAACTGAAGCAGGGGAGATGTAGGTGGACATCAGGAGGAAGTTCTGCACAATGATGTTGGTAAAATACTGGAACAGGTTGCCCAGGGATGTGGGTCAGGCCTCATCCCTGGAGACAGTCAAGGTCAGACTTGCTGTGTCCCTGGGCAGCCTGATTTGGTTGGAGGTGTCCCTGCAGAATGCAGTGGGGTTGGATAAGATGACCTTTGAACATCCCTTCCAACCCAATGCAACGTGTCAATCTGTGACTAGCTAGCCTCTGCCATTGCCAATGTTACTGTTTTCAACTATTCTTTTACTAAAGCTAGCTTTTCTCTTAATTTGACCTGAAGCTGGTAGTGCCAGAAGTGATCACCCATTGTATTTGCTACCATTTGCTATCAAAGTGTATGCAACAAACTGTTTAAGTCTCCTTTTTTAGGGAAAATTGTAATTTTATTCTTCACTAGAAGAAGAGCACTAAGGAAAGCTTAAGAGATCTGGGAAAACACTGAATATATTCAAAGTACTACACCAAAAAAGCACAGTCTGTACTTTTTTTCTCCTAAAACTGTAGCTTTTTTTTTTTTTTTAATCTCAAGAGATAGGTGGGAGAGTGTAGAATATGAACAGTGTCGTAAGTCTAATAGGGAAGGGCCTGAAGAGAAGTCAGTGTTTTTGTTGTCTTAACCTTACAGTTCAAGTATTTCCTCAAAAAGTCAGTTGAGAAGCAAAGCACAGCAGTGGAATTACCAGGGCTCTACTTGTCTTGTTTCTTTTTAGCTTACTCATTCAAAAGCAGTAAATTCAGTGGGCAAGTTCAGAGAGGTGGATGCTGACACCATGAGAAAAGTGATGTGAGTAGAAGCTGCCTTTTCAAGCTGAGCCTTTAACTCTGGGCAGGTGTCAGGAAAGAGAGGGAGCTTCCACAGTAATTTGAAAGACTTGAGTAATGTGACTATTGCAGTAATTTCTGTCAGTTTGGGTCAGTTCTGGTATTTTTCTAAAGAATTACCTTTTTTTTATTGTAGTATTTATATAGCTATAATATTACATTGTCAGAGGAGCTCTTGGATGATGGAATGAACCTGCAAAAAAAAGAAAACCTTTAGCTTCATTATCAGCTTTCCATTTTTGAGCTACCACTGTGCTTAGCATAGTTTATCTCACCAGAAGCCAGATGTAGAATTGACTGTGTCCTGGTTTTGTTTGGGCTTGTGTGCATTCATGCCTAGCCAGTTTAGCATGCCAGCCTCACAGAGTTAAAAGCATAAGGACCTTCTGAACTGTGGAAAATAAAATGTTGGCTATTGCAAGTAATCACATTGAAGTGGAGAGCCCCCTGCTTAAAAACTTGGTAGATTTTTATCTGAACTGGTTGGTTGGGGAGTGAGTCCAGATTCTCACTCATGTGACTATTGGAGACATCACAATTCCCAGCCTAAATTTCCTTCTGATCAGTTGCTAGTTGGTGATGTTGTTTTTCTTTTCTTAACAGCTTTGTCCTGTGCTTTGAATGACTTTATCAGTCCCAGTGTTCACCCTGATGTATTTTTAGATATCAGTCCTCTCTCTCTTTTATGAGACAAGAACTGAATCATTTGGTAATTTGAATTTGTGGCACATTCCCTTCCCCTCCCTATCCTAATACCCAATCAAAACCATTCTCATCTCTTCCTGGGTTTGTAACTGATGGAAGGAATCTGCCAGCTCTTGCATGCAACTGCAGCATGTTTTCTTGGATCTGTATCTGTAGTGACAGCATTGCCAGAAGCACTTATGACTGTGTTTAGACTAACAATTAATTTGTACTTCAGGAATGAATCACTAGAAGCTGTGTTGATGTCCCTATATCTTTGTGGTTCCAGGGTTACTTCAGACTAGATTTAATCATGTTCTCTGGACCAGATGTTTTCCTTCGTGCCTGGATTTTGAAGTTGTTGAGACCTTTTTGTGTCCCCAGGGGCTGAAGTGCATTTTGTGACTTGTAGATCAGAGCCTGTGGTTTAGCTGTTTCCAGGAGACATCTAGGAAAGCTCTCAGTGAGCTGAATCAGCTTGCAGGAGACTGGGGTCATTGGGGAAAGTAGCTCAAAATCACATTGCTGATCTCAACTAACCTGTAGTGCAGACTCAACCAAACTGTCTCATAGTATTTCACTTCAGGTCAAATTTACCTGAAGGGTTCTCTGGTGGACTCACAGTTACAACCACATTATTCTCCTAACTGATCCTTTAATGCAGACTTTATTTTCTTTACTTTTAGGTAACTGTAACTGTTCTAAGTGGAGGAGAAAGGCACAGAACAAACACTTCCTTCTGATACATGAGGCTTGTCTCTATATGCTCCTTGCTTCTCAACTAGTAAAGGAAAGGTTGTTCCTTTGTGATGATTTTGGTTGTTTGCTTCTTCTGAAAGTTGCAGAAATAGGTAGCATAGTTAAATAGTAATTAAGTAGCATCCTTGTCCAGCAGTTTCATTGCACTTCCTTATTATATAAGAAAAGCAAGCTTGCTTTAAAACCTCTTTGCTCCTGGTAGCTCTGTTGGGTTATTTTAGTCTGTTGTTACATTCAAATAAGGCTTCACCTTACTTTCCTGTTTGAACAGCTGGAATGTGATGAGAGAAATTTTTGCCCAAGCGGTGACTAATCAGAGAATCACAGAATTGTAGGAATTGGAAGGGACCTCTGAAGATCATCTAGTCCAACCCCTGCTAGAGCAGGCTCACGTGGAGTAAATCAAACAGGAACACACAGATGGGTTTTGAATGCCTCCAGAGAGGAGAGTCCACAAGCTCTCTGGGCAACCTGTTCCAGTGCTCTGCCACCCTCAAAGGGAAGAGTGGCAGTCTCATACACTTGAGAACTATTAGAGGTACAGGGCTTCTGTCATGAGGTACTGACCAGAGCCTGTCATGAATTACTGACCAGAGTTCATAGATTCATAGAATGGTTTGGTTTGGAAGGGTTCTTGAAGATCATCTAGTTCCAACGCCCCTGCCATGGGCAGAGACATCTTCCTCTAGAACAGATTGCTCAACCTGGTTTTGAACACCTCCAGGGAGGGGGCATCCACAACCTCCCTGGGCAGCCTGTTCTAGTGTCTCACCACCCTCACTGTTAAAGAATTTCTTCCTACTCTGCAGTCTAAATTTCCCCTCATCAAGCTTCAATCCATTCCCTGTATGATCAGTTTAATGTTACTTCCTCTGCTGTGGATGGGCAAAAGTTGTTTGTTGTTTTGCTTTGGGTTCTTTTGGGTACTTTGCTTTGGGTTTGGGGTTGGTTGGTTGGTGTTGGGGTTTTGTGGGTGTTTTTGTTTGTTTGGGGAGGGTTGGTTTGTTTGTGGGTGGGTTTGTTTGTTTGTGGGTATTTTTTAATCTCTTTGGCCAAAAGCTGTTTCCTGAACTCTCCTTATTTGCCACACTGGCAAATCCTGTGTCTGTGTCACTGTGCTTCCCTATTTATATTCCCATTCACATGCTGTCCCTTACTCCTGTAAGTACTTTAGCATAAGGGCTCTTCTCTGTTTGTACAACAGACAGCTAGTCAATTTATTAGGTTTATTAGTGAAAGGCCTGTTCTGCCTACTTACAATAGTCACTAATGAGAATAACCTTTTAGTACTTTGTCAACAAGCTTGTTCCAGGGAACTGAAATGAAAATGGGGTTTGGATGTGGAACAGATGACAATATTCTCTTGAAACTTGTTTGTGTGCACTGAGAGCACTGCATGCTTGGTGTGTTTTTTTTTTTTTTTTTATCTTCTAGTGATGCTAATATCAGCTCTACATGGACAGTTAGAATATGTGATGTCCTACCTGGTTATGTGATTTTTGCCTACCTTTTCCTGGTATTTAAAAGTTTGTGCAGGCAGAAGGCTGGGGGACAGTAGAGGCAATTGTAGCAGTGTCTGTAAGAGAAGTTTGGGATGTTTCCCTGGTTATAACGCTGCTCTATTTCCTGCCATTGCCTGCTGGTTATTTACAGTCATAGCATCATTTTGACTGAAAAAACCTTAAAGATCATCAAGTCCAACCTTTCTCCAACTCGACCAAGTCTGATGCTAAACCACGTTCCTCAGCACCACATCTCTGCCTCTTTAAACACCTCCATGGATGGGGGATTCAACCACTTCCCAAGGGAGTCTCTTCCAGCCTTTGAGAACCCTTTCAGTCTGTTCGATTTTGGTTTGGACTAAAAGATCCTTGTAAAATAATATCATGACTTTATATTAGTAATGAGAGACAGCCACACTATTAAAGCATTTTTGCTTTACAAATCATGGAATCACAGAGCTGTTGTAGTTGGAAGAGACCTCTAAGATCAAGCCTAACATCAAACTAAGACTACCAGGCCCATTAAACCATGTCCTCAAGTGCCATGTCCAGAGATTTTTTGAACACCTTTGGGGATGGTGACTCCACCATCTCCCTGGGCAGCCTCTTCCAATCCCTGACCACTCTTGCAGGAAAGATTTTTTTCCCTCATCTCCAACCTTATGCAACTTTAGGCCATTTCCTCTCATCCTATCACCTGATACTAGGGAGAAGAGACCAACCCCCACCTCACTCCAGCCTCCCCTCAGGGAGTTGTAGAGAGCAATGAGATCTCTCCTCAGCCTCCTCTTCTTCAGACTAAACAACCCCAGTTCCCTCAGCCTCTCCTCACCAGCCCTGTTCTCCAGACCCTTTTCCAGCTTTGTTCCCCTTCTTTGGACCCTCTCCAACCTCTCTATGTCCTTGTAGTGAGGGACCCAAAACTGAACCCAGTATTCAAGGTGCAGCCTCACCAGTGCTGAGTGCAGGGGCACGATTACTTCCCTGGTCCTGCTGGCCACACTATTGCTGATCCAGGCCAGGATGCTGTTGGCCTTCTTGGCCACCTGAGAACACTGCTGATTACATAGTTGTTAAGCAACACTCCCAGGTCCTTTTTCACCAAGCATCTTTCCAGCCATTGGTTAACAGATAAAAGAATACTAAATATCTTTCACTAAAGACACTTTATCAGATTCTAACATAAAGGACATTGTTGGAGGTGTATCAGGTCAGAAATTAGGTTATTGGTAACATTGCAGAAACACTAAGTTGTTTGTGAACCTGGATCCCATTGAAAGTCAAAGTTTAAACTTCAGGAAGTTTGGCTTTCTGTTGTTTGGTGTTTTTTTTTTTTAATCTTCCATAGATTTATATTTTTCCTGTGTGCAGGCAGTTCCTGGTGTATGGGAGCAGCACTGACATTGTCTGCTCCATGTGTGCAGTGCAGTCAGTTAATGTAGCAAGAAAGAAAATACTGAATCAGAGTAGGAATTTTAATGAACCTCCCTATGATTACACCAGATTTAATGAGAAATACTGCAAGAGATGGAAAGTTGTATTTTTTGTCTGCCTGCAAGGAGCTGTCTACATTTGGTTTATCTTTTATTAAGAAGAAACTGGAACCTCCAACATGAGAGGCACGGACCTGCTAGAGCAGGTTCAGAGGAGGGCTACAAAGATGATCAGAGGGCTGGAGCATCTCTCCTGTGGGGGCAGGCTGAGAGAGTTGAGGCTGTTCAGCCTGGAGAAGAGAAGGCTCCAGGGAGAGCTTATAACTACATTGCAATATCTGAAGTGGACCTACAGGAAGGCTGGGGAGGGACTGTTCAGAAGGGCCTGTGGTGATAGGATGAGGAACAATGGTTTGAAACTGGAGCAGGGCAGATTTAGGTTGGATATGAGGAGGAAGCTCTTTACTGAAATCAGTGAAATACTTGAACAGGTTGCCCAGGGTTTGAAGCCCCATCCCTGGAGATATTCAAGATCAGACTCGATGTGTCCTTGGGCAGCCTGCTCTAGTTGGAGGTGTCCCTGCTGAGTGCAGGGGGGTGGACAAGATGACCTCTGAGGGTCTCTTCCAACCCAGTGCAACCTGTGAATTAAAACTGCAAAACACTTCCAGGAGGAACACTTTTTCCTTCTCTTGGCTATGACAGGAATGTGTTTTTTTTGTTGTTAGCATATGATCAAAGGAACTTTCAGGCTCAGCTGTGTGGTTTTCTCTTTGAGTCATGCACTCAAGTCATACTTTTACTTTCAGACTACACTTCTGGATGCCACAGCTTGCTGGAAATAAAGTGTTGTGAATTGCCTCCTGACACATAGCTTAGTATTGTGCTGTGATCTTTACTTAGTGTAACGCAGTCTGTACAAAGGGAGAAGAAAGCTGTCAGATGTGTCTCACAGTTGCAAGGTGAGCTCTGCTCCCCAACTTACGGTTTTACAAAAATGCAAATAGCAGTGACAGTGGTTTAGGAGTTGGAGGGTGGGCTGTAAACTCAAGGGAACAGAATCATAGAAACATGGAATCATAGAATGGTCCAGGCCAGAAGGGGCCCCTAAAGGTCATCTAGTCTGACCTTCCTGCAGTCAGCAGGGACATCCCCAACCAGATCAGGGCCTCGCTGAGCCTTACCTTGAATATCTCCAGGGAAGGGGCCTCAACCACCTGCCTGGGCAACCTGTTCCAGTGTTCTACCAGCCTCATAGTGAAGAACTTCTTCCTGATATCCAATCTGAGTCTGCCCTTCTCTAGTTTGAAGAGTCTGTTGAGTTTTAGAACTGGATAGGTTTCTGATCCTGCAGTGGATGCACTCATGCAGCTTCTGCTTGTTCTGAGGCCAGGGAGATTCCCCTTGGAGTGCAGAAGAAAATTTGTCACCATGAGAACAGTCAGACATGGTAATCATCTCCCAAGGGAAGCAGTGGATTCCCCAACATTGGGCAGTTTTAAGACTCAGCTTGACAGGGTGCTGGAACATCTCATTGTAACTAGACTATTACTTAGAAAGGTTGGACCAGATAATCCTGGGAGTCCCTTCCAGCCTGACATTCTGTGAGAAATGTCTGTGGAAGCTCCAACCTCCATGTTAGGAAGAGATCCCTTGAGCAGGAGAGGCCAATGATGTCAGTATGATCTGCTGAGTGAGAGCAGCCCAGAGATTAGTATGTTTTGAAACCAAACCTCTGTTTGAACTAATGCATTCATCTCAGCTGGCATCCCTGCCTGCAGGACACAGAGTTCTGACAGACTCTCTCAGGTCTGTCAGCTGTAATTTCCCTAAGCTCTCCTGTGGAGGTGCAGAGCTCGCCTGGCGGTGCCAGTTTGCAGAGTTTCTGCCTGCTTCCTGCCGCCGCAAGGGCACTGCCCTGAGGGTTGTGCTGCTTTTGCTGTTGGAGGTTGTGCTGCTGGGTCCAGGCAGCAGAACTGCTCTATGTGCTGGTGTAACTGGGGTGCAGCAGAGGGGTGAGAGTGAGTGCCTGGGAGGACAGGGTAGAGGAAGAGGGGAAAACAGAGCTCCTTGAACTTGATTTTGTGCAAAAATCTCTCTATTGTAACAGTGCAATCTCATTTGCAAGACATTATTCTTAGTATTTCTTTGTTATGAGGAGAGGTGGGATTTCACAGAGTGGTTAAGGTCAAGTCCAGCCTTCTACCCCACCTCCATGACAAAACAGAAGGACTTGCCCGTGATACTTGTTGGGGAAACAACCCTAATCACCGTGGAATGCCACCTCCCTTTATGTAGGTCAGCTCTGAAAGGAGGAAGGTGGTGATAGGGAAGTTTGCAGACATCCAGAGCAGCAGAGACCTCCAGCTTCCAGCTCCTCAAGGAGAGCTTGGATTCTGCAGTGGGTTTTGCAGATCCTAGCTTACAGGGAAGCAGTGGTGGGAGGCCAGGTTCATAAGGGAAGCACAAGGATTCCATGCCCATGGAAAGATTGAGAATCCTCGGTGTACATACAGAGTACATTATACCATCACCTTATGGATACAGAGAAATGTTTGGGTTGAAGATCATCTAGTTCCAACCCCTCTGCCGTGGGCAGGGACACCTTCCACTAGACCAGGTTGTTGCCTTATCCAACATGGGCTTGAACACCTCCAGGGCAACCTCTTCCAGTATCTCACCACCCTCACTGTGGTGTATGATCAGCTGGATGATCAACTCTGCATTTCAGACGTGTTCTCTATGGTTAGAGCTGCTTCTTGGGACTTTTCCCCATCGTAGTGGTCTGCCCTTCTTGGTCTTAGGATTTTTGTTTGCCTTCCCTACAGCCATTTGTTTCACACCATTCCCAGATGCATTCTCCAGACATCTTATTTCAAATTCTTCTGGATACCATCTGGAGTTTGCTGCAGTGCTCGTCACGGTTTTGTCAAAACAAAAGCCTTTGACAAACCTTAGGCTGTAGAAAAGTAAGATTTTGTTTATTTGCTTGTTTAATTCTTTTAGCCTTGTTGGACAGGTTCAGTGGGCACTGCATGTCCTTTGGGTACCCAACTTGTGGAACCTGGCAGGAGACAAAGGAGCTTGGCTCCTTAATCTATACTCATGGCACTTGTTTATTTAAACTGGCATCAAAAGTTTAATTCTTAGGAGTTTGGATTTTTAACTTTGTTCTTTTAAGGGTCCTTTGTGCCAGGTACTAGATGAAGGAGGTGTTAGGAGACCAAAGATGGTTTTACTGTAGGAGGTGGCTCTACTGTGGCAAAAATTAAAAGTCTGTTCAAGAACAGCAACTTTTTCCCTTTCATGAAGGGGTAAGAAGTGTTTGGGAGTCTTTTGGTTTCAATTCTTGAAGGCTCACCTTACTCTTTGACATTCATGAGCTTTTAGGATCCTCTTAAGAATGTGAATTTTGGAATTTTGAGGAACAGGTCTTGACTTCTGCTGCTAACTTTTCATTGCTTGCTTGTAACAGTGCTCTGCTAGTGAGGGTGGTGAGACACTGGAACAGGTTGTCCAGGGAAATTGTGGATGCTCCCTCCCTGGAGGTGTTCAAGGCCAGACTGGATGAGGCCTTGAGCAACCTGGGCTGGTGGGAGGTGCCCCTGCCCATGGCAGGGGATTTGAAACCGGATGATCTTTAAGGTCCTTTCCAACCCATTCTATGATAATGTTCTCTGAGCTTAGTCCTTAAGAACTAAGTTGCTATTGAATCCATAAACACAATACACACTGAGCAGATCCACTTCTCTCAATCTTTTTGTAGCTGAAACTCTTGAATTTGAGGAAAAAAACAACTTGCAGGAATTGGCAGTACCATTGCACATTATTTCTGAGCATGGAGTCCCAGCCTGACCTGAGTCCATTGTCATGTCATGGAAGGCAGTGCCTTTGCTTTTCCCCATTGGCTCTGGGGTTCTGCCTGTAGTAATAACCTCTACTGGATTCAGGTGGATGAGTGTGTTGATCTGATTTACTACACAGTTGCTGGAACATCAAAACTTGTTTGAGGAGGAGCAAAGCCACATAAAAGGGGTTTGGGACTGCAAATTACTCCTGCTGCCTGACTTAAATGAATCACAAAACTGTACCTTGCTAGAAGGAAGAAAGATAGATGCTTCTGATTCTGATATTTATCTTTCTCAGTGTCCTCATATAACATCTCAGAGCAGTGGTTTGAAACTGTGATGATTCAATTTTAAAACTTGGACTAGAGGAGGTAATGTGGCTTCCTTGACTGCCATAGCATTCTAGGGGAGAGAAGATGAATGATGACCTTGGTTTGATGCATCTTCCATGAGACCCAACAGTTCACCTTGGCTTTTTTGTCATGATTCTTTTGCAACAGTGTTCATTGTGGTACCTGAATTTCCACCTCTGTTTAAATATGCGGTGTATTAGCTGTGAAAACAGATATTGCTTTGCAGTAAAATGAGCTGCAAAGTGAATTTCAAGGCCTGGGTCCTTGCTTACTGACAGATGAGAGGAACAGAATTGCACAGCTGCAAAAATTAAAAAATCTGAAAGGGCAGTAAGTGCCAAAAAACTACTTGTCAGACTTGTCTTCTGCTCTCCCATCTGTTGTGTTTGTTAAACCTTGCTTTCCAAGCTAACATGTTATCACAGAATCATAGCATTGCTTTGGTTGGAAAAGACCTCTAAGATCACTGAGTTCAAACATCAACCCAACACCACCATGGCCATTAAACCCTGTCCCCAAGTGCCATGTCCATGCATTGCTTGAACACCTCCAGGGATGGTGACTCCACCACCTCCCTGGGCAGCCTGGTCCAAAGCCTGACCACTTTTGCAGGAAAGAAATTTTTCCTAATCTTCAACCTAAACCTCCCCTGGTGCAATTTCAGGCCATTTCCTCTCCTAGGACCTGATACCAGAGAGAAGAAATCGATCCCCACCTCACTCCAACCTCCTTTCAGGGAGCTGTAGAGAGCAATGAGATCTCCCCTCAGCCTCCTCTAGACTAAACACCCCCAGGTCCTTCAGCCTCTGCTCACCAGCCCTGTTCTCCAGATCCTTCACCAGCTTTGTTGCCCTGCTCTGGACCCTCTCCAGCACCTCAATGGCAATGTCTTGTGATGGATCTGAGTAAAAGCTTCTGCCTGTTTGCAAGGGGTGGAACTTTGTAAACCCTTGATCTTGGTTACCAGAAAAACCTGATGCCCCATACCTTTGTTCTCAGAAAATTGCAATGTTCAAGCCACTCAGTGGTTAAAAAGTTGTGGTATCACAGAATGTTATGGATTGGAAAGGACCTCAAAAGATCATCTAATGCCAGAGCAGGACCAGCTAGAGCAGGCCACACAGGAACACACCCAGACAGGTTTTGAAAGTCTCCAGTGAAGGAGACTCCACAACCTCTCTGGGTAGCCTGCTCCAGGGCTCTGTTTAATGCAAAATCTCAAATGAAAAATATTTTTGAGCTAGATAAATAAACTTAAAAGGTTGTAATCTAAGAGAATACAGAAAATCATTAACCCTGAAGGTGAGCTTCATGGAGCTCTGATGATTTATAGATGCGAGGTAATTTACTATGAATTTCTTTCTTGTTCCTTTCAGTAATAACAGGAAGTAAGAGAGGGGCTTACATTATAAACAGCCTACTATAAGTTAAGATATATTTGATTAAGTAAGAGCTAATGTAATTCTTGGATGTTTATATGGCTCTTTAAAGAAGGAAAAAATATTTGAGAGTTTCAGGGATTTAGTTAAATTTTCATAACCACTGCAGGAATTCTGTGCCTGTAGTAAGAACATGGGCAAAAGGCTTTTGGAATAATAAGGCAAAATTCCCCAGCTGCATTTACTTTCCCCTCTCTCCTGTCTGATGGACTTAATCCTGTTTCATAACCAGCTGCAGGGACCTACTTGAGGCATTAATCTCCCAAATAATTCTCGTCAAACTTTTGGGCTGAGGACTGGTTTATGTGTGTCTTGAATTGTCAGAAGTAATACCTGCCAGAGAGGTGAAATACTTCTGAATTGTAATTCACTTCTGAGGGAAAGGCAGCGTGGCCAGCAGATCAGGAGTGGTGATTCTGCCACTCTGCTCTGCTGAGACCTCACCTGGAGTGCTGTGTCCAGCTGTGGAACTCCCAACACAAGAGAGACATGGACCTGCTGGAGCAAGTCCAGAGGAGGGCACAAAGATATCAGAGGGCTGGAGCACCTCTTCTACAAAGACAGGATGAAAGAATTGGGGCTGTTCAGCCTGGAGAAGAGAAGGCTCCAGGGAGACATTAGAGCTATATTTCAGTATCTGAAGGGGACCTACAGGAAGGCTGGGGAGGGACTGTTTAGAAGGGCTTGGAGTGGTAGGATGAGGGGCAATGGTTTGAAACTGGGGCAGGGCAGATTTAGGTTGGACACAATGGTCTGCACAATGAGAGTGGTGGAATATTGGAACAGGCTGCCCAAGGATGTGGTTGAAGCCCTGTCCCTGGAGACATTCAAGGTCAGACTTAACTGTGGCCCAGGGCAGCCTGATCTAATTGGAGGTGTTCCTGAAGACTGTAGGGGAGATGGGCAAGATGTCCTTTGAGGGTCCCGTCCAACCCAACGCAATTCTCTTTTTACATTTGCCACTTCAAAAATCACTGCCTGTGCTGTATTATTCACTGTCTTTTAATACTCTTTTCTTTGTTCCTTTACACTTCTATTCCCTTTCTGATTTGTGCTTTATTCAATGGCTTTTTGTGGTCTTTCATTTCTCTTTCCTTATGCTTTTACTCCATGTCTGATTGTCCCCTTTGCCTATTATTTGTCTGCCTGTGCCTGCCTTGTCACTCAGCAGAATACCTATGAATATTCTGATGACTTTGTGGTGGTGTTTAAAATAGAGCATTTGTGTTCCACACTCATTTCAGATGCTTGAAACATCAGAAGCATGCTCAGATTGCCTTGCAAAGGGGCTGCTGGCATTTGTCACTACAGCCTTGTGACTGCTCCTGTGAAATACTAAATATCTTTGCTGTTTTTCAGATGGATTTTCATAAATACATTAAAAAATCAGTCATGTAGAATCTGTAGTAGCAAGAGGCTCAACTTGTTGACCACACCCGGAATACTGTGTCCAGTTTTGGGCTCCCTGTTTCAGGAGAGGCAGGCATCTGCTGAAGAGAGTCCAATGGTGCAGAGCTATGAGGATGATTAGGGGACTTGAACATCTCCTGTGAAGAAAGTCTGATAGCCCTGGGGCTGTTTAGTCTGGAGAAGAGAAGGCTGAGAGGGGATCTGGTGAATGTCTATAAATATCTGAGGGGTGGGTGTCAGGATGAAGGGGCCAGGTTCTATTCAGTGGTGCCCAGGGCTAGGACAAGGAACAACAGGTACAAGCTGGAACACAGGAGGTTCCCCCTCAACATGAGGAGACACTTCTGTACTGTGAGGGTGCTGGAACCTGGAGCAGGCTGCCCAGAGAGGTTGTGGAGTCGTCTTCTCTGGAGACTTCCAAACCACCCCTGAATGCTTTCCTGTGTAACCTGCCCTAGGTGATCCTCCTCTGGCAGAGAGGTTGCACTTGGTGATCTCTGGAGGTCCCTTCCAGCCCCTGACATTCTGTGATTCTGTGTGACAGAGAGATGTGGAACAGCAATGGAAGAACATTCTCTCTCATCATTGGATTCTTGCAATATTTTGCTGACTCAACCTCTCACCATAGCTAGGAAATTTTCTGTTAGTGCAGTAGATCCCAAGAGCTCTCTGAGGCTGTGTCACAGCTGTTCCTTCCACTGGTGAACAGATAAGTTTAGAAGCTGCCCTGCAGGTGACCCAAAGTGAATTTTGCAGCCTGCCACGTTCAGTGCTTGCTCCTGTTGATGTGACTGAGCATGTTCAAGTGTGCAGTGTGCCCTCTGGGATACAGGGAGCTGGAAAGGTTGGATGAGATGCTCAGCATAAGCCAGCAGTGTGCTCAGGCAGCCCAGAAGGCAAACCCTGTCCTAGGGAATGTGGCCAGCAGGGCAGGAGAGAAGATTCTGCCCCTTGACTCTGCTCTGCTGAGACCCCACCTCCAATACTGCCTCCAGTTCTGGAGTCCCCAGCATAAGGACACAGAGCTGCTGGAGTGAATCCAGAGGAGGCCACAAAGATGATCTAAGGGCTGGAGGAGCTCTGCTGTGAGGATAGGCTGAGGGAACTGTGGGTGCTCAGCCTGGAGAATATTTGGGGGGACCTTACAGCTGCCGTCCAGTACCTGAAAAGATTCTCCAGCGAGGCTGCAGAGGGACTTTTCATAAGGATTTCTAGCAATAGGACAATGGGGAATGGTTTGAAGCTGAGGGAGAGTAGGCTTAGAGTGGATCTGAAGAAGTTGTTCTTCAGTGTGAGGGTGGTGAGACTGTGGAATGGGTTGCCCAGGGAGGTTGTGGATGTGTCTTCCCTGGAGATGTTTCAAGGCCAGACTGGATGAAGCCTTGGACAACCAAGTCTAGTTGATATGCATTCCTGCCTGTGGCAGGGAGGTTGGAATAGATGATGTCTGAGGTCCCTTCCAACCTAAACCATTCAGTGATGATTCTGTGACTCTGCCCTGTGTGCTTCTGCCATTCCTCTCCCTTGTGAAGGAACTACAGAAAAGTTTCATTTCAACAATAAATTGTGTTATGAAGCTTTTTCAGGACACAGGTTTCCCATGGAGTGTCTTTTAGCAAGCAGGATAAGTGGCTTTTCACAGAAGTGCTCGTGTAGCTACCTCTGTAAAGCGCCTCTGCTTTTTTATAATGCATGAGGTTATTGTTATTTTTTAATAATGGTTGACCCTTCTGACTCATTTGCACACATTACTGCCTGTGGCTCCATGTAAGAGCATTAAAAAGTCAAATAACCACAAATTCCTACATTTCCTTTTTTGGTGGTGGCAAGAGACATTCTGGGTACTGATAAACCTCCTTCCTGCTCAGATTACAATTTACATTTTTCAATAAGTGTGATGAAAAAAAAAATCCCTTGTGTCTATCTAAATGATGATCCTAATGACAAAAAGAAACTTAGCAGTTTTCACAGAATCACAGAATGGTAGGGGTTGGAAGGGACCTCTGGAGATGACAGAATTACAGAATTGTCAGGGTTGGAAGGGACCCTGAGGATCTAGTTCCAACTCCTCTGCCACGGGCAGGGACACTTTCCAATAGATCAGGTTGCCCAGAGCCACATCCAGGCTGGCCTTGAAAACCTCCAGGGAGGTTTTCAACCTTCCACCACCTCCTTGGGCAGCCTGTTCCAGTGTCTCACCACTCTTATGGTGAAGAACTTCTTCCTAATGTCTAATCTAAATCTCCCCTTCTCTACCTTGGATCCATTCCCCCTGGTCCTGTCACTACCTGACATCCTAACACACCCCTGGCTAGGCAGGGTCACCTAAAGAAGGTCACACAGGAACACATCCAGGTGGGTTTTGAATGTCTTCAGAGATGGAGACTGTACCACCTCTCTGGGCAGCCTGCTCCAGTGCTCTGCCACCCTTAAATTAAAGAATTTCCTCCTCATGCTTAGATGGAACTTACTATGTTCGGTTTTGTCCCTGTTACCCCTTGTCCTGTCCCTGGGCATCACTGAAGAAAGCCTGGTCCTGTTCTCCTGACACCAACCCTTTAAGTATTGATAAGCAGTTAGGAGATCCTGTCTTAGTCTTCTCTTTTCCAGACTAAAGGGACCCGATGCTCTTCCCTCATAAAAGAAATGTTCTAGACCCCTAATCACCTTTGTAGCCCTGTGTTCAGAGCATCTTCTGACACAGATTTTTGAATCTTCAACATCTTAATGCAGCTTGATGGAAAAGATTTAACCTGCAGAATAGGTCTTGTGGGGAGCAGCCACTGGGTTTGTTTAGTTTGGAGAAAAGGAGGCTGAGGGGAGACCTCAATGCTTCCTACAAGTCCCTGAAAGGAAATTGTGGTAAGGTGTGTGTTGGTCTCTTCACCCTAGTAAGAAGGGATAGGATTAGAGGACATGACCTCAAGTTGTACCAGGAGAGGTTTAGGCTGAATATTAGAAGACACTTCTTGACTGAAAGGCTTCTCAAACACTGGACCAGGCTGCCCAGGGAGATGGTTGAGTCCCCATCCCTGGAGGTGTTTCAAAGAGGCAGAGACGTGGTGCTGAGGGCCATGGTTTAGCCTTGGTAGTGTTAGAGCATGGTTGGACTTGATCTTAAAGGCCTTTTCCAAGTGAAACAATTCTCTGATTCTAACAGAATGAACAGTAGAGCTACCCTCTGCCTGCAGTAGAGTAGTAACTCCAGATACCTTTTAGAAGACCTTTTCCTAAGAGACCTGCATAGGGACACTGAGCTGCAGCTATCCTTGAACCTTTCAGGAGTGTGGTCATGTGTTTGCATCTGATTATATTCAGGGTCAAAGGAGA
Source organism: Indicator indicator (assembly GCF_027791375.1). Classification (NCBI taxonomy): domain Eukaryota; kingdom Metazoa; phylum Chordata; class Aves; order Piciformes; family Indicatoridae; genus Indicator; species Indicator indicator. Next base: position 64,694,841 of record NC_072011.1, on the reverse strand, counting down.
TGAGTGGACATCAGCACGTTCCCATGTTTATTTGCTGAGAGAAAGACTGCCTAGGCTAGGGTTGGCAGAAATGTCCTGAATGTTTCTAAGCTCTCCCCTGGTGACTCTGGCTTTGCATGTGTGTGCTGTCTCACTCAACATCTCAAATTTTAAGCCTATCTCACACATTGTGAAGCAAAAGCAGAGGTACCTCTTGTGGGATGAATGTGGAACTGTTTCAGGAAAAAGCTTTTAAGCAGTGCAGCTGGAGCAAGAGATCCAATGGTTATGTTCAGCCTCAAATCTGTGGCCAAGAGAAGTAAAGGTAAATGCTGGGAAGCACTTAGAGAGAGGTTGGCAGATTTTCAGAGGTAGTCTTGCAGATTGTTGGGGTTTTTTCCCCTCGTGTCTACACCATTGGAAATTTAATAGGAGCTGGAAGATGCTGCTTTTCAGGGAAGCAAGCAAATCTGCTGCTGACAGGGAGCGTAGCTCTGTCAACTCCGCAATGTCCTCCTGAGGTTAGACTCAGGAAAGCTCATAGCTGGAATATGCTTTATTCACAGATGTGTCTCCAGCTTGGTTTGCGTACCAACTCCCAGCCATATGCACTTAGATTCATAGAATGGTTTGGGTTGGAAGGGACTTAGAAGTCCTTTCAAAGGGACTTTGAAGATCATCTAGTTCCAACCCCACAGGCAGGCATGCCCTCTACTAGCCCAGGCTGCTCAAGGCCTCCTGCAGCCTGGCCTTGAACACCTCCAGGGATGGGCATCCACAACCTCTCTGGCAACCTGTTTCAGTGTTCCTGTTCCACCTTCTTGCTGTGTCGCCTTTTGGTCATCGTGGTGAATTGCTGGCCCCTGTTTTTTGGGTTTCCTTTAGCCTCTGGGATCACAGACTGATGGAAGGTGGAGGGATGGTAGCATGTCAAGGAGTCCAGCCTCTCATACTGAAAGCAGGATCAGCACTCAATCTAAACCATGTTGCTTGGAGTTCTCTCCCCTCAGGTCATGGAAATGTCCATGTGTGGAGATTCCACAGCTTATCTGGACAAACTTTTTCAATGCTTAAGTATCCTTAAGATTGTTTCAAATCTTTACTCAGTCTCCCTTTGGATACTGTCCTTCAAGTCACTCTTACATCAGCAGCATGAAGGTCAAGCAGTTGCAATCTGCTCATTGTCCTGGCAACATGGTGCCAAAGACTTGCTCCACGTCTTTGCCTGATTATCAGACCTTCATCCAGTTGTCAATCTGCTGTTCATCCCAGCTCTGTTCCCTGCACTGATGGTACCGCAGTGACTCGTGTTAAGACTCTGCTTCATTAGCTGCTGTTGCAGCTGAGGCTTTTAAAATTCCAAACCGTATTTCTGTTACCAAAGGTGATCTGAATGCATCCTGCTGCATTATCAGGTGCTGGTTCTAAACATCATGGCACCACCCACCTTAAATACTGCCTCCAGTTCTGGTGTCCCCAGCATAAGAAGCGCACAGAGCTGTTGGAGAGAGTCCAGAGGAGGGCTGTGAAGGGCTGGAGCACCTCTGCTGAGGGTGGGGTTATTCAGCCTGGAGAAGAAAAGACTCTGTGGGGGACCTTATAACTGCCGTCCAATACCTCAAGGAATCCTATGGGAAGGCTGGAGAGGGACTTTTCATGAGGGTGTCTGGCAATAGGACAAGGGGGAATGGTTTGAAGGCAGGGACATCCTCAACGACATCAGGTTGCCCAGTGCCTTATTGAGTTGAACCAGAGATGGAAGGAAGATGAGGAAGGCAGGGCTTGGGCTGGAAGAGAGGGAAGAGGCTTTTTCTTTTACCATTTCTTTTAAAACTTTCTGTCTTTAGATTTTCATAACTTTATAAGGCATTTCCTGGTTTTCTGTTACATTTGCAATTCCTTTATGACTAAAGTACCCTGTTTGAGTATCATAGCTCTTCATTTGCAGATAGAGCCTGAAAATGTACAGCACTTGAAGATGAGTGACAGTGAATAATGTAGGTAAATACTGTGTAGGAGGTTCTTTGTTTCTTATTTAAATATCTTCCTGCTGTTGAGTAATTGTTTCAAAGATCTAGGTGTCAGATTATGATTTCATGTTTACATATCTGCCCTGAGCTGAACTCCTACAGGATTTTATTATTCAGATGAACAGGTGAACATTTTATGTTCTAACGTGCTTAAAGCAGAAAATCTGCTGAAAATCAAAGACACCCATTTCAAACAAACAAACACTTCACCTTCATCTCCCCATTAAGCCAAATTAAAGAAAAAGCAGAGAAAGGTCTTAAAAGCAGTGCCTGGGGAGCAGCACTGGTGAGGCCACATCTTGAGGACTAGATTCAGTTTTGGGCCCCTCACTCCAAGAAAGATATTGAGGTGCTGGAGCAGGTCCAGAAAAGGGCAACAAAGCCAGTGAAGGGTCTGGAGAACGGGGCAGCTGAGGGACCTGGGATTGTTCAGCCTGCAGAAAAGGAAACTGAGGGAAGATCTTCTGGCTCTTTACAACTCAGTGAAAGGTGTTGATCTCTCTTCCTTAGTAAGAAGTGATAGAAGGAGAGGAAATGGCCTCAGGTTGTACCAGGGAGGTTTATCTTGGATGTTAGAAGAAAGTTCTAGACTGAAAGGGTTCTCAAAGGCTGGAATAGGCTGCCCAGGGATATGGTTGAATCTCCATCCATGTAAGTGTTTCAAAGAGGCAGAGATCTGGTGCTGAGGGACATGGTTTAGCCCCAGCCTTGACAGAGTTAGATAATAGCTGGACTTGATGATCTTAAAGGTCTTATCCAACCAAAACACTTCTATGCAGTAATTTTTACTTATTCCATAGTTATTTTTAGGGCAGAATAAAGTGTGTTTTCTTGCAGGTAAAGAATACACTGAATAAAGGGAAGAATAGGCTGCTTGTGATTAATCATTAACAATAAAAATGTCCTAAGAGCCTTTTGCTTTCACAGATTGCATTCTAAACATGAACAGTTCCATTGATTGCTTTCTCTGTGGCCCAGATTGTAAACAGTCACTTAATAGCATCTTTAGGACACATGAATCTTGCTGCATTAAGTCACAGCAGTATCACATTGCACCTGTCTTCTGTGCTCACTTCTTATTTTGCCTTTGCCTTTCATTTTACCTTGTTCCATTCTGAATTCATTAATCTACCCACATCCAGGGAAGTTGTTCAGCCTGAGATGAATTCCTGCTCTGCAGAGCTGTCACGTGGTTCTAAACAGGAGCTGTGAATTATGCAGATTTTGGCTATTTTGAAGTCTATTAAAGCAACCCAGTTTGGGAGGGTAGGGTGAGAGCTGGCATGGCTCTAAACTACTGAGACATAATATTGAATAGGAGCTATAGTACCCAATTTTTACCTTCTGAGGCTCTTGGCAAATGTTTACTGTGGAGGCAGAAATGTGAAGCTGGTGGAAAGTATCTCCTTGCTGAGACTGTTCTCTATCGTTGTATGTGTCATGTGGAGGTGAAATGAGTTTAATGTTGGAAGTCACAGCTGGCCATGAGCAAAGGAGTCCATCAGTGTACTGCATGGCATCCTTCTAGATTCACATGGAGAAGGCTTTCCTCAATACTTCACACTCTTAGAGAAGATGGCAGTGAAAACTTAATGTTTTTATTGTTTGGTTGTTATTTTTTTTTAAATCCAACACAAAAAGAGTACAAATGAACCTGAAGGGGGCCTGCAAGAAATCTGGGGAGAGACTTCTCCAAGGGCTTGTAGGGATGGGATCAGAGGGAATGGATTGAAGCTTGGGGAGGGCAGACTTAGACTGGAGATTAGGATGAAATTCTTTAGAGTGAAGGTGATGAGACACTGGAACAGGTTGCCCAGGGAGGTTGTGGATGCCCTCTCCCTGGAGATGTTCAAGGGCAGGTTGGATGAAGACTGAGCATTCTGGGCAGGTGGGAGGTGTCCCTGCCCTTGGTGTGGGGGTTGGAACTGGATGATCTTTAAGGTCCCTTCCAAACCAAAGCATCCTATGAATTCAATTACTGATTATGAATCAGTACAGAAGTGTATGTGGGTTCATGCTCAACCTGTGGGTTGCTGAAACCAAAATACATAATTATTTGTTTGCAAACATTTAAGTTTTATTCCCTTTCTCAAAAGGTAGGAGTTCTTTTGCTGTCATGTTATCTCTAGCAGTATCATTGTTTCATTAAGTCTCTTCTATTATAAAGCATTCTTTGACAGATGATTTTGACCAGACTAAAGTTGACTTTGTAAATTTATGGAAGGATTAAATTAATAACGCTTTAATTGATTAACTGTTAGGCTATTACACAGTTGCATCAGTTGCTAGGGAAGCTGCTTTAGTTGAAGTGTTAGAAGCCACAACTTTAGCCTGGAACAGGGTAGATTTAGGTTGGACATCGGGAGGAAGTTCTTTATAATGGGTGGGGTAAAACAGTGGAACAGGTTGCCCAGGGATGTGATTGAGGCCCAGTCCCTGGAGTCATTCAAGACTTGCTGTGGCCCTGGGCAGCCTGCTCTAGTTGGAGGTGTCACTGCTGACTGCAGGGGGATTGGAATACCTTTGACCTTCCAGCCTGATGCTACCTCTGAATCTGTGAATGTAGCTTCTCCAATGACAGAAGTGGCCACAGCAGTCCTGGGGACATGCTACATGGTAGAGCCTTCTGAGGTGGTTGTAGTGTAGCTGACAATCCTGATTTTTCATTCATATAGCTTCTGCAGTAGCATTTACCAGGTGTCTCCATAAATATTTGCCCAGCACTGTGGGATGGGGAAAAAACTGGCTCTGTGCTGAGGCTTGCTTCTTTTATTTCCTTCTTTTATTCAGTTGCCACTCTGTTTAATCGTGGAATCATAACTTGGGTTGGAGTGGATCTCCAAAGGTCATCTAATCCAACCCCCCTGCAGTGATCAGGGACATTCTCCACTAGATCAGGTTGCTCAGAGCCTTGTGGAGCCTGACAATAATTCTTAATGATTAAAAAAAAAAAACCAAAACAGGATGAAGTGTCAAAATAAAATAATAAAATAGTGTTTGAAGTGTCAAAATAAAATAATAAAATAGTGTTAGACCTCCTTATATTATTCCTTCTTCTCCCTCTTCCTTCCTGCCTCTGTCACTGTCTGTATCTGTCTGTGGTAAATGAGATGAACTATGCCATATGTGTTCTAAAGCATTATCTTTTGCTTCAGCTTTTACCAGATCCGTGCATCTATGAAAATTCCTCCAAGAATTCCTCACAAATTAGAAGCCAGCTTGCTACATGCAACTGGTAAGTGCCACAACTGAGGTCATTGTCTTACCTTGCTAATGAAGGGAGGGAGGGTGCTTCTTGTCTTATTTTGGTAGAGCTAATAAAAAAGTGGGTTTAATTTTATTAACACAATAAAAATAAAATCACACAGAGTCCCAGAATGGTAGGGATTGGAAGGGACCTCTGGACATCATCCAGTCCAACCCCCTGCCATGGCAGGCTCACCTAGAGAAGGTCACAGAGGAACACGTCCAGATGAGTTTGGAATCTCTCCAGAGATGGAGACTCCACCACCTCTCTGGGCAGCCTGCTCCAGGGCTCTGGCACCCTTTAATTAAAGAAGTTGCTCCTCATGTTTAGGTAGAAGTTGTTTTCTGATGACCTGCTGAAAAACTGGTTTCTTGTTAGCAATGAGACTTAAAAGTTGATTAGAGAACGTGGTACTGTTTTTCTTCTGTTAATTTGCTCTGCTGGTAGCAAAACCTGCTGATACCTTTTACGTCTTCTGGTTTTTTCCTCTGATCTGCTCAATCATCTGCATATTGCAGGCTAAGATGACCAAAGGCAGATCTCTTCTAAACACATATCTCAAAATAGTGGGGAACTTCAGATACAGACCCTTAACCAGATGGCTAAGCCCATTTTCTCCAAAAGGAAAACTCTGAGAGGATCCAATCTTCTTGTTTTCAATCCTACTGTCTTGCTGTCTGGTGGCAAAGTTCAAAACAAATTCAACCTCCTGCACAGAATTATATGCTCCCTCGTATTTTTTCTTTTCTTAACCTGGCACCCACTTTTGGTTTCTTTGTCCAAGCAAATTGAACCTGGAGAGGCCTCTTAGCACTCAGTAGCCACACCTCAACATGCTGTGAAAATGAGGAATTCAAGAAATGATTGAAGTTTTGAAAGGTCAGGTGGAATTCCTGGAACTGCAAGGATGAAAAACCTACCAGTCTCAGAAAATATGATAGGAGATTACTGAAAAGTAAATTTTTGAGGCTGTTCTAAAAGTAACTCTTTAAGTAGAGCAATGATGTAGATCCTGCATTTCAGCCAAGCTTCCTGAATATTTCTTGGATTTGTGTGATAGAAACAGAGAATTCTTAGGAACCAAGATTGCTCTACTTCAAAGGCAAAATTTAGTGGGGTATAGGGAATTTATCTCTACTCAATGGATCATTGAGTTAAAAATCACAGAATCATAAAAAATGTTAGGGGTTGGAAGGAACCTCTGGAGATCATCAAGTCCAACCCTCCTGCCAAAGCAGGATCACCTAGGACAGATCACACAGGAACACATCCAGGTGGGATTTGGAAGCCTCTAGAGAACCACTCTGGCCACCATCAAGGTAAAGAAGTTTATCCTCATGTTGAAGTGGAACTTTCTGTGTTCTAGCTTGCACCTCTTGTTCCTTGTCCTATCACTGGGCACCACTGAAAAGAGCCTTGACCCTTCACCTTGACACCCACCCCTCAGATATTACAGACATTGATCAGATCCCTTCTCAGCCTTCTCTTCTCCAGACTAAACAGCCCCAGGGCTCTCAGTCTTTCTTCACAGGAAAGTTCAAGTCCCCCAGTCATCCTCGTAGCTCTCCATTAGAGTCACTCCAGTAGATCCCTGTCTCTCTTGAATTGGGGAGCCCAAAACTAGGCCTTTCTAGATCACTCTCTCTTTTTGGTTTACCACACAGTTCCTAATAATGTTTATGCCACAACAAAGCAGAGAGAAGGGTACAAGCTGGTCCATGAAAGGGCAGTAGTTTGTCCTTGTGAATATGATAGGGCTTGGTCTTGCCAAGGAGCTCTGCCTTCCATTTGTTTCAGCTGCTTGCTTAATTTAGCAGAGCTGGCCACCAGCTCATAACTCAGCTCTCCTGCTCAAACAGCTATTTCCTGCTGGCATCAGTGCCAGCTGCTGAGGCACCAGGACAAAATAGCTGTTTGTAGAAACAAGAGTTTTCTAGAAAATGTTTGTTCTTAGGCTATGCATGGACTAACCCTAAGAGGACTGAGCCACTGTCTGAAAGTGTCTCTTGCCTGTTGACTGTGGAGGAGGCTGGAGGAGCTGACAGCTCTCACTCTTGGGAATGATGTCAGGTACTTCATCCTGTACTTTTCTGTCTCTTCTGTCTTCCTCATACTTATCTCTCCTAAATCCTATTAGTGCCATGCATTTCCCACTCCAATACAACATCAGGTTTCCTACTTCTAGCATTCACAGAATCACAGAGTGGTAGGGGTTGGAAGGGACCTCTGAAGATCATCCAGTCCAGAGCAGGGTCACTTAGGACAGGTCACACAGAAACATGCCCAGGTGAGCTTCAAAGTCTCCAAAAATGGAGAGTCCACCACCTCGCTGGGCAGCCTGGTCCAGTGCTCTGCCAGCCTCAAAGTAAAGAAGTTCTTGTGTTCAGATGGATCTTCCAGTGTTCAAGTTTATGCCCATTGCCTGCTGTCCTGTCACAGGGGACTACTGAGAAGAGTCTGGCCCCATCTTCCTGACACCCACCCCTCAGATATTTGTGTTTCCCATCTCCCACAGGCTGATCTCTGTCTTGCTTTTGTTGCCCCCAGGCAAATTTGCAGTCCTAATTTTCTCCTTCTTCCTGTTCCTTCGTGTCTGCTGTCACCCCTTGCCCAGCCCTTCCCAGCTCAGCTCTTCATGAGGTCCCATGATAATTTAAACCCAGGTTTCTTCCATTTCTCTTCCTCATGTCCTTTAGTAGTTCACTAGAGCTGACTGGAACCCAAAATGAGTGGCATTACAGATATGTGATAGGGCAAGTGACTTTCTTTAGCTCCAACCTTTTGAAAGTCTCCTGGCATTCTTAAAGTCAGAAGAGAGAGGTAGACATGCTCTAGAATGTTAAAAGAAAAATGTATGTAATTGTAGCCTATAGGAGGTTATCTCAGAGTTGAGGCTGTTCTGATTGCCAACTTCTACCAGAAACTTGTGGATGGTTTACAGGGAAAAAAACCCCAAACAAAACATCAAAAAAACCCCAAACAAAACAAATCAACCAACAAAAATCCTAACAACAACAAAAAAAGCAGGTTAGGAATGAGATTCCCATTTCTACAATGCAAGAATACATTCATTCCCTCTCTTCTTTTCCCTTTCATTGCTGAGATGTTTTTTTTGTGTGGATAGAAGCCTAGAAATAGTCTTGGTCAGTCAGTGCCTAGTTCATAGCTTTGTAGGATGGTTTGGGTTGGAAGGGACCTTGAAGGTCATCTAGTTCCAACTGCCCTGCCATGGGCAAAGACACCTTCCACTGGACCAGGTTCCTCAAGGCCTCATCCAGCCTGGCCTTGAACATCCACAGCCTTCCTGGGCAACTTGTTCTACTCTGTCACCATCCTTACTGTAAAGAATTTCTTCCTATTACCCAGTCTAAATCTCCTCTCTTCTGGCTTCAGTCCATTCCTCCTCGCCCTATCACTACAAGTCCTTGCAAAAAGTCCCTCCCCAACTTTCCTGTAGGCCCTCTTCAGGTACTGGAAGGCTGCTCTGAGGTCTCCCCAGAGCCTTCTCCATGCTGAACAGCCCCAGCTCTCTCAGCCTGTCCCCACAGGGGAGATGCTCTAACCCTGTGATCATCTTTGTGGACGCCCTTTGGACCTGCTCCAACAGTTTCATGTCCTTATGCTGCTTAGGTGACTTAAAAGATAGTGGTGGTTCTGCCTTGTTGGCTTCCCATTTGACATCTCCACATAGATGTGGCTCAGCCTGTTCCTGGCATCAGCTCTTCCTCTTCGCCTCCTCTCTGTCAGTTCTGAGGAGGCCGTTTCACATTACACTGCAGTCAGCAGAGCTGAGGGCTGCAGCTCTGGAGCTGGATGCTGCACAGGAAGTGGGACCGTGGCCAGGTATCTCCAGAGCTTCTTTTGTGTCAGAGTGGAGTGGGAGTTCCCTTTTGCTGATGCCCTGTGGTTGTATTGGATTCGGTGCCATGTGAAACCCACTCTGTCCTTCACCCGTGCGGATGGCGTGGATGGGTGTAAGCTGAAAGTGGCATTGTCCACAGGGGAGTTTAACTGTAATGACTGAGTCCTGGTAAGCACTGCATCCAGGACACCTAAACCCATGATACACAAGAAAGCACCTCAGCAACCCTCTGCGTTTGTACATGTCTCTGCTTTCTGAAGATGTTATGAGGGTGCTGGAACACTGGAACAGGTTGCTCAGGGAGGTGGTGAAGGTCCTGTCCCTGGAGACATTCAGGGTCAGGCTTGATGGGGCTCTGAGTAACCTGATCTAGTTGGGGATATCCCCCTGCTTAGTGCAGGGGATTTGGACTGTATGGCTTCTAGAGATTCCCTCCAACCCGGTGCATTCTGTGATTCTATGGGCAAGCCCAGAGGAAGGCCACTGAGATGATCCAAGGGCTGGAACTGCTCTGCTGTGAGGACAGGCTGAGGAAAATGAGATTGTTTAGCCTGGAGAAGTGAAGATTCCAGGGCAGCTTTGTAGCTGCCTTACAATACCTGAAGGGATCCTGCAGGAAGGTTGGAGAAGGACATTTGTCTAGCAATAGAACAAGGGGGAATGGTTTGAAGCTGAGGGAGAGCAGGTTTAGACTGGATCTTAGGAAGAAGTTCTTCAGTATGAGGGTGGTGACACTGTGGGATGGGTTGCTCAGGGAGGTTGTGGATACCTCCTCCATCCTGTGATCCTGTGGTGATGAAACTGATAGGAAGGGCAGTTGCACTCATTAGCTGCTGTGGAGTTTGCAAGTTCTGGGCTAATGATACCACTACCTGTTTCTCTTTCCAGGTGCAGATCTTGCCTTTCCTGCTTCCATCCATGACAATGTAGTTTGCAGTAAAACGTTTCAAATCCTTTACAAAAATGAGGAAGTTTCTGTCAATGATGTGATGATTTTCAAAATCAAAATGCTGTTAGATGAGAGGAAGGTAAGCTGCCATTCACCTTTGCTGGAGTCAGATTATTAAACTTTCATGATGGGCAATTTGGTTTAATAGAAATTAGAGGCCTGAAAAGATTTCATGCATGTGCAATCTCTTTATAGATTGAAGAGTCTCTGAATGAAATGAATTTTCTGCTAACATTAGATCTACACTTCACGGACACAGACTGCTCGTAAGTTTAAATACAGAGGATTTTAATTTAAGTGTGGAAGATATAAATTCAAATGTAAGAGATTTCAATTTCAATATGGAAGATTTGCATTTAAGTCTACAGGATTTCAATTTAAATCTAGAGGATTTCAATTTAAATATGGAAGATTTGCATTCAGGTCTAAGGATTTCAATTTAAATCTAGAGGATATCAATTTAAAATATGGAAGATTACACTCTAAATGTAGAAGATTTCCATTTAAATAAGGAAGATTTAAATTTAAATGTAGAAGATTTAAATAAAGATTTCAATTTAAATGTGGTAGATTTCCATTTAAATGTGGAAGATTTCCATTTAAATGTGGAGGATTTCACTTTAAATATGGAAAATTTCCATTTAAATCTGGAGGATTTCAGTGTAAATATGGAAGATTTCAAATTTAATGTAGCAAATTTCAATTTAAAGACGGAAGATTTCCATTTAAATGTAGAGGATTTAAATATAAATATAGATTTCAATTCAAATATGGAAGATTTTAGTCTAAATGTGGAAGATTTCCATTTAAATGTGGGAGACTTCCATTTAAATCTAGGGGATTTCAATGTAAATATGGAAGATTTGAACTTCAATGTAGCAAATTTCAATTTAAAGATGGAAGATTTCAATTTAAATGTGGAAGATTTCGACTTAAATGTGGAAGATTTCACTTTAAATATGGAAAATTTCCATTTACATCTAGAGGATTTCAATGTAAATATGGAAGATTTAAATTTAAATGTGGAAGATTCCAGTTTAAGTGTGGAAGATTTCAATTTAAATGGGCAAGATTTCAATTTAAATGGGGAACGTTTAAATGTGGAAGATTTCGATTTCAACATAAATTTTATGAAAACAACAATATATATAAACTTTTCACACTGATTAAATCTGTATTATATATAGATGCAGCATGTTCATATTAGACATATATGAAGCTAGAAAAGAAATCCAGTGCTCTCTGTTCAATTACATAACTGATTTTTCACATTCTGAGGGTTTTTAATACAATTTTTTTTTTTCCCTGAGGGAGATGCTGTTGCACTCCAAAGCGCAGACCTAAGCTAAACTGCTTAGTGATGAATAAGTTGCACTTTCAATTGTAAAGCTGGTTTGGTTTTCATTTATTTCTAGGCCAGATGACCTGAGCACACTACAGCCGATTAGTAGCCGAACATTAAAGTTGCACTTTAACTTACGCCGGGGCCTTCATCATTACGTCAATGTCATGTTTGATTACTTCCACCTCTCTGTCATATCGGTTATAGTCCATGCTTCTTTGGTTGCTCTGCATCAGCCCCTGATAAGGTAACCTCCTGTTAATAAAATGCAGATAACTTCTCCAGTGTCCAGGTGGAAATGTTCTAAAATTAGAATCACAGTATCACAGAGTGGTAGGGGTTGGAAAGGACCTTTGGAGATCATCAAGTCCAACTCCCCTGCTGAAGCAGGTTCTCCTAGGTCAATACTGTCTTGCACTATCATATGCTCCCTGACTAAACTAAGTTCACTGATCATGTTTCTGCTGACAGTCTTCATGGCAAGGCATGTTGATAAACAGTCTTTACTTTGCAACATGAAATCATGGAATCATAGAATGGTAGAGGTGGGAAGGGACCTCTTGAGATCATCTGGACCAACCCCCCCTGCTAGAGCAAGTTCACCCTGGTTGCACAGGAACACATCCTGCTGGCTCATGGGGAGTTTGTCACCAGTTGACACCCACAAGTCCTTCTCCTCCAGACTGCTCTTGAGCCACTGCTCACCCAGCCTGGATTTGTACTGATGTATCTTTGAAAACCAAAGGGTAACTCTAAAGTTACCTTTTATGTTTTTATCTTCACAGAATAACAGAATTATAGGTCATAGGCTGGACTTGATGATCTCAGAGGTCTTTTCCAGCCTCAGCAATTCTGTGATTCCTAGCTGGATAAGGCTTTGAGCACCCTGATCTAGTGGGAGGTGTCCTTGCCTAGATGATCTTTAAGGTCCCTTCCAACTCAAGTCATTCTGTGATTTATCTCTACAGCTTAAACTTCCAGGAATATTGTTTAAATTAGGTGAGGTTTGCACTAGAAGTAATGAGGAAGAGCTTGCATACAGTCTTCTGACTTTCATGGTGAGAGAGGGCAACAGCTGAGGGTAATAATGCTTCAAAAAGGGCCATGAAGATGATCAGAGGACTGGAGCTCTTGTCCTGTGGGGACAGCTTGAGGGAGCTGGGGCTTTTTAGCCTGAAGAAGGCTCCAGGACGACCTTCTTGTGGCCTGCTGGGAACTGAAGTGGGGCCTACAAAAAAGCTGGGGAAGGAGTTTAGAAGGGCTTGTAGTGATAGTATGAGGGAGATTGGATTGAAGCTTGAAGGGGGAAGATTAAGGCTGGAGATTAGGAAGACATTTTTTACAGTGAGGATGAGGAGACACTGGAACAGGTTGCCCAGGGAGGCTGTGGATGTCCCCTCCCTGAAGGCGTTCAAGGCCAGGTTGGATGAGGCCATGACCAACCTGGGCTGGTGGGAGGTGTCCCTGCCCATGGTTTGGGGGTTGGTGCTGGATGATCTTTAAGGTCCTTTCCAACCCAAACCATTCTATGAACCTATGAATTCCTTAGGTTTCTCCAACCAGCTGGAGACATACTTTGAAGAGAACTGCTGAAGAAGCAGCTCTGCCTTAGCACAGCACCAGAGTTAACTGAGGTATCTGGGCCGGCTGAGGGGTTTGAAGAGGGCAGCCCACCATGCTGGGAACTTCCAGGACCTTACTTTGCATCCTTCCTTCTACTGCTTGTGAAGAGCAATCAAGACTTTATTATGCCTGCAGTGTTTTTGTGATGTGTGTAGGCTCAGGTGATCAGTTCATCTGTGCTTTTTGCAGTTTCCCTCGCCCAGTGAAGAACACGTGGCTGAACAGGAATGCACCAGCGCAGAACAGGGACTCCGTGATTCCTTCTCTTGAGAGCGTGGTCTTTGGCAATAACTACACAAAACAGTTGTCAGCAGATGTAAGAATCTTATCAGTTTCATATTTAATTGGGTTTTTTGTTGTTGTTGAGCAGTGTGGCTTTTTTTTTTTCCCCAGAAGTATTATTTGTTAAAAAATTAACTTTGTTAGTGTTGAGAAATGAGAAAAATTGTTCCCAAGAGGCTGTGTTACAGACTTCAGGAACACATAGGTGGAAAGCTTACAATATTAAGTGCTTGGAAAGTTTACAATGTTAAGTGCTTAACCTTCTTTTTTAATATATTGCAATCCACGGAAAATTGCAAACAACAGGGGGTGAGGTTTGTGAAAAGAGCAGCTTGGTTTGCTGCCTTTGTGGTTATTCTGTTAACGCTTTATTTATTGTGCAAAAGTAAAACGTGCCTCTTTTTTTCCCCCTTTCCTTCTTTTCCTCCCCCTTTCCTTCTCTTTTTTTCCCCCTTTCCCTCTTTTTTTCCCCCTTTCCCTCTTTTCCCCCCTTTCCCTCTTTTTCCTCCCTTTCCCTCTTTTTCCCCCTTTCCCTCTTTTTTTTCCCTTTCCCTCTTTTTTTCCCTTTCCCTCTTTTTTTTCCCTTTCCCTCTTTTTTTTCCCTTTCCCTCTTTTTTTTCCCTTTCCCTCTTTTTCCCTCCTTTCCCTCTTTTTCCCCCCTTTCCCTCTGTTTCCCCCCTTTCCCTCTGTTTCCCCCCTTTCCCTCTGTTTCCCCCCTTTCCCTCTTTCCCCCCCTTTCCCCCCTTTCCCTCTTTCCCCCCCTTTCCCCCCTTTCCCTCTTTCCCCCCCTTTCCCCCTTTCCCTCTTTCCCCCCCTTTCCCCCCTTTCCCTCTTTCCCCCCCTTTCCCCCCCTTTCCCTCTTTCCCCCCTTTCCCTCTGTTTCCCCCCTTTCCCTCTTTTCCCCCCTTTCCCTCTTTTCCCCCCCTTTCCCTCTTTTCCCCCCTTTCCCTCTTTTCCCCCCTTTCCCTCTTTTCCCCCCTTTCCCTCTTTTCCCCCCTTTCCTCTTTTCCCCCCTTTCCCTCTTTTTCCCCCCTTTCCCTCTTTTCCCCCCTTTCCCTCTTTTCCCCCCTTTCCCTCTTTTCCCCCCTTTCCCTCTTTCCCCCCCTTTCCCTCTTTTCCCCCCCTTTCCCTCTTTCCCCCCTTTCCCTCTTTCCCCCCCTTTCCCTCTTTCCCCCCCTGTCCCTCTTTCCCCCCTTTCCCTCTTTCCCCCCCTTTCCCTCTTTCCCCCCCTTTCCCTCTTTTCCCCCCTTTCCTCTTTTCCCCCCTTTCCCTCTTTTTCCCCCCTTTCCCTCTTTTCCCCCCCTTTCCTCTTTTCCCCCCTTTCCCTCTTTCCCCCCTTTCCCTCTTTCCCCCCTTTCCCTCTTTTCCCCCCTTTCCCTCTTTTCCCCCCTTTCCTCTTTCCCCCCCTTTCCTCTTTCCCCCTTTCCCTCTTTTCCCCCCTTTCCCTCTTTTCCCCCCCTTTCCCTCTTTTCCCCCCCTTTCCTCTTTTTCCCCCCTTTCTCTCTTTTCCCCCCTTTCCCTCTTTTCCCCCCTTTCCTCTTTTCCCCCCTTTCTCTCTTTTCCCCCCTTTCCCTCTTTTCCCCCCTTTCCCTCTTTTCCCCCCTTTCTCTCTTTTTGCCCCCCTTTCTCTCTTTTTGCCCCCTTTTCTCTCTTTTTTCCCCCCTTTCTCTCTTTTTCCCCCCTTTCTCTCTTTTTCCCCCCTTTCTCTCTTTTTGCCCCCTTTCTCTCTTTTTGCCCCCCTTTCTCTCTTTTTTCCCCCCTTTCTCTCTTTTTGCCCCCCATTCTCTATTTTTTCCCCCCTTTCTCTCTTTTTGCCCCCCTTTCTCTCTTTTTGCCCCCCTTTCTCTCTTTTTGCCCCCTTTCTCTCTTTTTCCCCCCTTTCTCTCTTTTTTCCCCCCTTTCTCTCTTTTTGCCCCCCATTCTCTCTTTTTGCCCCCTTTCTCTCTTTTTGCCCCCTTTCTCTCTTTTTGCCCCCTTTCTCTCTTTTTGCCCCCTTTCTCTCTTTTTGCCCCCCTTTCTCTCTTTTTGCCCCCCTTTCTCTCTTTTTGCCCCCCTTTCTCTCTTTTTGCCCCCCTTTCTCTCTTTTTGCCCCCCTTTCTCTCTTTTTGCCCCCCTTTCTCTCTTTTTGCCCCCTTTCTCTCTTTTTGCCCCCTTTCTCTCTTTTTGCCCCCTTTCTCTCTTTTTGCCCCCCTTTCTCTCTTTTTGCCCCCTTTCTCTCTTTTTGCCCCCTTTCTCTCTTTTTGCCCCCCTTTCTCTCTTTTTGCCCCCTTTCTCTCTTTTTGCCCCCTTTCTCTCTTTTTGCCCCCTTTCTCTCTTTTTGCCCCCCTTTCTCTCTTTTTGCCCCCCTTTCTCTCTTTTTGCCCCCCTTTCTCTCTTTTTGCCCCCCTTTCTCTCTTTTTGCCCCCCTTTCTCTCTTTTTGCCCCCCTTTCTCTCTTTTTGCCCCCCTTTCTCTCTTTTTGCCCCCTTTCTCTCTTTTTGCCCCCTTTCTCTCTTTTTGCCCCCTTTCTCTCTTTTTGCCCCCCTTTCTCTCTTTTTGCCCCCCTTTCTCTCTTTTTGCCCCCCTTTCTCTCTTTTTGCCCCCCTTTCTCTCTTTTTGCCCCCTTTCTCTCTTTTTGCCCCCCTTTCTCTCTTTTTGCCCCCTTTCTCTCTTTTTGCCCCCTTTCTCTCTTTTTGCCCCCCTTTCTCTCTTTTTGCCCCCCTTTCTCTCTTTTTGCCCCCTTTCTCTCTTTTTGCCCCCTTTCTCTCTTTTTGCCCCCTTTCTCTCTTTTTGCCCCCCTTTCTCTCTTTTTGCCCCCTTTCTCTCTTTTTGCCCCCCTTTCTCTCTTTTTGCCCCCCTTTCTCTCTTTTTGCCCCCCTTTCTCTCTTTTTGCCCCCCTTTCTCTCTTTTTGCCCCCTTTCTCTCTTTTGCCCCCTTTCTCTCTTTTTGCCCCCTTTCTCTCTTTTGCCCCCTTTCTCTCTTTTTGCCCCCCTTTCTCTCTTTTTGCCCCCCTTTCTCTCTTTTTGCCCCCCTTTCTCTTCCCCTTTCTCTTTGCCCCCTTTCTCTTTTTGCCCCCTTTCTCTTTTTGCCCCCTTTCTCTCTTTTTGCCCCCCTTTCTCTCTTTTTGCCCCCTTTCTCTTTCCCCCCTTTCTCTCTTTTTGCCCCCTTTCTCTTTTCCCCCTTTCTCTTTGCCCCCCTTTCTCTCTTTTTGCCCCCCTTTCTCTCTTTTTGCCCCCTTTCTCTCTTTTTGCCCCCCTTTCTCTCTTTTTGCCCCCCTTTCTCTCTTTTTGCCCCCTTTCTCTCTTTTTGCCCCCTTTCTCTCTTTTTGCCCCCCTTTCTCTCTTTTTGCCCCCCTTTCTCTCTTTTTGCCCCCTTTCTCTCTTTTTGCCCCCCTTTCTCTCTTTTTGCCCCCCTTTCTCTCTCCCCCTTTCTCTCTGCCCCCCTTTCTCTCTTTTTGCCCCCCTTTCTCTCTTGCCCCCCTTTCTCTTGCCCCCTTTCTCTCTTTTTGCCCCCCTTTCTCTCTTTTGCCCCCTTTCTCTCTCCCCCTTTCTCTCTGCCCCCTTTCTCTCTTTTTGCCCCCTTTCTCTCTTTTTGCCCCCCTTTCTCTCTTTTTGCCCCCCTTTCTCTCTTTTTGCCCCCCTTTCTCTCTTTTTGCCCCCCTTTCTCTTCCCCCCTTTCTCTCTGCCCCCTTTCTCTCTTTCCCCCCTTTCTCTCTTTTTGCCCCCCTTTCTCTCTTTTTGCCCCCCTTTCTCTCTTTTTGCCCCCTTTCTCTCTTTTGCCCCCTTTCTCTCTTTTTGCCCCCCTTTCTCTCTCCCCCTTTCTCTTGCCCCCCTTTCTCTCTTTTTGCCCCCCTTTCTCTCTTTTTGCCCCCTTTCTCTTTTGCCCCCTTTCTCTTTCCCCCCTTTCTCTCTTTTTGCCCCCCTTTCTCTTTTTTCCCCCCCTTCTCTCTTTTTTCCCCCCTTTCTCTCTTTTTTCCCCCCTTTCTCTCTTTTTTCCCCCTTTCTCTCTTTTTTCCCCCTTTCTCTCTTTTTCCCCCTTTGCCGCCTTTTTTCCCCCTTTGCCGCCTTTTTTCCCCCTTTCCCGCCTTTTTCCCCCTTCCCGCCTTTTTGCCCCCCTTCCCGCCTTTTTTCCCCCCTTCCCGCCTTTTTGCCCCCCTTCCCGCCTTTTTGCCCCCCTTCCCGCCTTTTTGCCCCCTTCCCGCCTTTTTGCCCCCTTTCCCGCCTTTTTGCCCCCTTTCCCGCCTTTTTGCCCCCTTTCCCTCTTCTTTTCCTCTTTATTTCTTATTATTTCCTTTCCTTTTTCCTTCTTTTTATCCCCCTCTCCTTTTTTTCCCCCCCTCCCCTTCCTTTTTCCCCCCTTTCTTTCTTTTTTTATTTCAGGGTTGCAGTTTTGTTGTTTCAGAGTCTTTCCTCAGCCATGCCTACAATTTCCACTACACCCTCTGTGCCAGTCTGCTGCTTGCTTTCAAAGGCTTACACAGCTATTTCATCATGGTGACCAAGGAGCTCCCCTCTTCTCACCGTATTGAACTGGGTATGTTGAATTTACTAAAATACATCACTTTCTTGTCAATATCTGTTAAAAACACCCCTCTCCTAGGCTAAACTGGCATGGATTTCATACCTCTTGTGCATCTAAAGTCTTTTTACTTCAGCTGGAGTAATAACTCAAATAAACAAAAAATAAAGTAATGTCACATTAGTAATAAAATAAGGAAAGAACAGCTTAAATCTAGGCAAATACATACTATTTTTTTTAATTGGTATTATTTTGCCCCGTTGTTTCAAATCACTTTTTTTAGTGGTGAGAAAGTAACAACCCAAGTAGCACGCTGCACTTGTTTGCTTGTTGTAAGGAAACATTGTATATTTATATAAATATTGGAACTCTGAAAGCTTTGATTTGAGAAGGTTATTACAGTGCAGAATTGTCTGGAAAAAAAAGAAAAAAAAAAAGACCTACAGGAAGAAATTTCTGCTTGCTCAGTTTGGAGTATACAGACCTAAGCATTAGGGAAAGCTGTGAACAGACTGTTTCCAAAAACACGGGTAGTCAAAATATGCTTTCAGAGAAGGTTTTTCATAGAGTGGTTTGAGTTGGAAGGGACCTTAAAGCTCATCCAGTTCCAACCCCCACACCACGGGCAGGGACTCCTTCCACTAGCCCAGGTTGCTGAAGGCCTCATCAAGCCTGGCTTTGAACACCTCCAGAGAGGAGGCATCCATGACTTCCCTGGGCAACCTGTTCCACTGTCTCACCAGTCTTCACTGCAAAGAATTTCTTCCTAACCTCCAGTCTAAATCTGCCCTCCTCAAGTTTCAATCCATTTCCCCTCATCCTATCACTATAAGCCCTTGTCAAAAGTCCCTCCCCAGTTTTCTTATAGGCCCTGCTTCAGTTTTGGAAGGCTGCTATAAGGTCTCTCTCCAATTCACTTTCTTCCCAGAACCTTTTCTTCCATTGGTAAAGTCAAAACTAAACTCCTAAAGGACAGTCTTCTAGAACAAATTTTAAATTCTTCCAGGAGACTAGATTTGATAAAACCTAACTGCTTAAGTATGACATGAAATGTAATGTATGGAAAATGTATGTTATGTTTCTGTCAGAGAGCCTGGCCCCAGCCTCTGAACTAGGAGAGTGGTGGAAGTAAAAAAAGGAAAAGACATTTTCATTATAAAGGACGACTCAGACTTTTTCCTTCTCAAATATATCTTTTTAGTCTTGTAAAATTCTATTTAAATCCAAAAAGTAGGTATTTTGGAATTTACGTGGATCATAGGCATGGATCATAGGAATAGGTTTATTGATTTATTTTTTTTTTCTTATTGTTTCATTTCATTAATGTCAAAGCTCAGAACTGTGAAACAGTAAGGTTGGAAATTGAGCTATAAAAGCTATTTAATAAGGTGACGTGGTCAAGTAGTGATTTAGACAAAGTTTCACATAGATACTGCAAAATACAAGGCTTTTTTTTAAAAAATAGCTTTTTTTTTTTGGGAGAGAATGCAATACAAATCCATGCTCAGAAAAATACCAGAAACTGAAGTTTCTGATGTAAATACTGCTGCAGTTGTGATGCAAAGAACATTTATGTGTCAATTTAAATACAGATGGGAACACTCTATGAAAGGAATGACTCAACTCCTTGTCTTCCTTTTAAGGGCAAAATAGATAGGCTTGAGACTTGATGATCTTGTCACTTCAATGTCAGTATCCTATCTGAAGGACATTCAATTCCCCTAAAACATTCCTGGAAAATCCATATGTCATAGGAGAAAGCTGTCCACTGAGTTACATAGTTCATAGATGAATAGAATAGTTTAGGTTGGAAGGGATGTTAAAGATCATCCAGTTCCAACCCCCTGCCATGGGCAGGGACACTCCCACTAGTCCAGGTTGCTCAGGGCCTCATCCAGCCTGGCTTGGAACACTTTCCAGGGAAGGGATATCCACAACCTCCCTGAGCAACCTGTTCCAGTGTCTCACCACCCTCACTGTAAAGAACATCTTCTTCCAGAATTTCCTCCTCCAGCTTCAATCCATTCCCTCTCATCCTGTCACTACAAGCTCTTGTAAAAAATCCCTCCCCAGTTGTCTTCTAGGCACCTTTCAGGTACTGGAAGGCTGCTCTAAGGTCTCCCTGGAGCCTTCTCTTCTCCAGGCTGAACATCCCCAGCTCTCTCAGCCTGTCCCCGCAGGGGAGGTTCTCCAGCCCTCTGATCATGGTGTTGGCCTCTTGGATCCACTCCAGCAGTTCAATGTCCCTCTTACGCTGGGAGCACCAGAACTGGACACAGTCTTCCAGGTGATGGTTGTGTCTTTAAAACCTCATTGAAATCACCCAAACCTTTTTGAGACCTTTCGGTGGAACTTGAGTCAGACTTTTTGTCATTTCTGTGGGAAATTTCACTTGCCTTCAGAACAGAAGCTTGAGGAGAAATGGCCAAAATGTATCTGAGGAAAAAATTATTATTTACATTTAACATTCATTGTACATTTTTGGCTGATGGTTTTTTTTCCTGTGGGGTTGTTTTTTCCTTATTTTTTAAGCCTTTGCTGATTAATGACTTTGTTTTCTTATTCCTAAACTTTTTTTTTCTTCATTTATTTCAGTTATTTTGTGTATACATTGATTGGGATCATAGACATAACACATAGGACTAGTAATGTAATTATTAATGATGCTACTATTGCTCATCTCTTGCTCATGTAAAATAACTAATGCCTGCCATTAGCACTAATATCTCTAAAATCCATTAACAGTAAAAAGGAAAAAAATTGTGTTTCTGTGATGTCTGGAAAGAGACTGAAGCTCTCTGGACTTCACAAAACACACAATTGCATTGGTTTTTAGTTTATACTTAGGAATTCCATTGATTTTTAATTTGTATTTAGGAACTGTGTTGATTTTTTACATTTTTATTTAGGAATTGCATTCAGGTTTTACTTCTTACTCAGAAATTGCATTGACTTTTAATTTTTATTCAGAAATTGCATTGATTTTGATTTTATTTTCTTTTTTCAGAAATTGGATTCAGTTTTAATTTTTATTTAGGAGCTGCATTGATTTTTATTTTTTATTCAGAAATTGCATTAACTTCTAAATTTTATTTAGAATTTCCATTCAGTTCTAATTTTTATTTAGAAAATGCTTTTTTATTTTTATTTTGGAGTTGCATTGATTTTGAATTTTTATTCAGAAATTGCATTCAGTTTTAATTTTTATTTAGGAATTGCATTCTGGTTTTACTTCTTATTTAGAAATTGCCTTGATTTTGAATTTTTATTTAGGAGCTGCATTGATTTTTAATTTTTATTCAGAAATTGCATTAACTTCTAATTTTTATTTAGAATTTCCATTCCGTTCTAATTTTTATTTAGAAATTACCTTGGTTTTTTAATTTGTATTTAGAAAGTGCATTAGGTTTTAATTTTTAGTAATTACACTGAATTTTATTTTTAATTATGGAATTGCTTTTTTTTTACTTTTTATTTAGAAATTGCATTCAGTTTTACTTTTTATTCAGTAATGGCCTTGCATTTTTCATCTTTAGACATTGCCCTGATTTTTTAATTTTGATTGAGAAATTGCCTTGATTTTTTTACTATTTAAAGTCAATTAACTATTACATAATATTTTATGTATTAAGTGGATATTTTATGTATAAAGTTTAAGTGAGCATTGAGAAGAGAATCTCAAATCCTGTTTCAATCCCAGCAGCATCCTTTTTTTGGTTTTTTTGTTCTAAAATAAATACCTCCTTAATTTTGTTTCTTCTGTTTGCTTTGCTATTGCTCTGTCAGATGATTTTAAGCCAGGACGGTAATTTTGCAGAAGCATGTGCAGACAAATGTTGGATTCCTGAAGTGTAAATGAAGCTTGTATTGGTCTCAGGGAATAAAAAAAATGCTACTTTAATGTATATCATGAGTCATACCTAACCTGGAAACTACAGTAAAGTTCTGTGCTTTCTCTGATCTAACTGCATTATTTGCTAGGCTAGCAATAAGCTTTTTTTACTAACTTTAAAGGCAAGTAATAAATCAGAGATGAAAAAACCAAGGAGTGTAGTAACTAGTCATGTGTGTGCAATCCCTGTAACTAGCCAAGGCCAGCATGCAGGTCCTTTATGAACGCCTTCTCAGAAGAAAATATCCACGACCCCAGAGAGACGCCTACCTAGGTATGTTTGCAAAGCAGATGATATAACCCCTCAGATTTTTATTAATCATATCAAATCTCTTCTTCTTAAATCATATGAAAATATGACTTTGTGTTGTAAGCACTGTTTCCCTCTTCAGCTGTAGCGAAAAGATGCTGGACTCCATGATAAATTCTGCAGAATTGAATTACTTATCTGTAGGCTAAATATATCAGATACTATTTCTGGGCTAAAGACAGATACTGAGAAATTATGACTGCTTTTTGGTTTAATGTTGGTCTGCTTTTCTAAAAAGTTGAAGATTCCATTCAGTTGTCACCATTTAAATAAAACAGCTAAAAATTGTAGTTTTGTAGATTCATAAAGTGGTTGGGGTTGGAAGGGATCTTAAAGATCATCCAGTTCCAACCTCCCTGCTATGGGCAGGGACACCTCCCACTACACCACGTTGTTCAAGGCCTCATCCAACCTGGCCTTGAACACCTCCAGGGAGGGGCCGTCCCCAACCTCCCTGGACAACCTGTTCCAGTGTCTCACCACCCTTCCTGTAATTTAATTTAATTCATCACAGACTCAACTAGATTGATACCTTTACTTCCTGAGAAATCTTTCAGGGTGTTTCTGGTATCTCAAGGCTTCCAAACATGACACAAGGCATACTCAAAGCTTATGAATTTGTCCTTCTCTAAATAGTTAATACTCCCTTTGAAATGTGTCCTGATGAGGGACAAAAGATGCCAGTGCTGCTAAAGCACAAAGCAGTTTGTAATGGGGTAATAATCAAATGGCAGTTTAGTCTTATAGTAGGTCACCAGCTTGATTTTAACTGCTTTTTGGTTTTGTTTTAGAAATAAAACAAAACTATTTGTAGCAGAGTCAGCAAAGCTGCATCAGATGTTTGCTGAGTTGAATATTACTGCTGTAGAATGTTAGTATTTCATTTCCTTGTGTCTTGTCTCTGTTCTGTCTTTTTACTTTTAATGTAATGTTGTAGTTTGGGATTTCCCATGATGGTGGAAAATCAGAGCTTGAAATGTTGTTCAAAGGCTGTTCTCGCTTGCAGCGTGACAAACAAGATTGATTAAATAAAGAACAGCTTTATTTGACTGAAATAGAATTCCTCAGACAATTAGAGTTCCTAGACAATTAGAATTCCTCGACAATTAGAATTCCTCAAAGAATTTGGCAGTGGTACTTAAATTCCTGGAGCTTGCAAATCAGGTAAAAAACCTACCTGTGTTGTGTCTCAGAAGTAAAAAAAAATAAAATTTTCACTCAATGCACAATTTGTGTGGCAACAAACACACCAAAAGTTATATCTTAAGTTGGATTCATAATTAACTATCAGAATAATTATCAAGTGGTAGTTAGCTAGCAGTGGTGTAGGTAGCTTTGAAAAACATTGCTAAACCTGCTTCTGAGAACTTCATGCACTTCTGCAGTTTGCATGATGTCTCAGAACTTGGTGTTGGATGAGCTCATTTGTTTGGCATTGAGTTTAACCCTGAGCATAATGGATGCATTTGGTTGAAAATCATTATGGACTGCCCGCATTTAGGTGATTATCATTCCAAGTTGAGTAAATGTGCTGTTGCCATTCTGTACAGCTTTATTCGTTATCTGTATCCTAAATTTATTGTAGCAGGTTTCAAGATGTAGTTTGTTAGTGCATGTTTTCATGAAATTTCAGATTTCTTCTTTAATACTGTGTTTCAAAAATGAATTGATGGATAAATAGGTGTTCAGAGACAGTTCTAAGGTTTTTAAATCATAGAATCATAGGTTGGTTTGGGTTGGAAGGGATCTAAAAGATCATCTAGTTCCAACCTCCCTGCCATGGGCAGGGACACTTTCCACTAGCCCAGGTTGCTCAAGGCCCAAACCTAGATGCGTTTTATTCACTACTGAAGATACAGCCCTTCCCTTGTGAACTGGAGAGGGAAATCAAAACACAGTACCAAATTGTTCTTTAATTGAGCAGATCCTTTAAGTAGAACAGGAATGATTAGCAAGGAGAAATGTCTTAGAAGAAGGAATAAATCTGTTTTCTTTACAACTAAATCATTCAAGTTTCAGATCCAGTTTAGGCTGCCACACCACAGAAATTTGATTTGCTCTTAACATTGAGAGAAAGAAAAGTTTTATTTGACTGAAAGAGAAGTTCTCAGACAATTGAAGAGTGGTATTTAAATTTATGGAGCTTGCAAATCAGGTAAATGACCTACCTGTAGAAAAATGGTATTGGAGAAAGGCATCTCTGGAAAATCTGAGGTAGAAGAGGAACTGTGTTACCTAGGTTGTGAATGATGACATTGCTGCTGCCTAGATGACAAATAGATAAGAGATTGTCTCAATAGATAATTTCCAGCTGTAAAATCTAAATTACAGTATTTCCAAGCATAATTGTGAATGGAAAATTGGTATCCTTGACAAGGTATCATGGTAAGCGATCATGATACTCAATTGCAACCCATTTTTGACTTGATTGTGTTCTGTCCTCAATCTCAGAAATTGCTAAGAAATTATTTTAATGAGAGTTTACGATTTGCTTGGCTGAAAGTTGAGTGTGGCACTTAATGTGGGTTCAGGTTTTATCTGATGGGGTCTTTTTCATGGTGTAAAATCAGTTGGTGGGACAATTGGTTTTGCTCTGTACATTTTTCAATGGCTATATCCTCTCACCTTTCAGAAAAGATAGATGTAGAAGTTCGGCTTGCAGAACTGTGTGAAGAAGTAAAGGTACAATTTTATATATCTTGGGGTTTTTTTTTCATGTGAAATAACTAGAAAAGTGGAGTAAGTTTATTTCATACACAACTTGGGAATGAATAGTTTGTTTCAGTGGTAATACCGAGTGGGTTTTGCCAGTGCTTGTTTCAGATGAAGACAGACACTTGGGTGCATTGATTGATAAGAAGCTCCGGGTGAGCCAGCAGTGCCCTAATGCAGCCCAGAAGGCAGCTGCGTGCTGGGCAAGAGAGGGAGTTCTGCCCCTTGACTCTGCTCTAGTGAGACCTCACCTCCAATCCTGCCTCCAGTTCTGGTGTCCCTATCATAAGGACACAGAGCTGCTGGAGTGAGTCCACAGGGGTGATCTAAGGGCTGGGGAACCTCTGCTGTAAGGATAGGCTGAGGGAGCTGGGAGTGTTCATCCTAGAGAAGACTTCTGGAGGACCTTAGAGCTGCCTTCCAATACCTGAAGTGATCCTGCAGGAATACTGGAGAAGGAGTTTTCATAAGGGTATCTAGAGACAGGAAAAAGGGGAATGGATTGAAGCTGAGGGAGAAAAGGGTTAGACTGGATCTTAGGAAGAAGTTCTTCAGTATGAGGGTGGTGAGACTCTGGAGTTGGCTGCCCAGGGAGCCTGTGATTGCCTTTTCCATGGAGGTGTTCAAGGCCAGATTGGATTGAGGCCTTGAGCAGCTGAGTCTGGTTGAGAGGCATCCCTGCCCATGGAGGGAAGGTTGGAGGAGATGAGCTCTGAGGTCCCTTCCAAGTTAAGCCATTCTGTGACTGTGAAATTGCTCAACTGTCTCCAAACCTTCACTACTGATCTCGTGGCTTTGGCATGTCAGTAGTAGCCAGGAAGCTAAAGATTTTAGAAAGGCGCATTACCTGTAACAAAAATCACATATTTAATTCTCTGCATTTATAATTTTGAGTTCTTTCCTTTTGATAGTCTCAAATAACAAAGGTAGAAGATCAAACAGGAATAATAAATTGTACTAAAGCAGATTCTCCAAGTCATCCTCTCATGGAAGGACTCATCCTGATGCTGTCTCCTCATGTTTTTCCTATATTAAGGAAACAGCTGTCTGCTTCAGTTAGCTTAGATTTGTCCCCTCAGTTCTCCCCTTAGTCACAGCTAGCCCCAGCTGAGTAGCTAAACTCAGTGGTCACAGCATAGTTTAAAGCACAGGTTTTAGAGCTTTTTGGGAATATTGTCCATGCTGTGTTGCAGACTGGGCCATCTGCCTAGCTTTTGGAGAGCAGTAGCCTGACCTTCATTGCTGTAGTAGTAGCTAACTGCAAGGACCTGGCTTTGAAAGCATGTGAGTTTTACCATGGGAGACAGAGCCAGCAGTCAGCTCACTGTGGGCAGCTAATGATCTTACTTGTATATAAAAGCCAACAGCATTCTGGGCTGCATCATCAACAGTGCAATACAAGCAGGACCAGGAAAGTGATTGTCACCCTGTGCTCAGCACTGATCAGGCCACACCTTAAGAACTGGTTTCAGTTTTGGGCTCCTCACTACAAGACAGACATTGAGGTGCTGGAACAGGTCCAGAGGAGGACAGCAAAGCTCATGAAGGGTCTGGAGAATAGGGACTTCCAAAGGTCATCTAGTCCAACCCCCCTGCAGTCAGGAGGGACATCTTCAACTAGATCAGGTTGTTTAGAGCCTTGTGCAGCCTGACCTTGACCATCTCCAGGGATGGGGCTTCAACTACCTCCCTGGGCAACCTGTTCCAGTGTTCCACCATCCTCATCATGCAGAACATCCAATCTAAATCTCTTCTCTCATTTCAAACCATTGCCCCTTGTACTATCACTACAGGCCTTTGGAAACAGTCCCTCTGCAGCCTTTTTGTAGCCCCTTTCAGGTACTGGAAGGCTGTTGTTAAGTCTCCCTGGAGCCTTCCTTTCTCCCAACTCAACACCCCAAGCTCCCTCAGCCTGTCCTCATAGCAGAGGTGCTTCAGCCCCCTGATCATTGTGGCCCTCTTCTGGACCCTATCCCTCAGGTCTATGTCTTTCCTATGTTGAGAGCTCCAGGGCTGGATGCAGTACTCCAGGTGAGGTCTCACCAGAGCAGAGCAAAGGCAGAATCATCTCTCTCCATCTCTGGCCATGCTGCTTTGGATGCAGCCCAGGCTGCCATTTGCTTTCTGGGCTGCAAGTGCACACTGTTGGCTCATGTCCATTATGCATAAAGTGTTTGTAGATATATAGCACCATATAATTGTTCTTGTGAGTTGTGACTGCTCTGAGGTGGAGATGTCTTGATGAAGTTTTTATGATTGTATCAAAATTGGACTAACATTGCAGGATCCATTTTCTGGTGCCTGATTCCTATTCCTTTCAGGCTCACTCTGGTTTTGCATGTTGGAAGAAACAACAGTTACAACTCAAGTTATTCTTGCCATAAATGGAATTTTTTAGTTTAAGGTCAAGAATTTTTTAATTGAATTTAACCCTGAATTTAAGGTCAGGAGTCCTAATTCTAAAAGGCAACCAGATAAAGCAACGTAGAACAATTCTTGGTGTTGTAACACAGATTAATTCAGTTCTGATCCTTAGACAAAAGAGTTCTGATTTGGAAATTAATTTCCAAATGAAAGTTCTCACTAAGATCAAGTACACTTTGTTTTATTATTGTTCTTGTCTGAACTTTATGGTCTCATCTGTTAACCTTTTAAATCTTTTTCCTGCTTTCAGAAAATGGAAAATCCTGATGAACTGGCAGAACTTATAAATATGAATCTTGCTCAGCTTTGCTCACTTCTAATGGCTCTCTGGGGGCAATTTCTGGAGGTCATTACCTTGCAAGAGGAGGTCACAGCACTGCTAGCACAAGAGCATCACACATTAAGAGTAAGTATTGACCCTGGCTTTAGAAGCTCTGTCATGTTCATGCTCCTACTGGGACACAGTCAGAGAAATGTGTATCAAAGTGAGAGTCCAGAGTCTCGTTTTTCTAGTTTTAGATGAGAAATTTGCAGTCATAAAGGGAGCTGTTGGATTGCATTTGTTAGCTTGTGTATCATCTTGTGAGAGGTTGTTCTTGGAGTACAGTATTGAAAATACATCATTTGTGTTTACAAACCATCTAATTCATTCATCTTTTGGGTAAGAAATGCAGTTGAGAAGGCAAATGGCAGTCTGTGAACGAGAGAGATTTGTGCAGGATGAGATATTGTTCTGCAGGAGCCATGCCTGCTGCCTGCTCTGCATTTTACTTCTCTGCTGCATTTAGGCTGCCTGCTTACATCATAAACCAAAGGGTACTCTCCTGAATTAAGAATTTATAGCCTTCATTAGCTTTGAAAAGTCTTGTAAGTGGGATTTTAAGAAAGAAGAGATGTGAGTATGTGTGTGTATGTATAGAGATACATTCAGTGGGTAGCTACAAAGACAGTTGATCTGTTTCTGTGTGTACAGAGTTGCTGTGGGCTTGCTACACAGCAAACCACAGCAATGCTCAATCCCATGGTGAAATATATTCAATTAAGAACCAAAATGTTTACTGTCTGGCTTCACCATCTGTGTGTTTATCTCGCACACATTAGAGTATAGGTGATTTTAAGAGATCATCTGGAGGGATTTCTTGTCTCACCATTTACAGAGAGCTCATTCAGTTTAATGAGAATATATAGAATCAATGAATGGTCTGGGTTGGAAGGGAGCTCCAAAGGTCATCCAGTCCAACCGCCCTGCACTCAGCAGGGTCATCCTCCACTACATCAGGTTGTTCAGAGCCCTGTCAAGCCTCACCATGAATATCTCCAGGGATGAGGCCTCAACTACCTCCCTGGGCAACCTGTTCCAGTGTTCCACCACACTCACGGTAAAGAACTCGTTCCTAACATCCAATCTAAATCTGCTCTTCTCTCATTTCAAACCATTGCCCCTTGTCCTGTCACTGCAGGCCTTTGTAAACAGTCCCTCTGCAGCCATAGGCCCCTTCAGGTACTGGAAAGGCTGCTCCTAGGTCTCTCTGGAGCCTTCTCTTCTCTGGGCTGAACAACCCCAGTTTGAAACTGAAAAAAAGTTGAGCTTATTTTATTTTTGCCAGAAGTGGCTAATTGCTTTTTCTTATTGCGTGCTGCAGTTACTGGATACTTTGTTATCTACTCAAACATCAGAGACTGAAAAGGAGATGCAGGGCATGGGTAATCTTAAACTTGCCTTTTATTTAGGGCATGATAGCTCAGGGCAGGCAGGCTGGCTCCTTAAGAATGGAGTAATATGGCACTGAGAAGGAAATTCCACCTGAGCCAGCTTCAGGGGAACCAGCAATATGATGTTAATTAATTTTACAAAGGGTAATTTGCAAATGTGACACTTGTTTTCTCTCCTCCCAAGACGTGAAGAGCTGGTGGTAATACTTTGCTAATGCATGTAAAGAAGATGTAGGTAAGAAACCATAGCTCCACCAGGCTTCCCACATGGCACTGGAGCTGGAGCCAGCAATCCAGAAATTCAATAAACCTCTAAATTGACAAAGATGCCAAATTTGCGCCTTGGTTGTTGATTTTAGATTCTGATTGCAGTTCTTAGTATAATAATTTGCAATTTGCATTAAAAATCTCTTGAGATTATAGATTTTTTAGGTGTATACCTCAAAATTATACCTTAAAATCTTGAGATTATAGACTTTGAGGTGTATAGATTTTTGGTGTAAACTTCTTTTGGGAAACCTACAATGGTTACATTTCACTGGAGGAGTTGTCTGCACACATCAAATGATGCAGGCTTTCTGGTGACTGAATTTAGTTGAGATTTGAGAGATGACTTTATTAATTCTTCTCCTGAGACAGTGTCTGCCCTTTCTAGAGTAAAATTTTTATACTATACAAAATTGTCTTCTTCTAAATAATCCCTTTTTTTATTCTGGAAATTGTTACTCTGATGTGTTTGCTACTGGAAAAATCTCTTCATTCTACCTTCTCATCCTGCAGTATTTCTAGAGTATACTCTCCACAAGGAATTTCTCACTGGGAAAGTTTATTATTAATCTAAGATAAATTAAAGCTTTAGGGAGTTATTAATCTGACTGAGTTAGATACTAGTGTTAGAAATGCCCCTTAGCAATGCCTGTCACCTGTATTGGTCACAGAATCACAGAATGTTAGGGGTTGGAAGGGACCTCCAGAAATCATTGAGTCCAACCCCTCTGCCAGAGCAGGATCACCTTGGGCAGGTCACACAGGAACACACCCAGGAGTTTTTTTGGAAATCTCCAGAGAAGGAGACTCCACAACCTCTCTGGGCAGCCTGCTCCAGTGCTCCAGCACCCTCACAGTAAGGCAGTGTCTCCAAATGTTGAGATGGAACCTCCTGTGTTTTAGCTGTGTTTTGACTTGTCCTGTCACTGGGCACCACCAAAAAGAGCTTGGCCCCTCCATCCTGACCCTCACCCCTCAGATATTTATAGACATCGATCAGATCCCCTCTCAGCCTTCTCTTCTCCACGCTAAACAGCCCCAGGGCTCTCAGCCTTTCTTCATAGAGGAGATGTTCAAATCCCTTACTCATCCTCATAGCTCTCTCTTAGACTCTCTCCAGCAGGTCTCTGTCTCTCTTGATTTGGGGAGCCCGAAACTGTACACAGTATTCCAGGTTTGGTCTCACCAGGGCAGAGTAGAGGAGAAGGAGAACCTCCCTAGCCCTGCTGGCCACACTTTTCTTGCTGTACCTCAGGATGCCATTGGCCCTCTTGGCCACAAGGGCACATTGCTGTCCCATGGATAATTTGCTGTCCACTGGGCCTCCAAGGTCTGTCTCCATGGAGCTGCTTTCCAGCAGGACAACCTTTTGTCTGTACTGGTGCCTGGTCAAATGACTGTAATCCACCTTTCTTATAAACCAGATATTTCTGCTGAAGTCTTGTTAGAAGATAAGGTGATAATGCAAGAGTATATATATTACAAGTAATGAATTAAATATATTTATTTATAATAAGTATTTTAACTCTATTTTTTTCATTATTTTAGTTATTTTCCTTGTTTAGATGTTAAATTAATTTCATATACTTTGAATATTAAGCACCAGAGAGCTAGGAACACTTTGGGTATGCTAGAATATCCATCATCTACATTAGCACAGTCAGAAGGTGGACAACTGTTTAGTGAGGAGACTGCTGAGCCTGACATTCTATAGTAGAAAAACTTTGAAGTCTGAAGCAGTTCACCTCCTTGTTCCATAGTGACATCTTCTGGTAGGTCTGAACATGCTCAGCCTCAGTAACTCTGCAGATGACACATGGTTGGGAAGGGAGTGTTGAGATGCTGGAGGGTAGGAAGGCTCTGCAGAGGCACCTGGACAAGCTGGATCGACAGGACAAGGGCAGCTGTATGGGATGCAAAAAGGCCAAGTGCTGAGTCCTGCGCTTTGGTCACAACAATGCTGTGAACAGGCTTGGGGAGAGCGGCTGGAAAGCTGCCCAGCAGAGCAGGGCTCAGCACTGGTGAGGCCACACCTTCAGGACTCTGTTCAGTTTTGGGGCACTCACCACGAGAAAGATAGTGAGGTGCTGGAGTGGGTCCAGAGGGAGGCAATGAAGCTGGTGAAGGGTCTGGAGAACAGGGCTGGGGAGGAGCAGCTGAGGGAGCTGGGGGTGTTTAGGCTGGAGAAGAGGAGGCTGAGGGGAGACCTCATTGCTTTCTACAGCTCCTTGAAAGGAGTCTGGAGCAAGGTGGGGGTTTGGTCTCTTCTCCCTAGGAACAAGTGATAGGATGAGAGGAAATGGCTTCAAGTTGCACCAATGGAGATTGAGATTGAATATTAGAAGAAACCTATTGACTGAAAGAATTCTCAAAGAGTGGAACAGGCTGCCCAGGGAGTTGGTTGAATCCCCATCCCTGGAGGTGTTTCAAAGGGGCAGAGTTATGGTGCTGAGGGCCATGGTTTAGCATCAGCCTTTGCAGAGGTAGAGAATGGTTGGACTTGATCTTAAAGGTCTTTTCCAACCAAAACCAATTCTGTGATTCAGTGCTTTTCCAAAATGATTCACTTTGATTAATCCTAAAAGATGAGAAGTGGGAAGTAAGATCTCCACCTGCTCACTGATAGATATGCAGGCACTCCATATATATTCCATAGCAGTTTGTCTGGAAGTGATGGATACAATTTCCTGCTGCAAAGTCATTGTGGAGTCAGCCCAAGTCGGCAGAGCCTGAGTCAGCAGCACCAGCTGGTACTTGTGGTTCTGCAGAGCCTGTTTAGCAGCCTCCTAGCAAATTCCCCTCCTGTCCTTCCATAAGTCAAGCAGTGATTAAACACAGTCAGCTACTGTTGGTTTGTTGTTTGTTTGTTTGTTTATTTTCCCTCCATAATAGTGATTTATGTGGGCTTTTGGAGCTTGCTTTCAACTAGTTTCATACCCATTGCTATTAGTCTAAGGGCTGTCTGGAGCTGGTAATGAGATTTTCTTCCAAAGCACTAGAATTACTTAATTATGAACAAGGTTTATTGCAGACAAAATCCCCCAAGCCTTCCTTTTCTGTTGGAGAGGGTGGCAGAATTCTAAAGATCTCATAGAACTCCAGTTCCTTTATGTGAGTGCTCACTTCTGAAGTCTAAACCACCTTGCTTGCCTTCTGGGAAACACTTTGGTGCTCTTTTCTTGACTTGAACTACAGACATCTATTAACTGGGCAATATTCCTGTTACTGTTTTATTTCCTGATGGATTAGGATCTTTAATTACTTTTTCAACTGGTAGTTTAGATGAATAATCAGCCTGCTCCCCATGCTCAGTTATTTTAAAATACATGTTTAAACCTGTAAATTTCTCTCTATTGTATCCTCTTCTACTCTGCCCTGGTGAGGCCACACCTGGAATATTGTGTCCAGTTCTGAGCCCCTCAGTTCAAGAAGGACCTCAGGGAACTGCTTAGAAGAGTCCAGCACAGAGCCACAAAGCTGCTGAAGGCAGTGGAAGATCTCCCTGTGAGGACAGGCTGAGGGAGCTGGGGCTTGGAGCTTGGAGCAGAGGAGCCTGAGGGATGACCTCATTCCTGTTGATAAAGATGTGCAGGGCTGGAGCCAGGCTCTGCTCAGGGATGTCCAAGGACAGCACAAGGGGCAATGGGTTCAAGCTGGAGCAGAGGAGGCTCCACATGAAGATGAGGAAAAACCTTTTCACTATGCGGGTGACAGAGCCCTGGAGCAGGCTGCCCAGAGAGGTTGTGGAGTCTCCTTCTCTGGAGGCATTCCAAACCCACCTGGATGTGCTCCTGTGTGACCTACCCTAGGTGATCCTGCTCTGGCAGGGGGGTTGGACTCAATAATGTTCAAGGTCCCTTCCAGCCTCCAACATTCTGTGTTTCTGTGAACAGTCTTCTCTCTTTCTAGGGGGAAAGGTTTGGAATTAGCACTGACAAAACCTGGTATTTGGAAGGTAAAAGTCTGCTTAGAAAAGGCAGCTGGGAAAACACAGGGGAGTGCTTAGGAACAGGGATTCTAATCCCACATGTGTTTGCACAAACTCCTAACAGGATTTCTGATGGAAAGCAGACCCTCTTTCGTCTGCAAGTCTGGTCCCAGCTGAGAGAAGAAGTTGCACTTACAAGAGAGGATTGAATGAAGTAGTTTTCTTATTACTGCAGAACATTTTCCATGCCAAATCATAGATGTTGTTATCACTGAGATTAATTTCATATAACAGTAAATTGAGTTCTGGGAGGTTGGGTCAGGACTTCCAGCTTCTACAGCAGGTTAGAGGTTGGGGATTTAATGTTTGTGGTTTGTGGTTGGGTTTTTTTCCTTAAGCACCATGGAGCAATTTTTTGCCAGTTCTATTTTTAGGGGGAAAAAAAAAGGCAAAAATAGAAGCTTAAGAACATGAAACTGTTAAAGCTGGAGAGGAACTTCTCATAGCTGTCTTCCAGTACCTCAAAGGAACTTGCAGGAAGGCTGCAGAGGGACTTTTCATAAGGGTATCTATTGACAGGACAAGGGGGAACGGTTTGAAGCTGAGGGAGAGCAGGGCTAGACTGGAAGAAGTTCTTCAGTACCAGGCTGATGAACAGGTTGCCCAGGGAATTTGTGGATGCCTCCTCCCTGCAGGTGTTCAAGGACAGATCAGGTTGCTCAGAGCCTTGTGCAGCCTGAGCTTGACTATCCCTAGGGATGGGGCTTCAACTACCTCCCTCGGCAACCTGTTCCAGTGTCCCACCATCCTCATAGCAAAGAACTTCTTCCTAATGTCAAACCTAAATATCCTCTTCTCTCATTCCAAACCATTGCCCCACATGCTATCACTGCAGGCCTTTGAAAACAGTCCCTCTGCAGCCTTCTTGCAGGCCCCCTGCAGGTGTTGGAGCACCACTTTAGGATTCTATACTTTATTGACTTCAGGCATACAATTAAGACTTGAACAGAATCATAGAATCAGTCAGGGTTGGAAGGGACCACAAGGATCACCTAGTTCCAACCCCCCTGCCATGGCAGGGACACCTCACACTAAATCAGGCTGGCCAGAGCCAGATCAGGCTAGCCAGAATGCTTATGGTTAGCATAGATTTTGTTATGTATTTGTCATTTGCACCCAAAATCTTTACATGAAGGTTTACAAAAGGAATTACTTTTTGTACAGTAGTTTACTGTGGGCTGGAGAGTGCTCAATGAAAATGTGAGACATAATTCTGTGTATTTTGGGACTGTATAATGGGTTTCTGCTTCTGAAGGTAATCCTCAAGCACATGCAGAAGTGTCCATCAGTCATTCCTTTTCTTCTCATCGAAATATCTCATAATATTGTTGTGTGTTATTCTTTCAGCTGAGCCTGATTGGGATGATTGATTGATTGATTGATTGATTTTCTTCACAATCAGATTTTCAGCAGGCAGTTGAATTTCATATCATTTCCCCCTCACTCATCCAGTACACAAATTAACACTCTCAGTCTCTAGCCTTGTCTGTGGCATCCTCTTCCCTCCTACTCTGCCTCAACACGGGAAAAAAACAGATTTTCTAACTTTCATGGAGAGCAGCCAGGCAGAAAGGGACCTGGGGGTGCTGGTTGACAGGAGGCTGAACATGAGCCAGCAGTGTGCCCAGGTGGCCAAGAAGGCCAATGGCATCCTGGCCTGCATCAGGAATAGTGTGGCCAGCAGGAGCAGGGAAGTCATTCTGCCCTGTGCTCAGCACTGCTTAGGCTACACCTTGAGTATTATGTCCAGTTCTGAGCCCTCAATTCAAGAAAGATGTTGAGTTGCTTGAACATGTCCAGAGAAGGGCAACAAGGCTGGGGAGGGGTCTGTAGCACAGCCCTGTGAGGAGAGGCTGAGGGAGCTGGGGGTGTTCAGCCTGGAGAAGAGGAGGCTCAGGGGTGACTTTATTGCTCTCTACAACTACCTGAAGGGAGGTTGTAGCCAGGTGGGGGTTGGTCTCTTCTCCCAGGCAACCAGCAGAAGAACAAGAGGACACAGGCTCAAGCTGTGCCAGGGGAAGTTTAGGCTTGATCTTAGAAGTTCTTCACAGAAAGAGAAATTGCCCTTGGAATGTGCTGCCCAGGGAGGTGGTAGGGTCGAGGTCCCTGGAGGTGTTTAAGAAAAGCCTGGATGAGGCACTTAGTGCCATGGTCTGGTTGGTTAGTTAGGGTTGGGTGATGGGTTGGACTGGATGATCTCAGAGGTCTGTTCCAACCTGGTTGATCCTGTGGTTCTGTGAATGCTGCTGGATGTTGCAGAGTGAATGTGACATGAAAGAAGGTCTGACTTTGTTGGGCTCTTGCAGGTGCGCAGGTTCGCAGAGGCATTCTTCTGTCTGGAGCATCCTAGGCAAGCTGCCCTTGCCTATCAAGAGCTAAAGTAAGTAGCACCTTACCCAACATGATTATCTAGTGCAGTATTTCACTGTGGTGCAAAAAAAAGACTTCTGTAAAAAGTTGAGAGAAACTTAGATTCCAAATAGAGATTTGAAGCTTTTTTTTAATGACAGTTGTATAGGAAATTATTAAAGAATACTAAAGCTATTAAATGAGTGACTATTAGAAAAGCTTCTAATAAAGGTAATTAAACTGCTGCTATTTCCTGTGAATGTAAAAAGAAATAGTTCTGTTTTCATGTAGGACTACTCTTTTTCTTTTCAGTGCTCAAAGTCATCTACAGATGTGTGCAGCTATCAAAAACACTTCCTTCTGCAGCTCTCTTCCACCTCTCGCTATTGAATGCAGTGAACTAGATGGAGATATGAACTCCCTGCCTATCATCTTTGAAGATCGATATTTGGATTCAGTTACTGAAGGTAAATGCACACTCCTTTGATGAAAGGAGGGTTAAAACCAGGTAAAACCTGAGTATCCTGAATATTCACATCTCTTGCTGGCTCAAAGGGAATGTTTATTTGCTAGGAAATTGTAGAATGGTAAGGGTTGAAGGAGACCTTCAGAGATCATGCAGTCCAAGCCACCTGCCAAAGCAGGATCACACAAGAATGCATCCAGGTGGGTCTTGAAAGTCTCCAGTGGAGACTCCACAACCTTTCTGGGCAGCCTGCTCCATGGCTTCAGCACCCTCTCAGTAAAGAAGTTTCTCCTCATGTTGAGGTGGAACTTCTTGTGTGCCAGTTTGTATCCATTGCCCCTTGTCCTATCACAGGACACTACCAAAAAGAGCCTGGACCCTTCTTCTTGATACCTACCCTTCAGATATTTATAGACATTCATAAGATCTCCTCTCAGTCTTCTCTTCTCCAGGCTAAACAGACCCAGGTCTCTCAACCTTCCCTCATCACATATATGCTCCATTCCCTTCATCATTCTCATAGCTCTCCATTGGACTCTCTCCAGGAGCTCCCTATTCTTCTTGAACTGGGGAGCCCAGAACTGGATATTAGTGCTCCAGATGTGGTCTCTCCAGGGCAGGATAGAGGGGGAGGAGAAATGTTTCTTTAGGTTGAGTTTTGATGGTTTGTTAGAACTCTGTAATTAGTAGTTTCTAGCTTCAGTTACCTGCATAACCTTGTTGTAAACAATCCTTTTTTCTCCTTGCCTTTTTTTTCTTCTGATGCAAGATGTGGATGTACCCTGGTTGGCAGGTCAGAGCCTTCCAAGGTCAGAGTCCAATAAACTGGATAAATTTGAAGCTGAAGAAAGTTTTGTGGCTGGTTTTACTAGCCCAGAGCTGAAACTGAGACCTGCAGGTGCCTCCAACCTTTGGCATCCAGAAAGTGAAAAGATGCTGACAAAAGCTTTGAAAGGGAAAAATGAAGATGCAAATAAATCCAAAGTTAAGGTTACTAAGCTCATGAAAACAATGAAACCTGAAACCACAAAAAAAGTTGTGAAACAGAACTCTAAGGACTCTGTGGTCTTAGTGGGCTACAAATGCTTGAAAAGTGCAGCACTGGAAGATGCCTCTAGAAGCTCAGAAGGCAGGCCTTCATACAATGCTAGTGAAGGGCTGGACCCTGCATTAGGTGGATTTCCTTGTGATACAAAGACCTGCAGCAGGCAAGCAAGTCAAAGAGAACTTCCATTTTTGCCATCTGGATCTGAGGAAAAGGCTGCCAAGGTGGAAGGTGTCCAACCAGGTCCTCTTAGCCCTGTGCACTGTGAAAACGTGGCTGGTTTTGGTAGACTCACTATCTCCCAGACTGGTTCTGGAACTGTACAAGCAGATAGTGCTCTACAGCCCAGAGGTACACTTGAAGGTTGTCATGGAGGTCAACCAGCTTCCTCAGGAGTCAGGACAATTGAGGTCAAACCAAGTGCTAAGAATCCCTACGAAGGGGAGAAGGTCACTGTGCACATCGGGTCGTGGGCTCAGCTCCCGCAGGACGGAGTGCAGGGAGAGAATCTGCAGGTACCAAATATCCAGTCTTCGGAATCTGGAAATAAATTGACTTCAGGAGAACACGAAGCAGTGCTTGAAAAGGAAGATGCCCTCCCACACAGCAGTGACATCTTGACAAGAGTGAAGAGCAATCAGGCTGCTGCTGCCACAAAGGAAAGTCAGCTTTCGGCGAGCGCAGACAGCACCAAGCTACCGGACGTCAGCGTGACCTGCGCCTCCTCCAGGTTTTCGGATTCAGGGGTAGAAAGTGAGCCAAGTTCCTTTGCAACTCACCCCAACCCTGACCAGGTGTTTGAAAATGCTCAAGGGCCAAGTGCACAGAACGGGGAGAGAGCCTTTCCTCAGCTTTTACTCAAGCCAGACTGTGCTGTAAAAGCTGCCCTAGAAAGCCATTGCACTGAGAGCACCAGCGCGGTGAGTGAAATCCAGTCGTCCCTGACATCCATCAACTCTCTGCCTTCAGATGATGATGAGCTGTCACCTGAGGAGAACTCAAAGATCTCTGTCATACCTGAGCGCCAGCTAAGTGACAGTAAAACTGTGTTAGACCCTGGAGCAGCTGACTTGCCAAAGCCTGGTGACAGTAACAGAACCAACAGCACCTTGCAGCAAGAGTGTGTTGCGTTTTCAGGGCCCTCAGATAACAAAGCTCTCTCTGTACACTCCTCTCTCTCAGGAACTAAAGACCTTTTACACTTAGCTGTGTCAGATGAGGATGCATCTGCTGATGTGAAAAGTTACAGCCCACAGGCAGAGCTTGGTACAGCCTGCAAGGATGCTCAGGGTCCTGAAAGGGAGCCCAGCGCTGCAGAAGAAAGAGTTAAATTGAGTGTGGGAGTTGCTTGTAAGGGTGAGCAGTCTGCTGTTTCAGGTTCTTCGTTTGTAAATGCAGTGTGTGAGGCTGGAAAAGCAAATGAAGGAAAACATATTGAGCCTTTAGAACTGAAGGAGACAACTGAAGCAGCTCGAAGTGACATTGGGACAGAGAATCCTTCTCCAACCAGTAGCACTGACATAGTAAAGCAGGGCCTTGTGGAAAACTATTTTGGCTCTCGAAGCAGCACAGATATTTCTGATATCTGGCCTCTGGACAGCAGCAATCCTGTTAGCCCTCAGAAGGAAGCATATGAAAAACAAATGATGTGCTCTTCCCAGCAAGACGAGGAAGAGGAGGAAGAGGAAGATCAAGAAATGATTGAAAATGGGTATTATGAAGAAACAGACTACAGTCTGTTAGATGGAGCTTCCAGTGCTGAGCAGGGTCATGGCTCAGCAGAAGACAGACCTCTCAGATCTGAAAGGATTGACAGTGGGCACCTGCCAGATGGAATCAGTGTGCCTCCTGTCTGTGCTCCTGGCTGTCTGTCTTTCCCTTCTTCTCTGAGAGACTCTCCTTGCAGCGTGATCTGTTCTGCACGTAGTAAGTCTGATGCAATTACCCAGCAGCCAGGCAGCACGTACTACAGCTCAGCCTCAGCTGCTTCCTGGTATGAGAGCTCTCCAGAACCTCAAATGTTAGCGTAAGTGCTTGCTTTAAACAAAGATTTTGCTTTGAGAAGTGATGGAACTATGGGAAAGAAGCGTGGTTAGAATGCCCCCGGGAATGTGGCTTGTGGATTCCACATGCTCAAGTAACATCACGTTTGAGCTGATCAGATAGAAAGGTTCTTAGCACTGAATTCCTTCTGCTGTTGGCTTGTCATTCCCTGTGGTTTGACAAACTTCAACTAAAGCACACATG
This sequence comes from Indicator indicator, assembly GCF_027791375.1. Taxonomy (NCBI): domain Eukaryota; kingdom Metazoa; phylum Chordata; class Aves; order Piciformes; family Indicatoridae; genus Indicator; species Indicator indicator. The sequence continues at coordinate 64,655,618 of NC_072011.1, read as the reverse complement.
ATTTTTTTTCTGTTCATTGTGTTCATTTAGAAAACAAACAAAATAATTATTTGGTAGGAAAGTGATGATTTGAGCATAAAAATGGTGTTTTGTGAAGTTCTAGCAGAGGGAAACGTGCTTTTGAGTTTAAAAAAAAAAACATCCTGTAAGTGGTTGTCCACCTAATGAGTTGCATGAAGCAGATGTGCAGTGGGAGACAAGGTCTTGGCCTTAGTTCTCAGTCTTAACTTCAGGCAGCCAAAATTTTACTCCTCAGAGACCACAGGGCTCTAACACAGTGCACTGCAGTTTGGATACTGCAGCTTAATGGGTTGCAGTGCAGGTGGCTGTCAAGAAAGCGGCTTAGAAGAGAAACTAAAGCAAGGAGAATGTTAAACAGGAAGAAAAGCTAAAAAAATTGTGGTAAGCAGCTGAGAACAGGAGGAAGGTTTGAGCGGTGCTGGGGTAAAACAGAAGTGCACAGAGAAGTAGCTTCTGAAATACTGGAGAGTGGGTACTGGTGTGGAATGGGATGAAAAGCAGGGACTGGTTTTGGGCTGTTTTGTAACAATGAAAGAGTGAACTCAGAGGAAAATCAAGGACTTGGCCTTGGGGAAAGCAGAGTCTTGTGGAGCATGGGATAACTGGGATTGCAGAGGGCACCATCTGCTCTGTAGAGAACCAACCTTGGTACATTCAGTTCAGAAGAGATACCTTGAGAACAAACTAAGTCACTTCTGCTGCAGAGTGATAAGACCAACTGCCTGCAGTGGCTTCCGTTGAGACTGACTTCACTGAGGCTTGCTCTTGCCACTTAGTGAGGAATGAGCTAAAGATAAAACTGGGGAAAGAGAGAACAAAAAGTAGAACAGGAGGAAAACAGCAGGCAGAAGAGGAGGGACACAGTGTGGTGCTGCGAGGGTGCACACAGCACTGAGAGATTAAGGAGGGGAAGAAGCATCAGGTTTGAAGTGCTGCAGGGAAACTGATACACAGTAAATGAGGTAGGAAGGTCCTACACAATAAAACTAAGGGAAGGGGAAGAAAAGGAGGAACATAAGGAACTCCTTGCATGTAGGCAGCAATTAGAAACCATACAGTGCACATCTTCAGATAATAAACAAAATACCAGAGCTCTGCATCTGGGTTCTTTTAAATCAAGTATCAGTTATTCAGCCTACCAGAGGGACTTCAGGTGAGCAGTTACAGCCCTGGCTCCAGCTCTCTGCTGACCTAGGAAATAGGTTTTAAGTTTGACAAGAACTACCAAAGTCAAGGGAAGTGTCTGCCCTGACTCGTGGTTGGTTTTGATTGTTGGAATGTTGTTACTGCTGTTAAACAAAGCTGGTGCTTGCTCAAGACCAGAGCTAACCCAGGATTTTCACTGATTTTCAGACACACCTCAGGATCTGCAGAGATGTTCCAAGTTGAGAAGTCAGTAGAGCTTGATAGATAGATCTTGTTACAGAGGAAAAGGGGCTGTAGGAAGCTGCAATAAAAAAGATTTTGGGGAACTGGCTTGGAGATAATAATTTGATAAATCTATTTCCCTTTGTATCAGTTACAGAGAAGACAAAGCAAAAATAAAGTAGAAAACTGTATCCTAGGAGACCCTGTGAGTAAATTTTGATGTATTACAAATATGGTTTTGTTCCAGTTTCCAGCAGGCTAAAGAAGAATTGAAACAACTGAAGCTTCCTGGATTTATGTACAGTGATGTTTTCAAACTGGCTTCTTCAATACCTTATTTCAGTATGGAAGAGGATGACTGCTCAGAAGAAGGAATACATCTTATAGTCTGTGTCCATGGCCTTGATGGTAGGCTGGGGAAAGTGATATTGAGAGAGCAGTTCAGACTACCCCTTGGGTTTAGCTTTTGTCATTTCAACTCTGAAGGGAACCTTTCTGGGATAGAGTCACTGGAAGGAAATGGGAATCTGACTTTCTACTGCTACATCTGCCAGCCCGTTCCACTGAATCATTTACATGCAGAATTTTATGTAACATTTGGCTTTAGTAAAATTTCCATGCACATAAACTCTTTTTCTCATAGAATTATAAAAGAATGGTTTGGGTTGGAAGGGACTTTAAAGATCATCCAGTTCCAACCCCCTGGTATGGGCAGGGACATCTTCCACTAGTCCAAGGAGCAACTTGATAGAATTATAGAATCCTAGAATGGTTTGGGGTGGAAGGGACCTTAAAGATCATCTAGTTCCAACCCCCCTCGTATGGGCAAAGACACTTCCCACTAGACCAAGGCTTTGAGCAACTTAATAGAATTACAGAATCTTAGAATGGTTTGAGTTGGAGCAGAACTCAAAGATCATCCAGTTCCAACCCCCCTGGCATGGGCAGGGACACCTCACACTAGAGCAGGTTGCTCAAGGCCTTAGTTCACAGTACAGTTCACAGTAGCTACATGTCCCATTTTTTTCTGTCAGATAGGTATTTGTCCCTGTCATGCTAGTAGAATGGAGCCAGTAACAACCCATTTGTGTTCAGAATTTGAGGTGTTAGATTGTCAAGGGAAATAAAATAGGTGTCTCTTCTTAGGGTAAACAATTAGTAGTTGTAAAATGCAGTCAAGTGTTTATAAGATTTTTAAAAGGTTGATTTGGTGAATCACAGAAGTTGGAAGGAATTTCTGGAGACTGTTAAGTCCACAGAATCACAGAATGGTCTGGGTTGGAAAGAAACTACAAAGGTCCTCTAGTTCAACCATCTCTGCAGGGGCATCCTCAATTAGATCAGGTTGCCCAGAGTGCTGTCAAGCCTCGCCTTGAATTTCTCCAGGGATGGGCCCCCAACCACCTCCCTGGGCAACCTGTTCCAGTGTTCCACCTCTCATGGTGCAGAATTTGTCGCTAACATCCAATCTAAATCTGCTCTTCTCTAGTTTGAAGCCATTACTCCTCATCCTGTCCCTCTGCAGCCTTCTTGTAGCCCCCTTCAGGTACTTGCAGGTCACTATTAGGTCCCCTGGAGCCTCGTCTTCTCCAAGCTGAACACCCCCAGCTCCCTCAGCCTGTCCTCATAGCAGAGGTGCTCCACTCCCCTGATGATTTTCATGGCCCTCCTCTGGACTCACTCCCTCTGGACCCACCTCCCCTGCTCAATGCAGGGTTACCTGCAGCAGGTTGCCTGTGTTGTCTAGGACCGAACCCAGTTGGAGTTTTAATATTTTCAAGGACTGAGACACAGAAGTGATCAAAATGATAAAATCTCTTGGAAACTGAAAGAATTGGAAAGTTGTAATTGCTTGAATATGTTCCCCTGCTTTTAGTTCAGAGCATCTGTGCCTGGTAAGAAATTATACCCCTCTAGTTCAGGTGCTCCATCAAGTTCTTTACTATGAGGGTGGTGAGACACTGGAATGGGTTGCCCAGAGAAATTGTGGACACCTTATCCTTGGGAGTGTTTAAGACCAGGTTGGATGAGGCTTTGAGCAACCTGGTCTAGTGGGAGGTGTCCCTGTCCATGGCAGGGGGGTTGGATCTAGATGGTCTTTAAGGTCTCTTCCAACTCAAGCCATTCTGTGATCAATGGTTTCATCTTTTTTTGAGCAGCTTCTTTAACAATGCAAGAAAACACAAGAGAGCAATAGGATTCCAACCCCTAACATTCTGTGATCCTATGATAGAATATTGGGCTGGACCAACAGTGCACAGCCACCTCATTCACTTTTCAAGTTCCTAAGTTAATAAATAATTAAAATAACAGAACAGCTCTCTGTTTTTTGATTCCTCAGGGCAGATAGCAGCCTTTGTTGAGTTCTTTTAAAACAAAACTCAGAGGTATTCCTTCTTACTAGTGTAGGTGTTAGAATGATAGAATGCTAGGGGTTGGAAGGGACGTGCAGATGTTCAGGTGCTGTTGCATGCCTAGAATGGATGCAAAAGTTAACTTGGCCAGAAAAATCTGTTGTGACAAAGCATCGCCTCTTTGAAGCCTTAGACAATTCCACAGAGTTAGAATTTACAGATTCATAGAATAGTTTGGGGTTGGGAGGGACCATGAAGATCATCTAGTTCCAACTCCCCTACCGTGGGCAGGGACAACCTGAAATGCTGAGTTCTTCATACAAGTTCTGTCCTGTTAATAACAGGTTTGAATCAAACCCTCATTCTCTAATTAAGGCAAAAGTGCTGCTCTTTAATCAAAAGAATGCAAGGTCATTGATGTAGAGAAATCTTCAGGATGCTGGGGATGGGGTTTAGTGGTGACCTAGCATTGCTGGGTCAAAAGTTGGACTGGGTGATCTTGAGGGTCTCTTCCAGCCAAAGATACTCTATGATTTGTTGGCTTGGGTACCACTCTAAATGCATCTTTATTTGCCAACAGCCCACTCTGCCCTTTCATTCCACCAAAATATCTACAACTTGCCCTTATTCCTCACTCCTTAAGCTAGCTCTGAATTCTTTAACTGGCCTTTATCACAACTAATGAGGTTTTCAAGACTGTGATGTTCAGGGTGCTGTGTATCTGTGGGATGCTAAGACAAAAAGGAACAGGACTTCCAAAACCCATGTCTGGATTGAGTGTCATTTTTATAGCCCCATTTTGTCACCACTTTTGGCTTGGCAGTTTAGCTCCCTGCATTTTAATTAGGGCTGAGAACATCATTGGCTGTGTTTAAATATAAACCAGGTTCGTTTGAGTCTGGTAAGAGCTTTCAGTGCGAGCTCACAGTCTCTAACTCTTGATTGTTTTTCCTTTTAAGGTAACAGCGCAGATCTAAGATTAGTGAAGACTTACATTGAGCTCGGGCTGCCTGGAGGGAGGATAGATTTTCTCATGTCTGAAAGGAATCAGGTATTTGCCAACAAAACTTCAGCTCTGCAAAGCAGTGCCCAGGGGACATCTTCAGATGTGGCTGTCTGGTGGCACTGTCACCTTGCAGCTCACCACGTTTCTCTGGCCCTTTATTGTTTTCTCACGGAGTCTGTGATCGGATTGATCTGTGGCTGGCATTGAAGTCATTACAAAACTTAGGGTGGTACTGAAGGTAAAGATCTAAGGAGTGACATTTATGTGTGCTGCTAAGTTCTCAGTGATCACTTAGGAGAGTAGATAAAATCCCCTCTCTGTTAGTGGTGGAAATGGTGCTGGTGAGAAGTGGTGTGGCAGGAAGGGAGAGATGCTACTTCACACCACCTGAGACATACAGAATGCCTGCCTCTTGTTCTTCCCTCAGCATGCTGCTGTCAACTGTGGTTCTTGTTTTCAGATGAGGTAAATATGACAGAAGAGCAATTTTTAGGCTTTAGGTGTGTGTTAGGCCAGCTTCAGGGATGGATTAAAACAAAGAGGCTCTTCAGGAGCTCAAAGAAAAAGGTTCATTTAGCGTTTTCCTGTTGCTGGAATGCTTTGTGACACAGACTGGGCAGGTACCAGGCCATGCTTTCTCCTCTCCAGCCCTATGCTTTTTGGCAGTCAACAGTTCTAAAACTTTCTGATTTGGGAATTCCATTGAGGACATTTGGCCTAGTAGCTACTGGCTGGACTTTGCTCCTTGAACGCTTTCACTTCCAGTTTCCACAGCATACAGCTGAGATTAATGCTACAGTTCATACACATCAGTAACTCACCTGCAAACAAGGACACTTCAGCAGATCCCACTAAAGCCTGGTTTGGAATTAAAAAAAAAAAGATTCCCCATTTTCCACTTCAGTTAATGAAGTATTTTATAAACAGGTATAATTGCTCCCCCAGGAGGCAGCTGAGGGAGACTTAGTCCATCCAGTATTACTCGGGATCACATGTGAAACAGTTTCTGGCCATTCATGAGGTCCTTCTCCTGCCCACTTTCAACCTTCTTGTTATTTAAAATAGGATGATTGGACCCAGACAGGGCATTTTCAGGTGGATGCGCACTATGGACTTAGAAAATGCTCCCCTGATATTTTCTGTCCATGCCTTGCTTTCCTAAGACAGCTGACGATACAGAATGCAGATATGGTCAGGGCTGGTTTCCCCTGATTTGCATTTCTTGCTATTGTATCACCCAGACATGTAACAACTGTAAGATACTTCTCAAATCCTGGAGAGTTCTGAATATTTGGGTTTATCTACAAATTCTGACATCTCACACCTCCCCCTTCCCTTTCCCAGATCATTTATCAATATGTTGAACACAACAGATTTTATCACAGATCCTTTGGAACTTGTGTTGAGATGTTTTACGAAGCCTTTGCCTACTTCTGTTTTAACTTCTGACTGGTACTCACTGTAGATAATCAGGTATGAACTGGTAATAAGGCTTTACAGAGTTGTTTTGTTTGGAGTAAGCAATATTAATATAGATTCTTTCTGCTATTGCAGCAATTGTCCCATTTTTATTTCATGGGCAGCGTGATTTAGTTGTGCAGTTCGCTCTCCTGTTTTACTGCAGATAAGGTTATGTGTAGAAGAAAGCTTAGAGGCAAGGCTGGCTGTGTGAGGTTAAGATTTGGGTTACTGTATCAGAAGACAAATGGCTCTTACAGTAAAATGTGTATCACTTTATCCCATGTTCCAAGAAAGACAAAAAAGAAAAGGGGGAAAAAAATCTAGTAAGTAGGTGTAGTGTTTGTATTAAGAGTTAATGTGGATGCTCGTGTTCGTGTGCTGTTGATCAAAACACTGGGGAGTGAGAACGCAGTGATGGCAGGGTGTGCATTGCTGCATTAGAAAAGAGAGTTATTGGTTGGTTTTTTAATTTCTTTTATCTTACAGAACGATACCTTTGCTGATTTTGATTCCATGACAGATCGCCTTTTAGATGAAATTATACAGTATATACAGATTTATAACCTAACCCTGGCAAAAATCAGGTAAAGTCCCTTCTATATACCATTTATAGAAAGTAAACCAGAGCCTTGGCTTGTTCTGAAAATGTGGTGCTTAGGAGAGAGGGAGAGAGAGGGAGAAGTAGCATTTCAGGGAGGAGGGAGGAGGACAAAGAGGAGAGAGGGAAGTCTCTACTGAAAGAAGACTGAGCAGGGTTGTAAGCTCTCCTAGTCCTGTTGGTGGGGTTAGGGCAGAGCTAAGCACTGCAGGGAAGGAGCTGCTGTCCTGTGGAAGGAGCTGCTGTCCTGTGCTTCCTCACAGATTCATGGAATGGTTTAAGATGGAAGGGACCTTAAAGATCATCCACTTCCAATCCCCAAGCATGGGCAGGGACCTTTCCATTAGCCCAGGTTGCTCAAGTCCTCATCCAGCTCAGAAGTGGCTCTGCCATTCCACAACCTAAGGTCTAAATATTTTCTTTTGGCTGTAAATTGGAATTTTCAGAGGCACTAATTTTTGACTGGGAAGCATTTAAAGAGGCACAGAATTTTTTAGCTCAATATTTTACCCAGGTATCAGCAGTAGCTTTGGTTCAGCTATTTTTTGGTTGGTGAATTTAGTCATACAGAGCAAATAGAAAGGGTGATCTTAAGAGTGTAAAAGTGTGGCATGGAGATGATTCAGCCACAATTGACTTATAGAATGGTTTGGGTTGGAAGGGAACTTCAAGATCATCCAGTTCCAAGCCTCCTGCCATGGGCAGAGACACCTCACAATAGCTCTACTATAGATTTTGGGATGGTTTGCTGTTCTCTCCATTTCTCGAGACTATATTTTTAAGATAAGAAGACACTTTTTTTTTCCTTGAAATTTTGAGTCTTGTCTCTACTACATCTTCTTTAAGACAGAGCCTAGGATGCTGTGGTCCTTACCTCAGCAGGGCTCTGTAAGCAATGCTGCAAAATACCTGCCATGTTGTGGTGTCCCTTCTAAAGAAATGCTTTCTGCAGACTTGGGAGTTTGATCACAGGCACCTCAGATTAAGTGATAATTACTCTTAGATACAAAAAGCTGGAGTCCCATCCATCTGCCCCCTGGAGAAACAATTAAATGTAGTCTTCTCCAGGCAGACAGATACTCTTCAGTTGCCTGACTCAAACTGATCATCACTTATCTTGGTCCAGCTGTTAAGCAGATTTGAGATGTTGCTTCTATTTTAAAGTAATCAGATCCAGTTAAGTAATGATTTTCCTCCTTACAGGGTTACTTTTGGAATCCTTCTCCACTCAGCTGTCTCAGTGACTCTCACACAGTTATCATACTGAGTGCCAGCACTATCAAAGTGGTGATTTATTCACTCATACCACAACTCACCAAGTATTTCCTCAGGACTTGGTGCTAAGAGAAAGAAATCCAGAAACAATCATAGAATAGTCTGGGTTGGAAGGGACCTCCAAAGCTCATCCAGTCCAACCCCCTCTGCAGTCAGCAGGGACATCCTCACCTAGATTGGGTTGCCCAGAGCCCTGTCAAGCCTCACCTTGAATATCTCTAGGGATGGGGCCTCAACCACATCACTGGGCTACCTGTTGCAGTATTCCACCACCCTCATGATAAAGAACTTGTTCCTAACATCCAATCTAAATCTCCTCAAGTTTGAAGCCATTGCCCCTGGTCCTGTCCCTGCAGGCCTTTGCAAACAGTCTCTCTCCATCCTTCTTGTAGCCCCCTTCAGGTACTGGAAGGTCACTACTAGGTCTCCCCAGAGCTTCCTCTTCTCCAGGCTGAACAACCTCTAGTTTGAGTGGGATATACACCCAGAAATCATCTGGGGTTTGAGTGGGAGATAGAGGTGGAAGGAGAGTTTGTTTTCATTAGCTTTTCAAAAGTGATGTATGAAATAACTCCAGAGGAGCTCAGAAGCATGTTTGCAAGGAGACTGGGAGATGTGCACGAGCTATATTTTGTGTTGCCTAAAATCCAGGCTGCTGAATGAAAACTTGATTCATTTTCTCCCTGTGCTCTTCCAACATTTTATGACATCACTTTGGTTTTTTTTCCTCTGTTTTTTTTTTCCCCCTCTTTAAACAGCTTTATTGGACACTCCCTGGGTAATTTAATAATCCGTTCAGTGCTCACAAGACCTCGATTTAAATATTACCTCACCAAACTCCATACCTTCCTGTCTCTGTCTGGACCACACCTCGGTACCCTCTACAACAGCAGTGCTCTTGTGAACACAGGTAAAGTCTTCTTTCACTACTGTCACTTTAAGGGGGGATTTTGTCTTGGAAGTGAGTGTGGGCTGCACGTTTCTGCATTGTTTTGGTGATTAGATCTCACTGTTGTAACATGAGAGACTTTAGAGCTGCCTTCCAGTACCTGAAGGATCCTACAGGAAGGCTGGAGAAGGAGTTTTCTAAGGATGTCTGGCGATAGGCCAAGGGGGAATGGATTGAAGCTGAGGGAGAGCAGGGTTAGACTGGAGCTTAGAAGAACCTCTTCAGTATGAGGGTGGTGAGACTCTGGAATAGGTTGCCCAGGGATGTTGTGGATGCCTCCTCCATGGGGGTGTTCAGGGCCAGGTTGGCATTGAGCAGCTGAGTCTAGTTGAGAGGTGTCCCTGCCCATGGCAGTGAGGTTGGAATGGATGATCTCTGAGGTCCCTTCCAAACTAAGCCATCCTATGAAAAGTGTGCAAGAGATGCACTCTATAAGCATTTTCCAGTATGTTTGATTCAAGTTTTCTATTGTGCCACAAAAGAATTGGTGGCTAAGTGGAGTTACTGTTGGAGTTAATAGAAGCAGGGGCAACATCAGAGCCCTTTGAATTTGGTTGAAACAGCTTGTAGCCCTTGCTACACTACCAGGGAGATGGGCTTCAAGGTAAAGATATCTACAATGTAATTCACTGTGGGTACCTGCTGGGCATTTAATCATAGAATGGTTAAAGGGTTGGACTCACTTCACTACCCTCATGGGGAAGAACTTCTAATCTAAATCTCCCCTCCTCTAGCTTGGATCCACTGTCCCCAGTCTTGTCACTCCCTGACATCCTAAAAAGTCCCTCCCCAGCTTTCTTGGAGCCCCCTTCAGATACCAGAAGGCCACAAGAAGGTTTCCTGGGAGCCTTCTCTTCTCCAGACTGAACAACCCCAACTCTCAGTCTGTCCTCAGAGGAGCTCCAGCCCTCTGCTCATCCTTGTGGCCCTTCTCTGGACATGTTCCAGCACCTCCAGATCTTTCTTTAATAGAGGCTCCTGAACTGGACACAATACTCCAGGTGTGGTCTCACCAGAGCTGAGCAGAGGGGCAGAATCCCCTCCCTGGCCCTGCTGGCCACACTTCTCTTGCTGCAGCCCAGGCTCTGCTTGGCTTTCTGGGCTGCAAGAGCACACTGGTGGCTCCTGTTGAGTATCTCATCCACCAGCACCCCCAAGTCCTTTTCTTCAGGGCTACTGTCAATATCTTTCAGATATTAGAATCTGTGACTGAATTTCACCCAAATACCCCAAAGTGATTTTACTTTTAGAAAGTGCAGTTTTGCAGGATACAGACAGGGAGAGCTGTTTGCTTGTTTATATCACTGCCAGCAAATGACTTTCAGTTAATTCAAGTTAAAGCTCTCAGAGGATAATCCAGAATGTATTCTGGAGAAAGTAAGGATTTCTGGAGTATAGTTAAAGGCTGTACAAACTATCCTTTTTATACAATAGCCTTCCTCTGTATTTCAAGCTCTTAAGATTTTAGAAGATGCCAAGATAATAAATCCTGGCTGCTGACGTCTAAATGACTCTTCTGTTTCACTGCTAATAAATTGCAATCTAATCAATAACGATTTCTCTGAGAGCTGAAGCAACACATAAATACATTCTTGAGGCTTACAAGCACTTGCTTTCCTGCTTTTTTGTTTTGCTTGGGGAGGGAAGGAAGATTATCTGGATTAATTAATCTCATTGACTAATAAAGAGGCTACAGCACAAGAGAAAATGTTCTACTGTGGTATTCCTGCAAAGAAAATTCTGCTTCCTTTTGTCAGGTTCTATTTAATGAACCCAGTTCTATAAAGTGATGTTTGGGAATCTGAAAATCATAGAATCATAGAATTGTCAGGGTTGGAAGGGACCTCAAGGATCATCCAGTTCCAAACCCCTGCCATGGGCAGGGACACCTCACACTACATCAGGTTGCTCACAGCCACATCCAGCCTGGCCTTAAAAACCTCCAGGGATGAGGCTTCCACCACCTCCCTGGGCAAACTGTTCCAGTGTCTCACCACCCTCACTGTGAAGAGCTTCTTCCTAACATCCAATCTCAATCTACCCATTTCTAGTTTTGCTCCATTCCCCCCAGTCCTGTCACTCTGACACCCTAAAAAGTCCCTCCCCAGCTTTCTTGGAGCCCCCTTCAGATACTGGAAGGCCAAAATAAGGTCTCCTTGGAACCTTCTCTCCAGACTGAACAGCCCCAGCTCTCTCGGTTTGTCTTTATAGGAGAGGTGCTCTGAGCATCAAAGTGGTCTAAGAGTCTGGAAATTACTATAATAGAGTTTGTGTATTGCCTTGTGGCTGACAGATTTGTCTGTTGTCACTCCTGGCAAGGAGAAATATGAACATCTCAGAGGCTAAGCATATGAACTTTGCATTTTTTACTCACATTTAATGAGTTTCCATCTTTTATTGTGGCCCTATACTGATGTTGTACCTAACAATGCAGGACTGTGGTTTATGCAGAAATGGAAGAAGTCTGGGTCTTTATTGCAGTTGACCTGTCGAGACCATTCAGATCCACGCCAAACCTTCCTCTACAAACTCAGTAAAAAAGCAGGTAAGCTTTGGGGGATCCCTGCTTTGGGGGATCCCTGCTTTGGGGGATCCTTGCTTTGGTACTTGCTCTTTGAAAGGCAGCAATACAGAACTGTGACCAGGGATGCTAGAGTGATGGTGATGAATCCTGCTGCAGCTGCGATGGTGACTGAAATACCAGTGAAGACAAGGCACCAACCACCTTGAGGTTTCTTTAAGCAATGTGGAGGCTTTACTGCTCTCTGCTAGCCAGAAACCAACCACTTTCCTCCTAAGAATCAAGAGGAAGGGCTTGGAGTGATAGGATGAAGAGAAATGGATTGAAACTTGAGGAGGGCAGATTTAGACTGAAGATTGGGAAGAAATTCTTGCAGTGAGGGTAGGGAGACACTGGAACAGGTTGCCCAGGTAGGTTGTGGATGTCCCTTCCCTGGAGTAGTTCAAGGCCAGGCTGGATGAGCCCTTGAGCAACCTGGGCTGGGGGCAGGGGGATTGGAACTGGATGTGATCTTTAAGGTCCCTTCCAACCCAAACCATTCTGTGAATCTATGAAACGGGAGACATCACAACTGGGTCATGCCTCTGTGTATTACAGTATGTGCAGAGGAAAGGAAGCAAACATTTTGTTACTCTCTATCTCTGCTTAATGCACTGGGGAGTTTTTTGCCTTTTAGTGCAACATCTTGTAATAAATCAGTGCCAAAATTCAGTTGTGAAATTATTAATGATAATAGTGTATAAAATAATACAACAGATATTGCTTATATTTCTATACTATTATATTTGTATACAATTATATTTCTATATTAATTTCTATATTATATTTCTATGGTAGTTATATTTATATATTAATTAAACTTCTATATTATTTTCCTGTATTATATTAGACTGTATTAATTCTATATGAATATATTAATCATATTAGAGTATGTTAATCATTTGGTATTAATTGTCAGGGGATTTGCTCTAATGGGTACCTTTTTCTGTTCTCCTGTAGGTCTTCATTACTTCAAGAACATTGTGTTGGTTGGATCTCTGCAGGATCGTTATGTTCCTTATCACTCAGCTCGCATTGAGATGTGTAAAACAGCTTTAAAAGATAAACAATCAGGTAATGAATCGTAGAATGTCTTAGGTTGGAAAGGACCTCAGAGATCATCTACTCCACCATGGGCAGGGACACCTTTCAACTAGACTCAGCTGCTCAAGGCCTCATCCGGCCTGGCTTTGAACACCCCCAGGGAAGAGGCATCCACAACCTCTCTGAGCAACCTGTTCCAGAGTCTCACCAACCTCTTCCTAAGCTCCAGTCTAACCCTGCTCTCCCTCAGCTTCAAATTATCCTCCTTGACCTAGACACCCTCATGGAAAATCCTTCTCCAGCCCTCCCCTGCAAAGGAAATAGAGCACTCAGGTGAAACCTCCAAGGTCTCACATTGATCCCATTGAATTTTGGCTGCTTAACTGAGGCATCTCTATTAGATATTGAGACCCTGGGTTTACTTTATGATAATGCTACAGGGACAAAGGGAATCCTATGGGAATGTGGAAACAGTAAGATGTCAAAAAGAGCCTACCACTTTCATCTTGACACTCACCCCTCAGATATTTATAGACATTGATCAGATCCCCTCTCAGCCTTTTCCTCTCCAGACTAAACAGCCCCAGGCCTCTTAGTCTTTCTTTACAGCAGATACGTTCAAGTCCCTTCATCATCCTCATAGCCTCCCTTGGACTCTCTCCAGCAGATCCCTGTCTGCAGGGATTCATTCCAGCCTTACAAATAAACAACAGCAAATAAACATAGTCTGATAAATGAATACCAATGAGAACATCCTGACTATAAATATACAAACTCTAAAATGCATTCCTTGAAATCATTTTCCCACCATTTCTGGGCAAATTAAACTTCCTGCATATTCTGTCTGCCCAGAATAGCAACACAGCACTTCTCTTATTCCTCTGGGACTGCAGAACCACTGAATGTTAGAGATTGGAAGGGACCTCCAGAGATCATTGAGTCCAATACCCCTGCCAAAAGCAGGATCCCCTAGGGTGGTCTGCACAGGAATGCATCCAGGTGGGTTTTGAAAGTCTCTGGAGAGGAAGACTCCACAACCTCTCTGGGCAGCCTGCTCCAGGGCTCTGTCACCCTCACTGTAAAGAAGTTTCTCCTCCTGTTGAGGTGAAACCTTCTCTGTTCAAGTTTGTATCCATTGTTCCTTGTCTTATTACTGTGCACCACTGAAAAGAGCCTGGCCCCCTCCACTTGACACCCACCCCTCAGATATTGATAGTCATTGATCAGATCCCCTCTCAGACTTCTCAAGACTAAACAGCCCCAGGGCTCTCAGTCTCTCTTTGCAGGGGAGATGTTCAATCATTTTGACCTCAAGGTCAAATAAGTGTTACTTATGCCTGGGAATTGACATGGTCTGAATTTTTTCTTTTTTCTTCTCCAGGACCAATTTATGCCGAAATGATCCAGAACCTGCTGCTGCCAGTTCTGCAGAACAAGGACTGTACCTTGGTTCGTTACAACGTGATTAACGCCCTGCCCAACACGGCAGACTCTCTGATCGGCAGAGCCGCGCACATCGCTGTCCTGGATTCAGAAATCTTTTTAGAGAAATTCTTTCTTGTTGCTGCCCTCAAATATTTTCAGTAAACAAAAAAACAAACAAACAAACACAAGCATTGTAAGCAACTTGGTTTCTTACCTCATTAACAGATGAATCAAATAATGTGTGGTATTAAAGTCTAGCTGCAGCTGTATTTTAAGAGATATTTATACTTTTTATATGGAAGATAATTTATATCATCCACACTTAGGGCTTTTTAACATCAACTTTTACTTTCTAGGTAATGTGGCTGTGCAATATTTTTTTTAATTATTATTTTTTCTTTTTACTTTTCTATTATTTTTTCTTCTTAATTTTGGGTACCTAATTAATTTGGAGATTAAAGCACAGTACGTGGTTTTGATTGGTTTTATTTCCAGGCTCTTAGACAACAGAAGTCAATGTTACTTGGTTCCATTTTTCCCAGAGGCTTTAGATGTGGAAATAAATTGGATTTTAAAATTCTAAGAAGGTCTTAAGCGTTCGTTTGTTGTATTTTAGCACTGTAGGAAGTTGAAACTGGAAACACAAGGAGCTGCTAAAATACTGGAGGTCTGAGAATTTGCTTTTATCCATGGGTCTGGGTCTGTCAAGACTTCACCACAGCTTAGCAGCTTCCTACCAAGTCCTTCTCCTCGTTGGTAAATAGGAGCCTGTGGGAGTAGATTTTCTACTGATCTCAGAGCCATGGTAGTTTACACGCTGAGTTTTCTTACTGGAACACTTCAGTTTTCAGAAGCAAATGGCACCTAAGGATCTTTGAATGTTCAATGATAGCTGCCTTCCAATCGCTGAGGTCTGCAGACGGCTCCTTCCTCTGTCAGTTCTCCAGCTCAACCTGGACAGTTTTACACAGACTTCCTTCTCTCTACATCAAAGGAGTAAATGGTAGAAATTTCTGCAATACTTTTATGAATTCTAAGCAATTTTTAAACCTTGTTCTGATGTTTTCTTGAGTACAAAGCGTTGTAAATACAAATCAAGAACGGGACAATGTTGTAAACTTTCCCTGTCTAGTGACACAGACAGAATGGTTTTGATATACAGGAATGTCCAAGGTCTACTGACTTTCTACTGGTGCTGCACAGCATTAAAGTTGGGGTTCTCCTTCCTTCCCTTTTTGCTGTTGGGGAGGGGGGAAGAGTTAGTTGTGCATTCACTAATTGTTTGGGGGGTTTTTGCAAACTAGAGATTTGTTGTATAATGCATGTTTCTTTTTAGCCTTGTGTTACTGCATCTGCTGTTAATAAAATGAACAAGCGGCTTTAATGAAAGCAATTAAAGAAAGCAAAACCTTCTGCTAATTACCAAAATTCTGGGGAGGTTTGGTTTGTTGCTTGGTTTTTTTTTGTATATAATTAATAATTTTGTATTATCTGAAATGAACAGAGCAATAAGAGTTTATAATGAAGTGGCTTTCATTTTCTTGTACAATACAATCTTTGTCATATTATTCTTTCCTTCCTCCTGCTCAAAGGAGCATCTACAGCTTGGCAGTGGACACTTAAGAGTCTTCTATTAGAATTCTATGAGGCAAGTCCTCATGACACAAAGATCTCCTAAATACATTCTCACTATAACCATGTCTGCTTTTATTAATAATAATTATTTATTTATAAATAAGTTCTTATTATGACTGTGTTGCTAAGTTCTAAATATTTAAATTGTCTTCTGACATCTCACAGAATCACAGAATGTTAGGGGTTGGAAGGGACCTCCAAAGCTCATCCAGTCCAACCCTCCTGCCAGAGCAGGATCACCTACACCAGATCACACAGGAATGCATCCAGGTGAGTTTTGAATATCTCCAGAGGAGACTCCACAACTCCCCTGGGCAGCCTGTTCCAGTGCTCTGTCACCCTCACAATGAAAATATTCTTCCTCATGTTTCCATGGAACTTCCTATGCCTCAGCTTCCACCATTGCCCCTTGTCCTGTCACTGGGCATCACCCAGCAGAGCCTGGCTCCAGCCTCTTGGCACTCACCCTCTACATATTTATCAGCATGAATGAGGTCACCTCTCAGGCTCCTCTCCAGGCTAAAGAGCCCTCAGCTCCGTCAGGCTCTCCTCATAAGGAAGATGTTCCATTCCCTTCTTTTTTGTGGCTCTGTGCTGAACTCTTTCAAGCAGGTCCCTGAGGTCCTTCTTGAACTGAGGCCCCAAACTGGACACAATATTCCAGATGTGGCCTCACCAGGGCAGAGTAGAGGGGGAAGAGAACCATTCTCGACCTACTCACCACAGCCTTTCTAATCCACCCCAGTATGGCTTTGGCCTTCTTGGCCACACATTGCTGGCTCATGGTCAATCTCCCATCCGCTGGGACCCCCAGGTCCTTTTCCCCTTACTGCTCTCTAACAGGTCAGACCCCAACCTATCCTGGTCCATGGGGTTGTTCTTTCCCAGGTGCAAGACTACACTTGCCCTTGTTGGATTTCTTTCCAACAGCTCTGTGTCATTCTTACAGTGTGGACACCATAACTGGATGCAGTACTGGAGGTGAGGTCTCAGCAGAGCAGAGTCAAGGGGCAGAATCACCTCTCCTGCCCTGCAGCCCAGCACACAGCTGCCTGCTGGGCTGCATGAGGGCACCGCTGGCTCCTGGCGAGCTTCTCAGCAACCAACATTCCCAAGTCTCTTCCTTCAGGGCTGCTCTGAACCCACTCTGCACACAGCCTGGATTTGTGCCTGGGGTTGGCCTGATCCAGATGCAGGACCTTGCAGTTGGACTTGTTGAACCTCATGGGTTTTTATTATTTTATAGTAGATCCCATCCATTTAAGGAGGCTTGAATTTGTTTTTTCCTTTGAGGAAAACAGATTGTACAGGAAATTGTGATACTGTTTTTTCAAGGAACAGCACAAACAAGAACATTAAATTCATTTTCTCCTCCCTAATTTGTGTAGCTCAGTGCAGCCCACATGTGGTCTGATAGCCCCTCAGCACTCATAGGGTCTGTTTGGCATCTCAAAGTCCCAAGAGAATGTGCCATAAGACAGAACGAGTGGCATAATGCCTCCAGCATGCCTTGGAGCATCCTAAGTTCCTATTTACAGACTGTGTGGTACACTTGCAGCTCCTCTCTGAACAACACAGGCATGTGTTGCAGGGCACAGCCCCCCTGCTCCTGCCTGCTTATGCCATTGATGTACCAGACAGAAATACAGACTCCTAGATACATCACTCAATGTTGGATACAGTAGAAGCTAGGAAGTGCTCCACCTTGCCCCTCTTCTGTTTGAATCAGGGCTTTATCTTCCTGTGGTGACAGTGACCTCTCTCCTTGATACAGGTATCCAGCAGCTGCTTCAAAGATTTTGCTGCTGACAAAATGAGAGAGAAAAATTAACGTCTTTGCATGCCTTTAGGAAGCTGCCAGTCTCTTGTCCCCTGAAGGCAGTAAGCTGCTACTGTTGCTTCACAAAGCTCTTGGTGATACTGGTAGGAGGTTACTGCATAAAATCAGGTAGTGTCTACATTAATTCCTCTGTGTTTGAAAATTAAACTTTCTGATTCTAGAGCTCTGGAAATTGCCACTAATTTGGAAAAAAAAAAAAAAGAGCTTATGTTCTACTGTGGGCATCAGCAGGCTGTGCAGCAGAACCAAGAGATTTCACTTTGCTGGAAAGCTTAGTCTGTAACCACAGAACATCCTTTGTACTGATCCAGCCTTATTTGCAAAGCCCTGACCAGGTCTGGTGTTCCTATTACCAACCTTCTGGACATGGTCAGAGAGGAAGAGAGGCCTTTTGGGCAGAATCAGCATGCTTGCTGCCTAGAGCAGTGCTGGCTGTGGTACTTCCCAGATAGTCCTCAAGACCAGCTTACCTTGTTCATCTGAACTGACCTGCTGCAGCATTTGTGATAGCTTCACATCTTTTTCACAGAATCACAGAATGATCTGGGTTGGAAGAGACCTCAAAGGTCATCTAGTCCAACCCCCTCTGCAGTAAGCAGGGACATCCTCAACCAGATCAAGCTGCCCAGAGCCTTGTGGAGCCTCACCTTGAGTATCTCCTGGGATTGGGGGCCCAACGACCTCCCTGGGCAACCTGTTCCAGTGTTTCACTACCTTCATGGTGCAGAACTCTTTCCTAACATCCAATCTAAATCTATTCTTCTCTGGTTTGAAGAACAGGAAAAATAAAATGCAGTGTTAGTTTGAGTCCTCCTCAAGAGGCAAGGGATAAATGATCATGAAACAAAAGGAGAAAAGAGAAAACATTGCATTTAAATCACAAAGTGGATTCCTGTGTTGTATTTACCAGTGCTCAGATTCATTAACTCCTCAGCCACAAAAACCAGAAATACATCACTCAGGAGCTGAAAGTGAAATTTGCATTTTTACAGCTGTACATTAAATGAAGACTAGTTAAAAAAATGTTTTGAAGATTCCCAACTTATTTTGAGGTGGAACAGCTCCTGATTAATTTTACATTGCTATTTCATCCTTACCATTTGAGATGACACTTCAGAGTGATTGTTCATGGACTTTGGATGAAGTCGTTTAGGAGCAGAGCTTACTGTGACTTTGTGTCTGCAGACAGCTGGGTGTAAGTATTTTGAAGGTAAGGATTTCATGATAGTTTTTACTCTACTGAGCAGGATAAGATCTGTGAGGTTTTTCTTCTTGCTGCTTTTGGGTGGAAGAGCTTTTATTTTGCTTGCTTAAACCACCAATATTCCTCTTTGTTCTTGCAGATCCAGAGGCCCAGCATCTTGCTGTTAGAATTAAAAAAAAAAAAATGATGAACCATTATTTTTTTTTCTTTTAATGTTCAATTAAGCATGTTATAAAAAGCTGAGTGGGGAAATGTCACCTAGAAGGCAGTCAGTTACATTTAATCACTTTCAGTGTGTAGGCACTGCCAGAGGTAGTGCATTAAACGCAGCGGAGCATTGCTGCTGCTAATTTACCCATGGAGATTTACTGTCTTCAGCGCTTCAGCTGTGAACACAAAATGCCGTTTTAGACTCCAATTTCTACTGAGCTAAAGCCATCTCCTGCCGTTTAGTGGTTGGGGGCAGTGATTTAGATTCTGGTTTGTGGAAGGAGGAGGTTAGCTGGGGAAGGCTAAAGAACGGCAAAAAGCAAACGGTGCCGTATTCAAAACACTAAGTGGATCTAATTTACCTGGAGTTCCACTCCCAGGGCAGCACTTGTCCCAGGGCAGGTTCCTTATCGCAAGTGGGAAGGGTGACACAGCCTTTAGTTGGTACGGACAAAGCGCTGCGGCCGCAGCCGCTGTCCTGACAGGAGCCGCGTTTCCCACCTCTGCCCTTGAGCGCCCGCGGCCGCGTTCCGTTGGAGGCCGGGCTCAGTTGAGGCCGGACTCGGTTGAAGGCCCGGCTCGCTTGGAGGCCGGGCTCGCCCCGCCCCTGCTCGCCCGCCTCCGCCAGTTGCGGCTGCGCCGCACGCCCTTCATGGGTCTCGGGTCGGCGCGGCCATGGCTCTGCGGCTGCTGGTCAGAGCGCCCAGGGCAGCGAGTAAGAGGAGGGCGGAGAGCGGGAGGGGCCTGGCTTTGCGGTTTGAGGGGCTCCTCAGCTTCTCCTCCCCCTTTGCTCACGCCGGGAGGGGCGGTTGCGGGGTTGCGGTTGGGGTTGCTGAAGGGCGCTCAAGATGGCGGCGGGGGGGCGGGCGGTTGTCTAGCGCGAGGCGTCTCTTAGGGGCGGTGGGAGGGCCGCAGCTGTGTTCCCGCGCTGCCCCCGGCCCCTCGTTTCTCTGCAGCTTTCCTGCTTGCTTTCTTGTTTCTCGTTGTTTTCGTTCTAGACACTAATATTTTTACTGATAGTGCAAACTTGTCACTCTCAAACCTCGCTACTGATTCCAGACGTTCGGGAACACTATATATTAATATTTTCTGATACCAATATTCTGTGTTAGTATTTTTCTAGATATTAATATTTTTCCTGGTATTGCAAACTTACTGTTACTAAACCTTACTATCGATTCCAGAAGTGTGGCCAGCAGGTCAAGGGAGGTGATTCTCCCGCTCTGCTCAGCTCTGGTGAGACCCCACCTGGAGTACTGCATCCAGTTCTGGAGCCTCTGTTACAAGAGGGATCTGGACATGCTGGAAGGTGTCCAGAGAAGGGCCACCAGGATGAGCAGAGGGCTGGAGCTGCTCTGCCATGAGGACAGACTGAAAGAGTTGGGGCTGTTCAGTCTGGAGAAGAGAAGGCTCTGAGGTGACCTTCTTGTGGCCTTCCAGTATCTGAAGGGGGCTACAAGAAAGCTGGGGAGGGACTTTTTAGGCTATCAGGGAGTGACAGGACTGGGGGGAATGGAATAAAGCTGGAAGTGGGGAGATTCAGACTGGACATAAGGAAGAAGTTCTTCCCCATGGGAGTGGTGAGAGCCTGGAATGGGTTGTCCAGGGAGGTGGTTGAGGCTCCATCCCTGGAGGTGTTTAAGGCCAGGCTGGATGAGGCTCTGGCCAGCCTGCTGTAGTGTGAGGTGTCCCTGCCCATGGCAGGGGGGTTGGAACTGGCTGATCCTTGTGGTCCCTTCCAACCCTGACTGATTCTATGATTACATATTCATATTTTCTGGTGTCAATATTCTATATATTAGTATTTTTCTAGGTATTAATATTTTTCCTGACACTGCAGACTTAACAGCTAACAACCCTTATTACTGACTCCAGAAGTTCTGGAACATTATATACTGCTTTCTGAAATCAATTTTCTATATTTCAGTGTTTTTCTAGGTATTAATACTTTTCCTGATACTGCAGACTTACTGCTATCAACCCTTATTACTGAATCCAGAAGTTCTGCAATATTATATATTTTCTGATATTAATATTCTCTATATTAGTATTTTTCTATGTCTTAATATTTTTTTATTATACTGCAAACTTACTGCTATTAAACCTTACTGTTGATTCTAGAAGTTCTGGACTATTACAATAACGTTTCCTGCTATTAATATTCTAGAAACTCATATTTTCTAGGTAATATTTTTTCTGATATTGCAGACCTACTGCCATCAAACCTCATTATTGATTCCAGAAGGTCTGGAATACTCTATATTAATACATTTCTTGCCAATAGTGTTCTCTATATTAATATTTTCTGTTTTTTAACATTTTCTGATAACTGCAGATACGCTATCAAGCCTCACTTGATTCCAGAAATTTTCTTTCTTTACTCTTACTGTTCTCTGTGTGAAAATTCAGGTGCTTTGCTGATAGAGGCTGGAGGACAAATAAAGTTAGCCTGTGGACCACTGCAAGAGACTTGGATATTGTGGATGTTGGCTGTGCAGCAGCTGTAACAGCTTGGAATTATCAACTCCTGTCAAAATTCATCTATAGAATTAATAAACTGCATGACTTTGTCACTTTTCATAAAGGATGAGTCCAAGATCAGTTTGCAGAATGTGGTTTACTGATAGCTGTTCCTCTCATGTTCTTCAGGAGTACTTAATGTTGAACTGAGGCCACCTCTGTGTCAAGAAGACAAGATCTTATCTTGGTCAATAAGATCAAGTATTGCAAACAGGAAAAGGGATTTTGCTTTTGCTGACTGAGATAATCATCTTTGTATCAGTGCCTTAATCTGACTTTTATTTGAACTTGGCTATCAGCTTTGATTTAATTTTTTGGCTACTCTTCCGGCTTGCTGAATGTCAAGATGCTTTGCAGGAGTAGAGAGATCGAATGCACGCAGAAGGATGAGATTCTTCACTGCTGAGGCTCCATTGTGGTGTGCTCAAAGCCAGAAACAAACAAACAAAACCGAAACACCCAAATGATTCTTTTGGGCCATTGGCAACAACTGGCAGGCATCACACAGTTGATGTGGCTGGAGGGCTTGATGTTAGGGTTGTGGTAGTTTAGAATACATGAATATGCTGGTTCTGGGAATACAGCTGGGTTGTTGGCTGGTGAGTCAAATCCATGCTGCTTGAGAAGGTGTCCTGATGCTCTTTAGCAAGGCACAGGAATGGTTCCTTCGAGTGCCTTGCACCCAGGCAGGTACAGGGAGGATTTATGGCTGAATCTTCCTCCTTCAGAAAAGTCAGAGCTGCATTAGGCATGTGTCCACAGCTGAAATGGTTTTAGAGGGTACTTTATGGGCACTGTGGGCATTTTAATCACCTGCAGCAATATCAGGCATTTGGAGAAATCTTCCTAAGGAGCTTTTGACTTGTTTATGACTCTTGAATTACAAGTTGATGTCTCTGCACGCCCATTTTTCTACTACATGAAAGAACTTGAGCATGGATATTAGTAGGTTTTCCTGCATGGAGGACTATATTTGTGTTAAAATGTTAGTAGGGCTTTAAAAGAAAAAAAAAAACAAAACAAAACACTAAGTTTATGCTTTTAATTGAAGCTGAAACATGTCCAGAGAAAGGAATGAGGATGATCAGAGCGCTGGAGCTCCTCTCCTATGAGTACAGGCTGAGAGAGTTGGGGTGGTTCAGTTTGGAGAAGAGAAAGTTCCAAGGAGACCTTATTGTGGCCTTCCAGAATCTGAAGGGGGCTACAAGAAAGCTTTGCTTTTCTGGAAGTTTATCTTCTGCAGCATGGTTTGGATATTGGAACTTGGTCTGTATTTATACCTGGCTCAGCCCAGTTTCCCTTCTGCAGGGCAGCAGTTTGGTTTCCCAGGATAATTGACATTTTCAGCTAGCTAAAGATCTGCTGGCTTAGCCATCTCTAAACTTCCAACCCTGACAATTCTGTGTGATTTGCATGCAGCTATGTAACTGAACTTAAAATGTGCTCAAAGTTTGTCCTGCTGGCTGAATTCTTTTCCCATCATAAGGGAAACCCAACTATTCTCTACCAACATTCTGGAAGAACTGTTACTAAGGGATCAAGGTTTGGTTCTTTAACAAAGTTTGGGAAAGCAGAAGCTTCTGTTTTTCTGCCTCAAAAGCTGCTGGAAATGAGTCAAGAGCTGGAAATCAGCAGGCTTCTTGGGGGAGGTTAGGACTTTTCTCTGGGAAAACAGAATGTCCCAGTCTATGCTAGCATGATTACTATCCAGAGTCTCAAACACAAGAAGGTAACAGTGAAGGTAAGTCTCAGCAGTTTAAAATACACTGTTTATGTGAACTGAGTTATACAACTTTTTTTTTTTTTCCTGCATATGTTTCCAGGGCCAAAAATTTATCTGTGCTGATTTCTTAAGTGTTCATGAGTTGAGTTAAACTAATATTGGGGATCTGGGGTTTTTTTTGTCCTCTGCTGTCTGAAGTGTGGGGTTTCCAGAGGTGCTCTGAGCAGTCACAGTACTACTTGGTGTTAAACTCTCACATGTATGCTGCACCTCTCTGTTTGTTTGGTAGGGGCATCACTGCTTTGCAGCTCTCTGAGGAGCACCAGCTCTAAGACAGGAGGAAGATCTGAATCTGCTAAGCAGCCGCTCAGGAAACCGAAGCTCCCAGTAGGGCGATTTGATGAACCAGAGGAGTCCAGTGTAGAGAGGGAACCCCTGGAAAGTAAGTCATGTTGTACAGAGCTGAAAGCCATGTTTTAAAGGCAAGACTCAGAGCTGGAGGGCTGAGTCAGTTTGAGAGAAGGGGGTGGGCATTCAGCACCCCTCAGCTTCACTTCCAAAGCTTCATGGCTCTCATAAAAATGGCAGGGCAGTGGGCATGAGCTGGAGCCAATGGCATATGAGGGGAAAAGTCTTCAGAACCAAGCTGGTGAATCACTCTTAACAAGTCACCTGAAGAATCTGTGATCCCTCTTGTCATGGAGACAGTAACATTTTCCTGCATGTCCTGACCTAAACCCAGCCTTGCTTTGAGCAGGGCTGGGGCCAGGTATCTGCCATAAACCACTGCACGACTGTGAGAAATGACACTGGTACTGGTCTGTCTTGCAGCTGTAAGTAATGGTCATAATCTCCTGAGGACAACAGCTAACTTTACTATCCAAAAAGCCTGCTCTCTTTCTGACTCATGCTCTGTTTCATGCTTAGCCTTTCTCTTAGCCTTGCAGTGTTGTTTTGAAAAGCACCAACAGGTACTGAATTTGCTGAGCCCCTCTGGGGTGGGGCCCAGGAAGACCTAACAAACTGCTCTTTCTGTTGCCTTCCAGTGGCCTTAGTGGGGCTGCATTTAGAGAAGCTGATGAGACTGAGGCAGACACATCACTGTAGAAGTCACTAAAAATGTGTTTTGTTTTGTTAGGAGAATGACTGAATTTCTTACATTTAATTACCCATCTTAACCAAAAGTTATAGTTATCTTACCATAGTGTGATGTTCTGCTGCTGTTCACCACTTTTGATAACCCATTTTTATTAACTTCAAGGTCTCTAGGACAAGCTTTTTAAATAGATCAATAGATTACTACAAATAGCCAGGTGACAAAAACCACTGAAAAATTCTAGTATCATCTCTGAAAATGGTTGCAGGCAATCTCAGATTGTGACTCACTTGACTACTGACTCAGAGTTGGAGTTACTGTGCAAGCAGCTATTTAATTCTTGCCCTTCTATTCCCAGGAAAAGAAATGTCCTCACTGCTTCATTTTAAAATAAATGCATAATGATTATCTTTTGCCTGTTTTTCTTGAGGTGTTCTGCATATAGATCAATTCTCAAGGTTTCTTTAGGCTTTAAATTTAGCTGCTCCTGGATATTTGAGTCATAACACCAGCAGTAGTTTGTTAGAGTGCTGGCTGCCTGTTGTGTAATGAGGTAACAAGAGTTTCCAGCTGGCTATTTGAATTCCCTAGCTGTGTAGCTATTGTGAGGAATCTTTGCTTCTGCATCCACTGTCAGTGGATCATCAGCAGTGCCTGGAAGTTGGGATAGTGACATCTACACAGCATGAGATATATTTGTGCTCCTCATACTGCCAGAGGTACTCAAATGCTGACATGTCCTACCCTGGTCTGCATGCACTTTGAAACAAGCATCCCAGTGTGTAGCTACATATCCTGTAGCTACAGGAGTCCCCTCCATCACTGTCCTTTTTCTCTGCTCTCCAGGCTTTCTGTTGTCTTCCCTCATTTTAAACTCCACTTCTCACTCATGTTGCTCACAAGGGCTGAGTTAGGGATACAACTGAGAGAGCCCTGAGTTAAGCAAATGTTGGTGTGGCAAGGTGGGGTGTGGGGTACAGGAAGCTTCAGGGAGCCCTGCAGTCTGGTGTAGGATGAGAGAGAGAGCACTCAGCCTAGGGTGGTGCTGTGCCAAAAAGCACTTTGTGGCTGAGTGATGCCAAGTAGGGTGGCCATGGTGCTGCAGAGGTGGCCTGAGTTACTACTCTTTGAGTGGGGCCTCAGAGTAAGGGACCTGTTCTCCAGACCCAGACTTAGTGGGCTTAGATTAAGTTTTAGAGGGTAAAAAAAAATCTAATTTAGTTATCTGGGATCTTACAATATCTTCTGTGACTGTAGTATCTAGTCTGGTGTTGATGAATATCAACATGCTTGCTGCTTCAGCATCCATGAAAATGTGATGTTTTAAAGAGAAGAATAGAATCTTGACTAAAGTTCAAGCTAAAATTAAAGCCTGAGTGCTGAAAATTAGACCCCCTGAGCAAGCATAGAAAGTGACTTGGTGCTTTAGATGTAGTGAAGGTGAGGACAGTATACCTGAAGGACACAAGTTCTCACTGTGAATTCATGAGAAACTGGGGGGCTTTAGTGCCTGTGGGCATGGAGTTGCTTTTTTGTTTGCATAACTGAATATGATGATTTATGTTCCTGGATGTAGTCAAATAAAAAAAGCTCTGAAATTCCTTTTGCCTGACTGTGGGAAATGTTTAGCTCAAGGCTGCCTCAAAAACAAGAAGAAGAGAATCGGGTTTGTATTTGGAAATGAACCTGAGAGGCAAACGTCACAGGTGATGATGGAGAGTTGCAGTTCAGTCTGGAGAAGAGAAGGCTCCCAGGAGACCTTCTTGTTGCCTTCCAGTATCTGAAGGGGGCTATGAGAAAGCTGGGGAGGGACTTCTTAAGGTGTCAGAGAGTGATAGGACTGGGAGGGAATGGATCGAAGCTAGAGGAGGGGAGATTTAGAGTAGATGTTAGGAAGAAGCTCTTTCCCATGAGGGTGGTGAGAGACTGGAACAGGCTGCCCAGGGAGGTGGTGGAAGCCTCATCCCTGGAGGTTTTTAAGGCCAGGCTGGATGTGGCTCTGGGCAACCTGATCTAGTGTGAGGTGTCCCTGCCCATGGCAGCAGGGTTGAAACTGGATGATCCTTGAGGTCCCTTCCAACCCTGACAACTCTGTGGTTCTGTGACATTGTTGCTTTTGTCAGCCTTCTAATGTTGTGGCCTTTTTGATGAACTTTCTCTGTCCTTTTAGAATTCCCTGATGGAATCAATCCTGTTACAAAAGAGAGAGGTGGACCAAAAGGCCCTGAGCCTACGCGGTATGGAGACTGGGAGAGGAAAGGTCGCTGTATAGATTTTTAGTGTGTAAATCTGTCTGTATTGCTGATGAAATGTTTCTAGTTGTTGAACAATAAAATGTACAGAAAAGTCCCACCTTCATTTATTTGGATGTTTTTCCTTCCTGTCATGCTTGTGGTGGGATTTCTGAGAGGTGGTATGTAAAAACCCTGCTGCAACTTGCATTTTGGAGCTTAATGTACTGAAGAACTTCTTCCCAAGATCCAGTCTAAACTGTTCTGCCTTGTCTTGTCTCTGGACACCCTTATGAAAAGTTACTCTCCAGCCCTTCTCTAGGCTCCCTTCAAGTATTGGAAGAGTACTCCAAGGTACCCTGGAGACTTCTCCAGGCTGAACAACCCCAGCTCCCTCAGCTCATCCTCACAGCAGAGCAGCAGAGGTGCTCCAGCCCTTGGAATGTCTTTGTGGCCCTCCTCTGGACTTGCTCCAGCAGCTCTGGGTCCTCCCTATGCTGGGGACACCAGAACTGAAGGCAGGATTGGAGGTGGTGGAAGGTTTGCAATTCTTGAGCCTGGGTACTGTTTATCAAAAGCAGAGCCACTTCTGAGGAGATCAGTGCTTGGCTGATCTTAGCACAGTGGAACCATCCCCTCTTCTCCACTGTAGCAAGCTGGGGCTTCTCTCCTCTCTGTGGAGATGGAAATTCCATTTTTTTTTCTCAGACTGGTGGCTGTAAATGGCATGATGGAAGCAGAGACTAACTCCAGGTGGATTCAGTTGGTGGTTGTAGGGGTGCTCTGTGTGTGGTTCTGAAGCACTGTTCATACAACCCAGCTCAGTAGATGCTCTTTGTGTTGTCTTTTCCTTGAGAAATGGAGATGCCTGTTTGAAATCTGGCTAAGTGTTGCCTGGGGAACAAACCTCTTGCTTTCTAACACTCGGTTACAGGGACCTAAATGACAGTAGGTGGCCTGATGTTGCAGGTCTGAAAACTCAGTTTCAGTCAGACTGAGCTCAGTTCTTTGTTCAGGAATTTGCCTAGTTGTAGATGCTGTAGTAGAGTCTAAATCAACCCCTTGTGTGGGTGCCTCTTAATGACAATAAGATGCCATTATTAAAATGAGTGAACATAGCCTCTGCTTCTCTGCAAGTTCTTTCCAAGGGCCTGGCCAAGTGGATCTCTAGTCTTCAACTGTAAATGTTTTCTTCATCCCCTCCTGGTGTTTTGCTGATTTGCCAGCCTCTCTTAATCTACGCATTCCAGCTTAACTAATTATGATTCCTTTTGCCACAGCACCACAGTGGGCATTACAACTGAGAATGGATTGAAGCTTGAGAAGGAATGGATTGAAGCCTAAGGAGGGCAGATTGAGACTGGAGATTAGGAAGAAATTCTTTCCAGTGAGGACGGTGAGAGACTGGAACAGGTTGCCCAGGGAGGTTGTGGATGCTCCCTAACTGGAAGTGTTCAAGGCCAGGTTGGATGAAGTCTTGAGCAACCTGGGCTGTGGTGGAAGGTGTTCCTGCCCATGGTGTGGGCATTGAAAACAGATGATCTTTAAGGTCTATTCCAACCCATTCTGTGAATCTATGAAAAGTTTCTTGGAGAGGCCAGGACAGTCTCCTGTTTTCTGGCCTCATTTCTTTTTCCTATGTGGGTGGTTTAGCTTTTTGCTGTTGTACCTGAATGAAAGTTGGCTCTACTTGAGTTGTTTTTGTTACTTGGGCTCTGTTTAAGACCATGGCTTTGCCCAGCTTTGCCTTCTGCATGATTTTATTAGAGCAATAAAAGTGTGTTAGTCCTGGTACGAACACTGGAACAGGGAGGTGGTTGAATCCCCATTGTTTAAAAGACCCAGAGATGTGGTGCTGAAGGACATGGTTTAGCACCAGCCTTGGGTAGAGTTAAGAGAATGGCTGGACTTGATCCATCCAAAAGGCTTCTATCACACATCTGTACAACCTCCCTAGAAGTCACTCAACATGCAGCCAGTGAGGGAGCTCCTTGAGGTCTGCCAGCTTGTGGCACAGTGGGTATTTTACTGACATGGTATCATGCTGCTTGTGAGTGTTTGAGTCGCTGCAGCGATGCCCTGCGGAAGCACTGAGTCTGTTCAGTTACACCCTGACCAACCAAATACCTCCCTGAAGAGCAAAAGGAGTTTTACCAAATCTTGGGTTTCACAACAGCTGTTAGCCAGTGGTCATGACATTTTGAATCTTTGCTTTTCTGGAAATGTACCTTCTGCAGCATGGTTTGGATATTGGAACTTGGTCTGTATTTATACCTGGCTCAGCCCAGTTTCCCTTCTGCAGGGCAGCAGTTTGGTTTCCCAGGATAATTGACATTTTCAGCTAGCTAAAGATCTGCTGGCTCAGCCATCTCTAAACTTGCAGATAGGCTGCTTATTAAAATACTTCTGCTAAGGCTTTGCCTCTGCAGTTGGTAGTGGCTTGGAAAACACTCATCACACACCACCCTTCCAAACAGGAAGCAGAGATTTTAATTGGAAACTTCTGCCTTTTCTGCAGGGTTATTAATAGGCTGAACATCTTAATTAGTGAAGAGGCAGCAACACTACCACAGTTATTTTTTAATTCTAAATCTTCCCCTCCTTATGCACAACTTGCCATGTGTGCTCATTACCTTCTCCTACCAGGTTTTACCCTCCCCAGCACACACTACCTAGTGCCACTTCCTCACATTGCTCATTTTCAGTTCTAATTGTCACCTTCAGCACTGCAGCTGCAGTTCTCCCTGGCTGCAGAACTCTAGGGTTTGGCATGTAAAGAAGCAGCCTTGCTTTTCCAGGCCCTTTTAATTACCACCTGCCAGGCTAATGCCAAACCACTGAGTATTTGCGTAATGTGGTTAGGGAATGTGTCAGTAAGGGGTAAGAAACTGAACATTTTGGGGGAAATAACAGGCAACAGCAGGAGAGTGAAAGCTAAGGGCGTATTGATTGGTCTGACAGCTGGTGTTTGCCAAAGAAAGAGGAGCTCTGGTAATAATTAAGGCAAAAATAAGATCCTGTGGTGCTGCACCAGACTTGGTAGAGTTAGGTAACAGTTGGATTTGATCTTAAAGGTCTTTTCCAGCCAAACTGATTCTGTGAGATTCAGTAAAATCTCTTGTGGCACCTATCAGAACTGATCATGGTTTGCATGCAGGAACTGATGCAGTGATAGCATAGGGCATAAACCATCATTTCTGGTCTGTTTTCTTGCAGTGTCTGCAGTTAGGAAAGAAGCACCTCAGCACTTTTTCACTGCTGTCTTCCTGCTCTTCCCAAATGATTAATGAGTAATTTACTGGATTGCAGCATTAGGGTAAAGTGATGGTTTGTGGCATAAGGCATTAGATTAGCCAGAGAAATGTTTTTATCAGAAATACTGATGGAATCTAATTTTGTAGGTCTGTGTTAGTATAACAGTGAAGAGAAAAAGGTTTGGAAGTTCTGGAGGTTTTTGGTAATGGTTCATGGCACTGAGGATGTCAGAGCCTGAGGCAATGACTGGAGATGTGTTTCTGTGTGCTGATGGTGACCACAAACTCAAACATTTGTGGTTGCTTTCATGCCTTTCTAACATCCCATGTCAACATACCTCTGCTTAGCTGGTGGTTGGTGTTCTGTGTCAGACCAGCTGCGATGTGCAGTCTGCAGTGCAGCCTTGGTATGGTTCTGCTCCCTCCTACATCTTGGAAACTGGTGGTAGGAGGTGGTCTTCCCAGGGACTTCTGCTGCAGAAAGGGTGCCACAGTAGAAACTGAATCAGTTATAAAATCTGGTTTTGACAAATCCTGAGGAAAGCTGGAGCAGAGGAGGTTCCACGTGAACATAAGGATAAACTTTTTCACTGTGAGGGTGGCAGAGCCCTGGAGCAGGCTGCCCAGAGAGGTTGTGGAGTCTCCTTCTCTGGAGATCTTCAAAACCTGCCTGGATGTATTCCTGTGTGACCTGCTCCTTTGGCTGGGGAGGGGGTTGAACTCAACGATCTTTCAAGGTCCTTTCCAACCCCTGTGATTCTGTGATTGATTCTGTGATTGATTCTGTGATTCTGTGAGTGTTTAAAACAAGGGCTGTGAAATGTGGATCTAATGTTAAGGTTCTGTTTCCCATTAATGTCTTACACCTCCTCTAGATCCAGTGTCTTTCTGCCTGTTCCCTTGTTGATTGACATTATCTCTACCAGGCAAGAGAAAGGGCATCTTTCTGCCCATCTTTCCTCACTGGGGCATTACTTGGCTCTCTTTCCCAGCCACTGATTTTCACAGAGCTTGCAAGAACTTCCATTACCTTGGAAACTCCTCTCTCCCTGACAGCTTTTCAGAATAGGTTGAAGTTACTCATTGGCTTTTAAAGTGCTGATATTGGCCACCCATCCTTTGGAAACCAAGCTGATGAATAATGTTGACCATATGTATTTTCTTCAGAAGTACTCAGCAACTCTCTGCATTTTTTAATTTCACTTTGAGAACAGATTATTTTTTATTTTTCCTTAAAGAACATCAAAAGTGCCAATTAAAGCTTACAGCAGGAAGATGCTGGCATACATTTTCCAGGCATTAGATTTCCCAGCTATAGTCTTGGGCCTGTAAATGATCACATATTTTAATGTTGCCATTTTTAGAATCACAGAATTGTTTGGGTTGAAAAAGACCTTTAAGATCATTGAGTCCAGCCACTAACTAACTCTACCAAGGCTGGTGTCCCTCAGCACCACATCTCTGCAGCCTTTAAACACCTCCAGGGATAAGGATTTAACCACCTCGCTGGAGAGCCTATTCCAGTGTTCAAGAACCTTTTCAGTCAAGAAGTTTCTTCTAATACCTAACCTAAATCTCCTCTGTTGCAACTTGGGGACATTCTGTCTTGTCCTATGACTCATTACTAGGGGAAGGACAGCAACCCCCACCTCACTCCAGCTCAGGGAGTTGTGGAGAGCAATGAGGTCTCCCCTCAGCTCCCTTTTCTCCAGACTAAATAACCCCAGCACCCTCAGCACCTCCTCACCAGACCTGTTCTCCAGATCCTTCACCACCTTTGAACCCTTCTCTGAACCCTCTCCAGCACATCAACGTATTTTTTGTAGTGAGGGCTCAAAGCTCAGCAGAGTGAGGATGTTCCAAGAAGCTCTTTAAGGGTCCTTGCTTAAGAAATGAATTTACAATAAAACTGCCATTCCTGGCCATCAAAGCACAAATGTAATGTCCAAAATCAGGTGAGGTGTGAGAGGAGCTGCTGATCAGGTTAGTTCTAGAAGCCAGATATTGAACTGTTATTTACAGTGGAACTCTTTCCTAATCAGCTGCTTTAAAATTAAGTCACTTACCAAGCCATCTGTGCTTGCTTCTTAATTAGTTGCAATGACAGGAGGTGGTGCTTTTAAGAGGTATTCTGCCTCAG
This sequence comes from Indicator indicator, assembly GCF_027791375.1. Taxonomy (NCBI): domain Eukaryota; kingdom Metazoa; phylum Chordata; class Aves; order Piciformes; family Indicatoridae; genus Indicator; species Indicator indicator. The sequence goes on along the minus strand of NC_072011.1, from coordinate 64,623,704 downwards.
TAGGGGAAGATCAATTCTTCTTTACAAATGGAAAGAAGTTTTAAGTGTGTCCTCTCCATTAACTTTAAAAGCTGTGTGAACAGCTGTCCTAAGGGAGACACCATTATTAGATAGATGTCAGCTTTGTGGTGGTGACAGTAGACAAGGTGTCAGTGCACATGAGGTGTGAAGCTCTCTCTTCCTCCTCAGAGGGAGGGTTGCACTGGGGCAAGGAGGCCTGCAGTGCTTTTGCTGCCTGAGCCCTTACCAAATGCTGCTGGCAGGGAAGGAGACAATCTGGGCCAGCTCTTGGGCTTCATGGAAAAGGGAGTTTGCTTCCCTAAAAAGAGAGGAAGAAGGCTGGAGCTAAGACTTTAAATTCCTTCTGCCTACCCACCTCCCAAACAAATGCCTAAAGCATCACTTAGCCAAGAGGGTGACACTAAATATATTTATGTTGGGAGTGACAGCAAGCCACTTATTCCAACCTAAGAGTTTGGGGGAGTTTTCTTCCCTAACAAGGAAAGGTAAATGCAGCAAATTAACAGCTAAACTGTCTTCATCCAGTGTGCTGTTGAGAGAGGCAGCTAATATGAAGATAAAACTGGCTAGAAAACAAAATTAATGTATTTGCTGAGCAAACCCTTAGTCTGTGTGACTTCCTCGTGAGAGGTGAAAGAAAGAAAGAGTGGTGTGTTCCTAGTTTCCAGCTGAATGCCAGGGAAAATTTCACCCTCTCCTAGAAGATGTGGGATCAAACATTGCTTAGCTGAGGAAACAGCCTGCTTTTAGCCTGTTTTTTTTCCCACAGGGCTTTCACTTGCAAGGTCTACAGCATGTGTGTTTGTGTATATGATCTTGAGAGGTTTCTCCAGATGTTTCTCTTGAGGTAGGACTGCAGTATAATGACAGATAACCGTTTGGTCAGGCAGGACTATTGCTTCATCCTCCTTGTTTATGTTCATATAGTTCTTTTTCTGCCTGGTATTGACAGTTATAGCTCTGTTGTTATTAAATTACAAGTTATTTAATCCTGCTTTTAATTTTTGCCATCCTTGATAGATTGCTTAAGTTGCTGTAGAGTAGTAACAGGATATTTGACAACGTTAATCACAAATCACAGAGGTTTCTTCCTCTCCCTCACAGAATTACAGAATGTTAGGGGTTGGAAGGGACCTCTGGAGATCATCTAGTCCAAACCCTCTGCCAAAGCAGGTCCACCTAGAGCAGGTTGCACAGGGTGGCATCCCAGTGGGGTTTGAATAACTCCAGAGATGGAGACTCCACCACCTCTCCAGGTGCACAGGAACACATCCATGTGGGGTTTGAGTGCCTCTAGAGACGGAGACTTCACAACTGGTCTGGGCAGCCTGGTACAGTGCTCTGCCACCCACAAAGTGAAGAATTTTTTCTTTCCACCTCCTGTGTTCAAGTTTGTGTCCACTGTTCCTTGTCCTGGCCCTGGACACCACTGAGCTCCATCCCCTCTTAGCTATGTAGACATTTCTAGTTCTTTCAGAGTGACTCCTCATTTTCCAGTAGCACCAGTTTCCCTAGAAGTTTTGCCCCTGAACACAGACTCATTTTAAAGCCTCCTTTAATTGGGCATTGTTAAAGGTAGCTTAGCTGTTATGTTGTTAAACAATTCACAGAGCATGTGGCTGTGTCTAGTCTGTCCAGTACGGACATGCTGGTATCCTGGAGCAGTCCCAAAGCAAGTCACTTGGATGATTTTTATAGGTTGATGGCTTAGTTTGCATGGAGAAACCCAGAGCTAAGGTAGTCAGATCTGAGTGGCAGGCAGGTTGTTGGCTGACCTGTGAATGACCGTGGGTAGAAGCATCTTGGAAATGGCTCTAAGGTTTGGGTAAGTGAGCTTCCAAGAACAGTGACATCATCAGTGGCAGCTCAGATGCTGGGCCTGGCCTTTCCATTTGATCACTGATGCAGTTGCTTGCAATAGGGCGAGGTTGCTCTCGGAGCCAGGCAGTTACCTTCTGGTCCCCTGAGCTGAGATTTATTCCTCCTTAAAGAACAGATATCTCAGAGGTGTCTGACCCACCACTGCTTCAGCAGATGTGCTGTGTCCTATCCTCCTCTGGCTCAGGAAGACCTCTGATGGGAGAGCACAGGCAGGGAGAGGCCACATTGCAGAGTGAACAGGTGCAAGAGAGCAGGCACATAGGCATTTGGGCAGCTGAGGGCCAGATGGTCCTTCCTGTGAAACCAAGTGTGCATAACACTGGTGGATCACAGGGCCTTGCTGTGCTCCACACACCCTGCAGGAGCAGGGAAAATGGAGTGCTCCAAGCAGGATGTGGTGCTTTGCAGGAGGCCAGACCACTCCATAGTACAGGGAGGCAAGGGAAGGAAAAGTGTTCAATTTCTCTCTGTTCTTGTAAAGAAGGGGAGAGGATGGGATGTGTGGAGTGTGGTGGTAGTGTGCTGTGTTACCATACCTGGCTGAGCTAACCCTCTGTGTGTGCCTCACTAAGCCATGGTTATAAATTCCAATACTTGGCTCCTAAAATGCCTCATTTTGCCTGTGTTCTGGCCCACAGCCTCATATACTTTGGGGCTGAAGAGGAGAAGCTGTGCCAGGGCAGAGGGGCACCTAAGCAGGGAGAGGTGGATGCCTGGGAAGGGGTCACAGCCATGGACCACAGGAGTGGTCTGGGAGCCCCTCTGCTGCCTGCACTGCATGCACAGTGCTGTGGTCTCTGGACACTGGCAGCAGTGAATGGGCCAACCTCGGCTGTAACTGGGGAGAGGAGGCAGGAGGAGGCTAAACTGCTGCAGGGGCTGAACTCTGAATCCAGGTTTCTGGGGTCCTTCCTTCCCTTCCTGAAAGGTAAGGACACTGTTAACATCTTACTGACCTTTTCTTCTAGCCTTTTCCTTGTTGCCTGCAGCCTTGGTCTGGCAGGGACTCCTGCAATTCATAAACACCCAGCTGACAAGGAAGGCCCTCTACATGTGCATTAGTAGGTCCCTCCCCATGTGCCTCCTTCAGCCTGAAATGTTCTGAGCTCTTGAAACCAGCAGCACATGGAGGTAAGTGCTTGTCCTTCACTAAGAATGGTCCTGACCTACAATACTGCATATATTTCAAGTCTGGTCATGGAAAACTTACTAATTTATCTTATACCATAATAGAGGTTTCAATTCTTTTGGGTATTTTTGTGCTCTTCCCGCTCAGCTTTGACATAACCCCGGGGTTTTCCCTGTCACAGCAGTGCATGTGGATTTTTTTTTCAGTCTGTGGGAACAAAAAAGGGTTGGGTCCTTTCAGGCTATGTTGAAACAGGGGACTTTTGACAGAGCAGCACTGGTGATGGTGATGGTGCTGGCATTGTTTCAGACCACTGTGGCACTGGAAAACATTATTTGTTATCCCTGAGCAGAGGAAAGAACAATTGCTCCTGGTCTTTGGGAGAAAATTAGGATATGGAACTTGCTTCATCATCTGCTGAGTGCTGGGGAGGGTGTGGAATGAGGGGCTGAGTGGGGAAATTTGGCAAGACACCCTTCTAACATTTTGGGCTGCCTGGTCTGTAGGAAATTGTCATACAGACTAATTTGGGAATAACAGCCCAAATTTCACATCGGAGTCAACAGAACCCTTTCCATTTGCTATACTTCAGCAGCCAGACACATAAAACCTTAGAAGTGGCCTTGGAAGTTGCACTGTTCCTCGACACTTTTCCTAAGCCTGTGTTGTGGGCTGGATTTTGTTGGGTTGTTGGTTTTTAATGTAGGTTGTCTTTGAGGAATATGCCTTAGAGTCAGTTGTAGTATGAATCACTGAATCATAGAGTGGTTTGGGTTGGAAGGGACCTTAAAGACCACCTAGTTCCAACCTCCCTGCCATGGGCAGAGACACCTTCAGCTAGCCCAGGTTGCTCAAGGCCTCATCCAACCTGGCCTTGAACACCTCCAGGGCATCCACAACCTCCCTGGGCAATCTGCTCCACCCTCTGTAGAATAACCTACACTCTTCCTTAGCAGTATCCAGTGTTGTCCTCTCCAGGATTAATAGGCTCTGTAGGCTTCTAAACCCAAGCTGTCCTCTGAATCACTCAAATGGCCATGGTAGTGTTAGGTTGATGGTTGGACTCGATGACCTTAGAGGTCTTTTCCAACCAAACCAATTCTATGATTCTATGAATGCTTTCAGCCACTGCACAGGTAGCAGCCTGGACTCCTAGCATTTCCTCCCAAATCCCAGGCATGTGGTTCTCCTCCCTGGTCTTTTTTGGCAAGACAAAATGTGTATGTTTTTCCTCTCCGTGGGAGGAAATTATTTCAATAACGGCCTCCCACACAGAGCTGAAGCTGGAAAGTGTAACCATTTCTAGAAGATGACTTTCTGCATCCATTTGCATAGCCTTGATTCATGTGTCTATACCTGATACAGAAATGTTTGCAGATTTAATCCCTGTGTAGGAGGTTGGCTCCTCACAAAACCATTTCACAATGCATCAAAGCTTGGTAGAGAACAATTCTAATAAAATATTGTATGTAGCAAAATGACATCAGATAGCTAATGCTGTTTCTTAGAGAGTTTGGTTAGTTTGTGAGGAAAGGCTGGGAGAGGTGGGTTTGTTCAGCCTTGTCCATTGCCCCTTATCCTATCACAGGATGATACTGAACCACTTTGAAGTGGTAACACAATATTTTTTTCTCAGTTTGACCTTTCCTGGAGATTTCTTTTAGAAGGTCTCCTTTCAGCCTTCTTGTCTCCAGACTAAACAACCCCAGTTCCCTCACCAGTCCTGTTCTCCAATCCCTTCACCAGCTCTGTTTCCCTTCTCTGGACATGTTCCAGCACCTCAATGTCTGTTTCGGAGCAAGGGCCCCAAACCTGAATCCAGTACTCAAGGTTTGGCCTCACCAGTGCCAAGTACAGGTCCTGCTGCTGGCACTGTTCCTGATGCAGGCCAGATGCTGTTGGCCTTCTTGGCCACCTGGCCATCATCAGGAAGTAGTAAGATTTCTTTTTTTCTTTTATCTGCTATTTCTCATATTGATGGTTCTTGGTAACATTTGCACAAAGTCATCTGGAAATATGCATCAGGCTGTGTTCTAAAGCCCCCAAACTGGTTTGTGAATTAGGTGCACTAAGGGTACTGGTCTTCAGCTTAAGAGATACAGAAACTAAGCCACATCTGGTATTTTAGTCTCAGCCAGAAATGGGATCAGAAGTGGGAAAATCACCTTACTTTCCAATCCTGCTCCCCTGAGCAGCTCTGGGATGAGTCATTCCAGAATCTCTCCAGTATCTGATACAGCTTGCTGCTAGAAAGGGTCAACAAATCAAGGGAGCTGCTCTCAAGTGCAGGAAGCAAGTGTTTCCTTGAACCTCAAAATCCATGACATCTTCTAAAAATAAACACAAAGCAGATAGATATTTTAGAAAGAACAAATACTTCCACCTTAATCCAAGCTCCAGGGATGCAGGACATGATTAAAAAAATGTTCTTTGGGAGTGCTTCACCTCTATACATCTGGTATCACTTTAAAAAGAGGCCAGTACATTATCTTCATCTTATAGATGGGGAAATGAAGCCCTTGGAGGCCATATGACTTGGCCAAGCTAGACCTGAGTCATGCTGTATTGGATCAGACCCATTTCATCCAGACAAAAATGCTTTCTCTGCCTACAACCACCAGACTCATCACAGGGAAGTACAAGAAAACCCACATTCCATGTGCTGACAACTCTGCCTCTTTACACTACTGTACAGGGAGAAGAGAGGATGATGCAACTGGTAAATTACATCTTCAGTCAAAAAAAAAGCCATAGGAAACTATTTTTTCCTTTCCTTTTGCATGATACAAGTAGGTTATGGAAATGTGTGCTACAAAAAAAAAGATGAAAAAGCTCAGAATTGTAGTTTTGAATTACACCATCAATGTCATGCAAACCAGTCTGAAATTAGAGAGCCACTTAAAGAGCTTAGTTAGATCTGTCATGTCTCATGAAGGACATGAAACCTTCTCATGAACTATTGAAATGCAAAGAGAGAAAGTCACAGAGAGTGTAAGGAGCTTGTGTAACACTGACAGGAATAAATTTCAATCCTGGTGTGACATTCAGGGAAATCTGCTCCGTGGTTATCTGAGGCACAGGCAGTGAGATTCAGCTGAAACCAGAGGAAGCTGTAAATTGCTTGCAGCATTTTGATGTACAGAGGACTTCAGAATCATCAGGGAGACAGAAGAACCCTCTACTGATCTTGAGAGAGATTTAATGGAAAACAGCCCCAAACTAGAAATGAAACAAAGTATTTATCAATGTGCAAGTCTACTCAAACTAAGAAGGGACAGGGACAGCCTCTACTCACTTGTGCCCTGTCTTAGGACAAGGGGCAATGGATGGAAACTACAGCACAGGAAGTTGCACCTCAACATGAGGAAGAACTTCTTCACTGTGAGAGTCCCAGAGCACTGGAGCAGGCTGCCCAGAGAGGTTGTGGAGTCTCCTTCTCTGGAGACTTTCAAGCCCTGTCTGGATGCATCCCTGTGCAACCTATGCTGGATTCTGTGGTCCTGCTCTGGCAGGGGGCTTGGACTTGAAGATCTCCAGAGGTCCTTTCCAACCCCTAACATCCTGTGATCCTCTGACTGGCAAAGATGCTGCAGAAATAAAAGCACACACAGGTATTGCAATGTTAATTTCTCTTTTTGATGACATCAGATTTATCTACCTGGGCCTATGTCAGCAAAGACAGCCATGGCAGAGAAGGAGTAGCCAGTGCCACGCAGCACAGCTGAGAAAGCAAACAGCTGAGGGGCAAAGGATCAACATGGATTCTGCACAGAGAGAGAATCGCCTGTGGAATGGCAATTCAGTTACAAGAGAGTTTCCACACCAGCTTCCCCATTCCTGAATGAACCACAGACTGAAAACCTGATCTGGAGGGAATTCCAAAGTCAGCCTGAAGCTGAAGCAAGCTCAGAAGCTGGAGGCAATCCCAGATAGGCAGATGCCTGGCCAGAGAGGTCCTGCTCTCTTGCACACACTGTGTAGGGCCATGCTGCTCTCTCGAAGGGCTGTGGATTCCTAGCTAGAGCTCAGTCTCCTGACATCACACTTCTGCAAGGGCAACCAAGCTGGTGAAGGCTCTGGAGAATGGGGCTGCTGAGGAGCAGCTGAGGGAACTGAGGTTGTTTCATCTGGAGAAAAGGAGGCTGAGGGGAGACCTCATTGCTCTCTACAACTCCCTGAAAGGAGGCTGGAGTGAGGTGGGGGTTGATGTCTTCTCCCTGTCAGGTGATAGAATGAAAGGATATGGCCTGAAATTATGCCAGGGGAGGTTTAGGTTGGATCTTAGGAAAACCTTCTTTGTGGAAAGTGTTCAGGCATTGGAACAGGCTGCCCAGGGACATGATGGAGTCACCGTCACTGGAGGTGTTCAAGAAGCATGTGGACATAGCACTTCAGGACTTCATGGTTTAATGGCCATGCAGGTGTTAGGCTGACAGTTGGGCTCGATGATCTTAGAAGTCCTTTCTAACCAAAACAATTCTATGATCCTCATCCAGTACAACTGCAAGTTTTGTACACAAACCAAAGAAAAGATCACAGCAACCAACCCTGACTTCGTGATTCGAGAGACAGCCACCCAGAAGATATTTTTAGCTGCCAGATGAAACCATTGTCCTGTGAGCACATCCAAGTGTGCTTCTCCTCAAGTGACTGATCACAGAAGGGATGAAGAAAGAGCTTCTCTTTTTCCCCCCCCTTTTTTATAGTAAATCCTTTTTTCTCATTTCTTCAGTATCCAGTGGCTGAGGAGAAACATGTTTTCCTGCAGATATGGGCTCAGCTTGGGAGTGCTATGGACATCTTTTTGTTGATAAAAGCCTCCCTGCTCACTAAAAATATCCAGCTTTTGAAGTAGAAATGATCCTTCTTCTGAGTCTGTGGACTTCAGAGAAACTCAGAAGCCAGTATGATTTGCTATGACCCTACCTCCTTGGACTCCCCCAGTATGAAACTATCTTGAAGGAGAAAAAAAAAAAAAAAAAGGCAAAATTGAAGTATTTAATGTTTCTCCTCAACATTTCTACTTCTCTGAGGAAGATTCTACCAAGACAGAAATAGGTAGCATCACAGGACCACTGCAGGCTTTCAAAGAGGTAAGGTTATTCATTGCTCTTCATCATAAGGGGTATTTGAAAGCTGCACACAGATTTATTTGCTTTCATATTTACACTACAGAAAAGATGAAAGAAAAAGATACTGTTTCAAAGGACCATCTCAAAAGTTCTGTATATAGAGGTTCTCTTCTGTCTCCAAGAGTCTGAAGCTTGTAATTCAGCAGCTAGGCTTTAGCCTGCACTCTCTGCAAGTTCATGATTTCACTGGGGCAAAGAAAAAAATGGGCTACCTGAATCACATTTTCTATTGTTGAGGAGCTAAAATTAAAATCTGTTCCATGTGAAACCAAGATCAAAAGCTGTCCTAGCTTTAGTGTCTATCCTGTTGTTTACCCCATCCAAGTTTGAAAGACTATCTTATGCCCAGGAGAGCATGAGAGTAATACCAGTGGAGCTCAGCTGTCCCTCTTTGTATTTTCTTTTCATATTTCTCCCAAATCTTTCAAATTTATCATTTCACAGATGATTTTACGTCTGATTTTTGCTCCTCTTCTTGGCTAGATATCAAGGGTTACTGATACCTAAGGCTGGTATTCTTATCCTCAAAGCCTGAGTGAGCCAAATGTATGACTCACAAAGTTCCATCTCACAGTCCCTCTGTTCAAAAAAGCCCAATCTTAGATAAATGGAAAGGAAAAGACTCATGCTGAAACATACACACAGCCTTAAATAGCTGAGAAACTGCTGGGAGCTTGGGAAGTGCAAAACATTTCATTTTTAAGATCTCTTCCATGCTTCCACTGGAACCACATGGACCTTCCATTTCCTTCTATGCTACACCTACACTGCCCTGTATGATTATTCACATTATAATACAGTGGCCAAATGTATGTAGTAGTTTAAAACATAATGGTGTGTATGGGTAGTAGCTGTACAGCATGGGGTGGTGGTTTTTTCTGAGCTGACACAACTATGACTGATAGCAAAGCTCACTGAAGTGTCTTCAGCTGTTTGCATCCAGCTGTTTAATTGATAGGTACCTCCCAGGTACTCATTTGTGTTTGTAATTACAACACAAATTTACTAACAGCTGTCAAGAAAACATAATTGTTGGTGAAGTGTCATCATGTGCTGGGATGTCACCAGCTCATTAGGGAATCATAGAATATTTTTTTTTGGAAAAGACATTTAAGATCTTGAGTCCAACTATTATCTAACCCTACTAAGTTTGAAGCTAAGCCCTATCCCTCAGCACCACGTTTCCTCTTTAAAACACCTCCAGGGATGAGGATTCAACCACATCCCTGGGCAGCCTGTTCCAGTCTTTGAGAACCCTTTCAGCCAAGAAGTTTCTTCTAAGATCCAACCTAAGCCTCCCCTGGTGCAACTGGAGGCCATTTCTTCTCATTCTATCACTTGTTACTGTGGACAGAAACTGACCTCCACCTCATTCCAACCTTCTTTCAAGGAGATGTAGAGAGCAATGAGGTCTCCCCTCAGCCTCCTTTTTCCAGACCAAACACCCCCAGTTCCGTCAGCTGTTCCTCACCAGCCCTGTTCTCCAGACCCTTCCCCATCTTTGTTGCCCTTCTCTGGACACCCTCCAGCACCTCAATGTCTTTGTTGCAGTCAGGGCCCCAAAACTGAACCGAGTCCTCAAGGTGTGGCCTCAGCAGTGCTGAGTACAGAGGGTGATGCCACTTCAGAAAAGATGAAGATCCCATTCTTGTTTTAAGAGTTTCTGTCGCAGTTTGCAGGAGTGCAGACACACCACCATCTTTTGGTTTCAGTGTATTTTAGATGTTCAGCACCTACAGAAATTAGGGTGGGATGTCATAATGTCAGTAATTCACCTAACACCAGCTGCTCAGTCCCTGCACAGAAGTAAAGGAAGAACCAAGAAACAGGAAGAAAAATGTACTGCCTCTAATATCTCAGCTCTCCAGTTAAGTTGTTGTACAGAAGCTAAAATTCATTGAAAATGCAGCCTTCCCTATAAATCTTGCTACTTTTACACTTTTTAACCATTTTGGGTGTCAGACTATAACTCTTGGCTTCAGGGGCCAGGCATTAAGTGCTCAAGGTGTAAGAAAATATGACTCATGCCACTCGTGGGGCAAGCCCACAACAGTTATTGATCAGACTTCCAATTGCAGAGAGTCTACAAGGCTGTCAGACATTTAATGCCCATTCTGGGATGATGTGATATAAACTTGTTCCTCAATGATCCAGAAAGTGATTCACGTCCTTCAGCTCACCCCAGTCTGAGGACAAAGCACCTACAGGAACATCTGTTTCTCTCCAGTGGCTTGCAGGGGTAGCCAGGGTGCCTGGATGATAGCTGAAGATTTTCTTAGTCTGGGATAGAAATTCCAGCTAAAGTGTTAATCGAAATGAGGTTAACTTCTCAGGTTCTGCCATCCTCTGCCAGCCCAAGGCTGAAGGTACCATGTTATCTGACCCTGAGGGCTGCCCAGATTCCACAGCCTGGGAAGCCAACTTTGAAGAGTTGAATTTCAGCCACAGTACTGAAATGTCCACTTCCCACAAAGTTCTATATGTTATTTGATTTAAGAGCATGAAAACATCTGAAGCACCAAAGTTTCTCATGAATCTCAAATCCTAGAACTCTATCTGGAGCCCTGTTTACTTCTGGGCTTTGCTATTTGAGGCTGAGACATTATTAAAACACAGCTATTTTAACACCTGGGTTCAATCCAGTTAATAACTTTGCACCTGATACATTCTCCCCCATTAAGTCAAATTTATGCTAATACTGTCCTGATTAGCAAATACTATTTAAAGGTGGTTTATGGGCTGATTTCTGAACAAGGTGGGCACCTAGATTCAGTGAATTTTAGCCATCAGATTCTAAGACAACATGAACTTCACAAGCTGTCTTCTAGGTATCCCTACAAAACTGTGGAATAGCCTGCAGGGTGACAAGTGGTGACAGCTAGGGGGAGAGAGGGATTTTTCATGCTGAGTAAACTTGTGCTTCTGCCAAACACAACATCATCTCTCTGCAGAATTCCAGTATTTCAGGGACTTAATGGAAGTGAAGCTCACTTGATTCTGGAGATCCATGACTTGAAACACACAAAGTATGTATTGAAAAAATTCCAAATCTGGATTGCATAGGGCTGTGCTCTGCAGGGCTTAAGGAAAGGTGAAGCAAAGGGCACCCAGCTGACAGGCTCAGTATGACAATTCTCTATCTTCTCCTCCTGAAGGAGCCTTAGGTGGTGACATCTCTGGCCTCTCTGTGCTATCTTTCATGGCATGGTGTGGGCAGAACTTAACTCATTCTATAAGTCATGCTGTATCCTGAACGACATCTTTTCTTGCCTTTTTTGTGTGTGTTTTGCTTTCTCCCCTCTGAAAAATGCTTCAGGCAATAACTTTGCATCTCTAACACTCTGCTTCTCTTCAGGATCCAGAAAAAGCAGCAAAGGCACAGAAGGGATTATGTTTTTGTCTTTAGATTCCATCTGAGCTCTCAGGGAAATACCTAATAATGCATTTTACAGCATGCTGTTTTCAAAGTACAAGCTATTAAAATATTAATAACCTGTTCACCTCAGCCCCAGAGTGGAGGAGGTGATTTCATATCTCTGCTACTTTACAGGAGCATGGATGAGCACTTTGAAGGAAGGGATAATTTTCAGAGCTGAACACAAGAAGCACATCTTTGTGCTTGACAGAAGAGGATGACCCGTGTCAATCCAGCCCAGCACACACAAGAAGCAGGAGTCAGACCCAGACAATATGTAATCTAGTCTAAGGCACTAAGCACACAGCTTATCCTTGCTCTGCTCTTGGGTAGGGTCTTTCAAGCATAGGAACTGGACCAACAGCCACTTTTCATGGCCTGTATCACTGCATTCAGTCCACCAGAGACACCTGGACAGTCTGGAGAGTTGGGCAGGGAGAAATCTAATGAAATCCAACAAGGGCAAATGTAGAGTCCTGCCTGTGGGGAAGAACAACCCCATGGAGCAGTACAACTTGGGGGCTGACCTGCTCTGGGGGAAAAGACCTGGGAGTCCTGGTGGACAACAGGCTGACAATGAGCCAGCAATGTGCCCTCAGGGCCAAGAAGGCCAGTGGAATTCTGGGGTGCATTAAGAAGAGTGAGGTCAAGGGAGGTTTTCCTCCCCCCTCTACTCTGCCCTGCTGAGGCCACATCTAGAATATTGTGTCCAGTTCTGGGCTCTCCAGTTCAAGAGGGACAAGGAGCTACTGGAGAGAGTCCAGTGGTGAGCCACAATGATGATGAGGGGACTGGAACATCTCCCTTAGGAGGAAAGGCTGAGAGAGATGGGGCTGTTTAGCCTGGAGGAGACTGAGGGGGGATCTTCTCAGTGCTTATCAGCATCTAAAGAGTGAGTGTCAGGAGGATGGAGTCAGACTCACTGGTGTCCAGTGACAGGACAAGGGGCAGTGGACACGAACAGGAGCACAGGAGGTTCCACATAAACACAAGGCAAAAATCCTTCTCTGTGAGGGTGGCAGAGCACTGGAGCAGGCTGCCCATAGAGGCTGTGGAGTCTCCTTCTCTGAAGGCATTCCAAACCCACCTGGATGTGTTCCTGTGTGATTCATTCTGGGTGACCCTAAGCTAGCAGGGGGTTGGACAGGATGTCCCTTCCAACAGCTACAATCCTGATTCTGTGAATCTGTGAAACTGATGAACATTCAACTCATTGCTCAAAGCCATTAGCTACCTTCTGGCAATTTGGTAGAGAGTTTCAGACTACATGAAATTTACAGGTCAAGTCTGTCCTGACACAGAAAAGCAACTTCCCTCTAAAATGGCAGTGCTGCTTACCTAGTGTGTGACAAGCAAGTTTTTCTCTCAGGGACTTTTCTCTCTCAGGGCATTTCCTGCCCACAGCTCTTGTCTTTCTGGAAAGCATCCTGTTCCTCAGAGCCCTGGGATAATGGTGAGGTATTTGTTGGCCTTCTAGCTGAAGCTGGTTTTCTCTCATAAAGATTCAAACCTACTTTGGGTTAGAAAAGAAAAACGATTGTATGCTTGTAGGTGAAGCTAGAACTCAGTCTTATCTGATGTCATCTTTAAGCAGTCAGGACTATTGCACCCCAATAATTAAGCCCCTAGTCTAGTATGGCTAACAACAGGCTACGTCAGTGTTTGTTTTACACTCTTTCTGCTGCAGGAAATTCCTGGATTTAGGCACTGTTGTAAGGCAGCTGGAGCTCAACTCTGTATTTTTAGTTTTAACCCTTAATGCCTGTCTCCAAGTAGGATGCTAATCCATCTAAACCACATCCTCATTTTGCAGCCTCATACCAAATAACTCACTGGCCAGGACACTCAGCCTTTGGGCAGACCTTAATTCCCTACTTTGAGGGAGATCTAAACACATTCTCCCACTTCAGGTGCTTGTTTAATTACTATTTATGTGCAGTATTTATAGTTCTTCCTGTTTGTAACTCTTCCAAACTCAGGGAGTAGTTAGTTCACATTTGGATAGGAGAAAAATCTACAGAGAACGATTCAGTAATTTAATGGCTGAGAAAAGACCTGAATTTTCATCTGCTTCACTTGTGGATTTTATAGGCTATAGATAGGCTTCAACTCTTTCCAGAAGGGTTGAATTATAGGGGAAAGAAACTCAAGCAAGCTAGAATTGAGCTGACAGAAAGGATGTTACCGGTGAATAGACTCAACAGAGAACTCAGCACAGGCAAAGGGACCTACAAAATGGAGAAAGGGGAGACTAGAGACAATGGTACTTAAGAAAGGGCAAGTACAGAGGTGCCCAGCTTTGGTCACAGAAGCTTGAGCTGTGCTTTTTGAGGGTACTTTGGGTCCAACTCACAGTGCAGCCCCAGGATCCAAGGCTGCTAACCTTAGAACCTCACACAACCTCAGGGAGAGCAAAAAAAAAAAAAAAAAAAAAAAAGGCACCATCTCCATTGTAAAGTCTCTGCTGCCCACCTTGCCTATTTTGCAGACAGAAACATGGACTCCTGGAAAAAGTTCAGAGGGAAAACCAACACTATAGCAGTGTCGATTCACTCAAGAGACTTTTCACAGCAGGCTCTTCTGCTCCAGCACTGGCCTGGGGGAAGACACCTGCCCCAAGGACACAGGACTGCCCAATACCAACCAGCACTGCCTGAGTGGCTGCATGTTTTGGAGTATTCACCAGCAGTGGGTTGTCACAGCCCAGTCCAAGGGCAAAACAACTCTTTTAAGCAGTGGAAGGTGTGTGGTAGTTTTAGGTTATGCCTTTAAAATTTTTTGCAGATCTTGAACAGAAAGTAATAAAATGTAAATAAATCACTGTTGGGTGTAAAAAGGAAAATGATGATTATTCTAAACAATCCCATTGGAGAGATATCTACCATAAGATTTGGTTCCCAAAATAATCTCTCTCTTTTCACTTCCTTGGACTGGGAGATTTGTGCTTCTGCTGGTATTGACTCCTCTGCTTCTGTCTCTTGTCCCTTTTGTAGGAAGGGGGTAAGTGGGAGGCAGGGAGAGAGAAGCTGTTGCAGCTCCCCAGGTCTTTGGCCAGGGGAGTCCTTGTGCTGTTTATTAACTGTAAATCCTGTATATTTTGTACATGTTCATTGCATTCCATTGTAGATTGGAGTTTTGCTTGTAAATACAGCTTTCATTTGCTTCCAGCTGAGCTGGTCTGGCAAAGTTAATGTTGGGAGGGGGAATTTTCAACCCGCCACGAAGGTGCCACTCCACCTTCCTGTGGACACAGTGCTCAGTCCAGGCCAGCCATACTGGGGGGCAGCTGCCCTACCGTAACCTTGCTCCGGGCCTCCCCGGTAGGGTGAGGCAAGACGCGAGGGTTCGAGGCCGGCAGGGCCCGGAGGCAGCACGAAACGGCGCCCGCAGCAGCTCGCGGAGTTCAAGGAACGGCCCCGAAAGCCCAGCCGCTGGGGCGGGAAGGATGCCGCGGCGTGGGGAAGCACCACCCGCTGCTCCAGCCTGGGATCGGTGCCGGGCACCGGGCGCTGCCCTCAACTCACGGCCAGCGCCCCGTTACCTGTGGGCAGCCGCGGGCGGCCAGAGGGGCGGCACGTCCTGCCCGCCCTGCCCACACAGGTTGTCGGCGGCAGTGCAGATCCGCGGGCGCTACCTGCAAGGCGGTCACCGCCGGCGGATGGATACCACAGGGTCACAGACGACGGGGCTGAGGCACCTCTGGAGATCAACTCCCTGTAGAGCTGGGTCGCCCAAAGTACATCACACAGGAGCGCGTCCATGGAGGTTTGGAATGCCTCCAGAGAGACTAAAGAGCCCCTCTGGGCAGCCTGCACCATTGCTCTGCCACCCTCACAGTGAAGGATTTTTTCCTGATACTTGCGTGCAACTGGGTTTCAGTTTGTGTTCACTGCCCCTTGTCCTCTCCCTGGAGACAACTAAGAAGAGTCTGGCTAAATCGTCCTGACACTCGCCCTTTTGCTATTGATCAGCATTAATGAGACCCTCCACCGCGGGCTAAACAGCCCCAGCTCTCAGCCTTTCCTCATAAGGTAGACCTTTCATTCCTCACATCAGCTCTCTCCACTGGACTCTCCAGTGGCTCTCCACTGGATTCTCTCCGGCAGCTCCTTGTCCTTGAACTGGGGAGCCCAGACGTGGACCCAGTACTCCAAATGAGGCCTCACCAGGGCAGCATAGAAGGAGCTATCTCCTGCTCTCCTCAGGTGACCTTTACCCTGGGGCATTTCTCTATGCCCTTCGAAAGCCAAGTCAAGGTGGAGCGTCACCGCCACTCCTTGGAAAAACCCGGACAAGTCAGCACGGCGATAGGAGCTGGCGGACTATTTTTCATCTGCCCTCACACCCAGGCGCAGGCTCCCGCGGCAGGGGTGGGTGTGCGCGCGAAGAAGAACGGAGCAGGCGAGGAGGGAGGGAAGGAGGGAGGCAGGCAGGCAGGCGGATGCGTCTGCGGACGCAAGTAGTTCCGGTTGAGGAAGTCGGCTCTCGCTGCCGCTGTTTCCCGTGGCTGTGCCAGGGCAGGAGCGGCGCGTCCCGAGCGCTGCCGAGCCCGCCCCGGCCCAGCTCCCGCCGCTCCTTCGCGGAACCGATCGCTGCTGCTGTCGTTGTCGCTGCTGCCGCCGCCGCCATGGCCACCCGCTCCTGTCGGGAGAAAGCTCAGAAGCAGAATGAACAGCACCAGGCCATCCTGGCCAAGCTGCTGCGGGAGGAGGACAACAAGTACTGCGCGGACTGCGAGGCCAAGGGTACGGGGGGCGGCCGAGGAAGGGGGAGCGGCCGGGCCGGCGTAGGTGGGGAACTGCCGGAGGGGGCTTTCCGTGTGTGTTCGGCTACGGCAGGGACCACGCTCGGGGCTGGGAACCGGCAGCGAGGCCCGGAGACGGGCCCCGCCCCGCTCCACGTCCACAGGGGCGGTGGCGGCGGGCGCCGGTCCCCTCCCGAAACGGGGCCAAGAGGGGCGGCGGCGGCAGGAACCTGCGCTGCTCGGGGAGAGCGGCGATGGAAGGCTGACAACCTTTTCTTTCGTTGTAAAGCCGTTTCCGCTTTTCCATCCAGGCGAGCTGCAGCTGCGTTCTCCCAAAGTGAGGAATGCCCCGGCCGAGGCTTTATGCAATGCCTGGCCTAGTCCTTTCCTGAAGTTTCACTGCCGCGTCCCCTCCCTTCCACTGTCAGGGATTGATGAGGCGCTGGGCCTTCGGGAAAGCACTGGACGGTGCTGCGGTTAGGTGCCAGAGGAGTTGAATGCTGAGTGTGCAAAACAATGCCCTTCAATGTTGTCTGTGCCATATAAACACTAGGCTCTTGCAGTCTGGGTGTCTGTGTCTGGCTAGATGTGTCACAGATCCAGCTTGGGTGATGAGTGGCATTTTAAAGAGTCTATTGCTGTTAAATCAGATCTCTCTGTAGTCTATATTAACCTTTCTTAGTTTTACTCTGCACAGAAGTAGATCTCTCTTTGTGTTTGTATTTGCCTTGAGTTCCGTGGCTTGGAAGTGCACATTCCTCTTTCATCTCGAGTGGGTTCATTAAGATGTTACCCTAAATAAGATGACTGTACAGTAAGTTATTGTTTTAAACGTGGTGCTTCCTGACTAACAACCAGGTGTTCACACTGTTTGACTCGTTCCAGAGCTGCCCTGTTCAGCCCTTCTCCACCTCAGCTGGAGGTCAGGCATGGTGAGCAACCAGAAATGGCACTGGTTTTGTGATTGGCTTTTCCAATCCCCATCTGCTGCTTTTTTGTCACCCTGGGTATAAATCCTGCAGTGTCTTGTACAATGCTGTTGTTTGACATATCAGAATCAAGTATTTGTTGTCCTAGTATATATCCTTAAGAAATATATCATCTAGATTACACCAAAGATCTTTATATTCTGCAGTAACTCTTCTTAATCATTTTCTAGCACAGCTGTTCTTGCCACCAGATTTCTGGCTGCTGTGTAAAAGATGGGTTGTAACTGGTGGTTTTCTGGAAAAATCTGTATGTTTGTTTTGTGCACTTGAATTTCCCATGCTGAATGCTGCTCTGAGTTGCTTGCTGATGGAATTCCATACAAATTCCATAGCATAGGCCTCAGGGCTGGGTTGCTCAAGATCAAAGTCTGGAATTAACCAGCTAATTTTTGTCTTCCTCTCTGAGTTCCTTCTTGGACCATATCCTGGTCAAAGTATCATTTGTAAATCTCTAGTTCCTGGTGGTTTTGTTTCTTTGGTCACTTTAGTTTGGCAGCGTTGGCACTTTGAGCTTCCTTCTTTTTCTGTTTGTGTTATTGAGTATCTTTGTGCAACTCTTCAAACCTCTTCTCTCACAAGAGCTTTCTTTCATAAGTTCAAGCTTTGATGTCACTTGAGTTTGTTGTTTGTTTGGGTTTTTTGGGTTTTTGTTTGGCTATTGGTTTCTTTTTGTTGGTTAGTTTAGTTGTGGGGTTTTTTTTGTGTGTGGGTTTTTTTTTGTGTGTGTGCTTTGGGTTTTTGTTTTGTTTTGTTTGGGTTTTTTTGTTTGGGTTTTGTGTTTGGGTTTTTTTTTTTGTTTGGTTGGTTGGTTGGTTTTTTTGGGGGGTGTGTCAGTCCAGATTCTAGAGGACCTACCAATCTCTTGACCAGGCTGCTGTCTGCAAGTACCTACAATTCAGTTTCCATTTTTCTAGTCTTTTTTCCTTATTTTCCTTACCTACCTTACAGAAATCTTGACTGTACTTCTGAACTCTGTTTTCTCTTTTGCTCGACCTTCTCCCCTGCTGTCTCTCTGTATGCCAGAGGCATGGCTTGTTTTCACCCTGTCCCCCAGGAAAGCTGGCATGGAAATGCTGTGTTATGCAACATGAGCTTACAATATTTGAGGGAATTGTTTGGGCTTTTAAAATTCTTTCTTCTTTCAAGTTTAGTTGCACTTGCCTCATCCTATCTGGCAATTCTTACTTCAAACCTTGTGTCATATCAGCTTGGCAGTGCCCTCTGCCTTTCCCTGAGTTTCTGTAGTTCAGTGTTTTTCTTGTATTTGGAAGGCGGAGTGTGGACTGAAACTTACTTCAATTTTAACTGTTCCAAAGGCATTTGACAGGGAGATGGTCGTATGTGGACATTGGATGGATTTCTTTCCTTAAGTTTAGGAAGTTTCCTTCTGGGAAGGAGAATTGTGTGGACAGTACTGAAATATATTGGGATGGGGTGGTAGAGAGCAGCGTTGCAGAAAAGGACTTGGGGATGCTGGTGGACAAGAACCTGGACATCAGCAGACAGTGTGAGCTTGCAGCACAGAAGGCCGATGGCAGCCTGGGCTGCATCAAAAGCAGTGTGGCCAGAGGTGGAGACAGGATTCTGCTACTTGACTCTGCCCTGGTGAGACCTTGCCTGGAGTGCTGCACCCAGGTCTGGTGCCCTCAATATAGGAAGGACATGGACCAGAGGAGGAGGGCCATGAAAATGATCAGGGGGTTGGAGCACCTCTGCTACAAGGACAGGCTGAGGGAGCTGGGGATGGAGAAGAAAAGGCTCCAGGGAGACCTAATAGCAGCCTTCCAGTATCTGGAGGGGGCCTGCAAGAAGGATGGAGAGAGACTGTTTACAGAGGCCTGCAGTGACAGGATGAGGGGCAATGGCTTCCAACGAGAGAAGAGCAGATTCAGAGTGGATGTTAAGAACAAGTTCTTTAATGTGAGGGGGATGGTGAACACCTGGAACAGGTTGCCCAGGGAGGTAATTGAGGCCCCATCCCTGGAATATTCAAGGTGAAGCTTGACAGGCTCTGGGCAACCTGATCTAGTGGAGGATGTCTCTGCTCACTGCAGAGGGGGTTGGACTATATGACCTTTGGAGGTCTTGTCTAACCCAAACCATTCTATGATTGTATGTCTCCACTATACCCTGAAGTCTAGACTTTATGCTTCCAGGAGGCATGTTGCTTAAAAGAAATATGTGATCAGTCATTTATTTGAAAATCAGGCTTGCCTCAAGCACAGAATGCCACCATTGAGCTCTTCCTTGTTGAAACAGTCCTCTTGGTTGATCAAATAAATAGTGAAGAGTACTTTCAGTTGCAGTCAGCTGTTTTTTTCTCTCATGTTTCACCTCTAATCCTTGGTGCTTAAGTCCTCATGACTTGCTGGTGCCTGGCAAAGTTGGAGTTTTGCTAGTCCTGGTATGCAGTGATGTCTGAGGCAGCAAGTTCCACTGTGACTCTGCTAGGTAGCCAGAGCCTGTGAGCTGTCCACATGGCTTTCTCCAGGCTGTGACACCTCGTGCATCACTACCAGCATCTCTTTCATGTCTGGTTATGTTTGTCATTAGTCTGGAGTTGCCTATTGCTGCTTCCACCAGAGTCTCTTCATCTTGGGTTCTGCAGGTATGAACATGAAAACCATTCATGACAAAATCTGATGTCCTAGATGAGAACATGTGATTTGTCCTTTTTTTTAAGTGTAATTGAGTCTTTTTCCTTTGAAATGCTCTTCAGTTTCTATTACTTCTCTCTTATGTGAGAGCTTTTCACCTTTGTCTGATGTCTTCCTTCCTGCTGTTCAGTAGGATCCCCCGAGTTCTGTTTTATTTTGCTTTCTTCCTGTCCACCTAATTGTTGGGTGTCATCATCATCTTCATGATGAACTCTGGTTGTGTTAGCTGAGTTGTGGTTTTATCTTGACTCATATTCTGGCAATACTTAAACCCATTGTTTTCAGTGTGGTCCTTCAGGTAGCTGACACTTTAGCATGGGCTCTTAACCAAGCTAAGAGGCTATCATCACTAATTCCTTCTTCTCACCACAGGTGTAATAGTCTCTCTTAAACCTTAGTATTATATCTAATCTAGGTGTCTGTCCAGATAGTCACATCAAAGGGACGTTGAAAGCTTGCAGACTCTACTTGTACTTCTGTTGTAATGGTTACTCTTTTAGGTTCTGGGAATTCTTAGGTAGATAGAGATCTTTTTAAAATCTTACAAATATCCTTTTGATGCTAAAAATCTTGATGCAGTCCTATTTGTGTATTTATCACTCAATGCTTTCATCATATCTATTGTCATCATAGAATTGTTTCAGTTGGAAAAGACCTTAAGGATCAGTGAGTCTCTCCAGTACCTCAATGCCTGTCTTGTAGTGAAGGGCACAAAACTGAACCCAGTACTCTAGTTGTGACCTCACCAGTACTGAGTACAGGAGGACAATCACTTCCCTGGTCCTGCTGGTCACACTATTCCTGATCCAGACCAGCATACTGTTGGCCTTCTTGGCCACTTGAGCACACTGCTGGCTCATGCTTATGTGCTGTTGAAGTCTTCCTTCGTATCATGAAGGCTTCTTTACTGTCTTTTACTTCTTGCATCAAAAAGACCATTAGAACTTCCTGCTGTCCTACTGCTGATTAATTCCTAAATTACCAAATTAGCTCTCAGTATATGACCACCAGCTGCATTGCTTGGGAGGAAGTTTCAAGCGTGCATCTTTCCTATTTTAGCATGTGCATGCTCTGTATAAGAATTCCAAAGAAGCTTCGTCTTGGTCTACCTCAGAATAATCTTGCTGTTGTTACTAGGGATCTTGTATCAAGAACAAGCCCATCCTTTTGTTTCTGGACTACTTTTTCAAGTGCAAGTTCTGCAGATACATCAGAGAGCTTTGTTCTGCAAGTCTTTTGGAAGGTGGAGAATACAGATGAGGACACATCTGCCAGAGTAAGCCTTAAGCAATAATTAGGATTGCTGACTCTGGCAGCGGTTTCTGGAAGTGCTTTTTATTCTGTGTTTGCCTTTTAACTTTAAAATAGCTGCTGTGAGTCTGACCATCATTGTCCTGCAATCTACTTGCTGTGGGAACATGCTGTAGCCACCATATGCCACCTTCAAACTGTGAGTCTTACAGCTGTCAGCCTAGGTGACACCTCTGTGGGGAATAACCTGAAAATCAAAGGTTCTGGAGCTGTCTTTGCAATGACTGAGAGTTTTGGAAGAGTGAGGAGGTTGGGGTGACGTTTGACGAGGCAGAGCTTGTCAGTGTACTGACTGTTCTTCACATCCCCATCTGAAGAGCCAGCTACATAAGGCAGTGGATGTCTTCCTGCTGTTATGCTACTGGAAGTGTTTCCACTACTAATGTTTG
Organism: Indicator indicator; assembly: GCF_027791375.1. Taxonomy (NCBI): domain Eukaryota; kingdom Metazoa; phylum Chordata; class Aves; order Piciformes; family Indicatoridae; genus Indicator; species Indicator indicator. The sequence continues at coordinate 64,602,036 of NC_072011.1, read as the reverse complement.
TAGGAATTAGTAAGCCATGTTGGCAGGAACTTTCACTGATCCCGAATTTTTGAAAGAGAGAAGCGTCTGAAAAGCCTTTGTGCTCCTAGATGAAGCTAGCAGGAATTGCAAGGGTTTAGGAGAAAGAAACAGCCACAGATCTGTCCATCTGAATCACAGAATCAATAAGGTTGGAAAAGACTTCAAGGATCATCAAAGTCCAACCTGTCACCCAAGACCTCATGACCACTAAACCATGTCACCAAGTGCCACGTCCAATCCCCTCTTGAACACCTCCACAGGGATGGTGACTCCACCACCTCCCTGGGCAGCACATTCCAATGGCTAACAACTCTCTTCATGGAGCAAGTTCTGTGACCGTCCCTGGAGGTGTTCAAGAAGCGTGTGGACATGGCACTTGAGGACATGGTTTAATGGCTATGGTGGTCTTAGGTTGATGGTTGGACTCAGTGATCTTAGAGGTCTTCAACCAAAATGATTGTTTGTGTGTGGACTTTACTGAAAGCTGGTGTAAAGCATGCAACTTTCTTTTTTTGCTGTAGAGGGAACCCAAACACATTTTTCTTGTTCCAGTACTGATATTTTAATCTTTTCAGTTCTAACACATCCTAGAGATCTGTCAAAAGGAACCAAAATCAGAACCTGTTAACTTGAGTCAGCAACCTCTTGACTGTAGGAGCTGTAATTTACTATTTCTATGTACCTTAGTGCTTAGTTATAAGGAGCTAGAAGCCTCCTAGGGTTGTGTTACTGCTTGGCAGCAAGACTGGAACTGTTTGGGTGCTGATATTGAATTGGAATTTGAAGACTATTATGAAACACAAAAGGAGAGACTTTTTCTTTAGAAGGGGACAAGATATTTAGCAGTATCAAGGGACTGCTGAACAGGCTCCTCAGAGAGGTTGTGGAGTCTCCTTCAATGGAGACCTTTCAGAACCTGCCTGGTTGCGTTCCGGTGTGACCTGCCCTAGGTGGGCCTGCTCTAACAGGGAGGTTCATCTTGATGATCTTTCAAGGTCCCTTCCAATCCCTAACATTCTTTGTGTGATTCTGTGACCAGCCATCCAGGCAAGCAGGCCTGTAGAGTAGGCTGAAGGCAATCAGTCTTGGTCTAGTGTGACCCTCTCTGCAAACATGGGCCATGAGTCTCAGATTTCTGTTCCTAAGGATGCTTGCAACCAGTGGGAATGTTCTCCAGTGTACCTTTTCTGTCGTGCTTGCACTTGAGTGTTGACTTTGGGACAAATGGATTAACTACTGAACTCTCCTTATAAATCAGTCTCCCTGTCAAGAAGGCAATTACTTGAGTTGCCATGGCTTTAGAATTTGTTTAGCTGTAACAGTAAAAGCAATGTAATTGGAAACTTGCAGGTCTCTGTGCAGACAGTTGCAGATGTCTTGGGCCTTCAGCAAAGGTGAATCCATTTCTGTACCAGGGAGGTGTTCTGTGGTGTGGCGTTTTGAATGTTTACTTACATCATGCCTGGTAGTGCTTGAAGTCTGGTTAAATAATCCCTTATCTGAATCATAAAGTCATTGTGGTTGGAAATGACCTCTAAGATCACCACCATGGCCACTGAACTGTGGCCCAAAGTGCCATGTCTACATGGGTTTTTTTGAACACCTCAAGGGATGATGACTTCATCACTTCCTGGGCAGCCTGTTCAATGCTTGACCACTCTTTTAGTGAAGAAATTGCTTGTAATATCCAATCTAAACCTCCTGTGACTAGTTACAAGGGAGAAGAGACCAACCCCCACCTTGTTCCAGCCTCCTTTCAGGGAGCTGTAGAGAGCAACGAGGCCTCTCCTCAGCCTCCTTTTCTCCAGACTAAACACCCCCAGGTCCCTCAGTTGCTCCTCACCAGCCCTGTTCTCCAGACCCTTCACCAGCTTCCTTGCCCTTCTCTGGATCTGCTCCAGCACCTCAGTGTCTGTCTTGTAGTGAGGGGAAAATCCTAGTTTGAAGAATCGTCCTGACACTGTTGCTCTTTTAACCAGATGAAAATTGATTATAACATTAATGGCAATACTTGTCAGTATTTATAGTTGTACTTTACAGCCCTTAGTCATTTCTGCGTATCACTAATGACTTGGTCTTTGCTGTCTGAATGGTTGAATGGTTGAATCCCTATCCCTGGAGGTGTTTCAGAGAAGCAGAGATGTGGAGCTGAGGGACATGGTTTACCACCAGAGTTGTTGGAGTTAGATAATGGTTGGGCTTACTGCTCCTAAAGATGTTTTCCAACCAAGATGTTTCTATGATTCCTTAAGAATATCTTGACCTCCTCTAATAGCAAGGGCCTGTGTCACTAGAAATCGTGGTGGTCATCTGGGACTTAAATTATTACTTTTCTGGCCCCTTCAAAGACCTTAAAAGACCAGAACCTCCTTTCCATCTCCCCTGACACTGTAGAACCAGGACTTTTTTCCTGATACCCTGCTCCTAAATGAAACTTTACCTGGTGCTGACACTGGTTGCATGAGACTGAAACTTCATTAGGAATTAGTTATTGCAGCAGGTCCTGAGAGGTTCAATTAATTGTCTTACCCCAGAAGAGAGTTCTTCAGAAGACACCTCTCTTGCTGGGAGGAGCATGGAAGCTTAAGCTTCAAACTTTTAACTGGGCAGGGTATTGCAGTATTGGGTGACTCCAGTGGCACAGGTAAAGGGATTTGTTTCCATCTCCTGCCTCTTGCAGAAAACCACTCTGAAATAAGTCACAGGAAGTCTGTTTAACTGTTGCAGAACAGGTTGGTTTGCAAATACAGGTTCTTGCTGTCAAAATGGTGTGCACAGCCTGAAGGCTTTTCACCAAAGCCCTTAGGATGGTGTTTGTGGGTGCAGTCTCCACTCTTCAGGACCTAGGCAAACTGTCATGGGTTCAGGCTTATGCCTTCAAGATTGGATGAGCCTCAATGTGGCAGGATATAGCTTTGAAGGTAGCCTTGCTTTGACAGGAGGCTGGGTTGAGATGACCTCTGGAGGTCCCTTTCAACTTACTGTTTTTCTTTGACTGCTAATAAAAATATCTGTGGGACTTTTTATTATGTTACAACTCTTTTAGGCTCTCTGAGGTGGATAATGGAGATGCAGAAATTCTGTTGCCCTCAGCTATCTCTCCCTACACTGAGAAGTAAAGGCCTTGACAATTTAAGATATTTCCTTTGTGTGGACCATAAAGGTGGGACAGTTCCTGAAAAGGGATTATTGATATTGATGAGACCATGTTCATGCCTTCTGAAATGCAAGGCACCTTTGTTGTTTTGGTCAGGGGCTACTGGTCTTTATCTCCTAATGGTACCCAAGCTGTGGTTCTGCCCCAGGATGCTGTTGGTAACAGCTGCTTATTTTTGCTTTGCTCCTTTAATCTCCTTTTGTGGAACTGGAGCTGTTGCTGTCTTGTAAGTCTGGCCTCTCTGGTCTGAACCTGTAAGGAAAGAGCTGCTGTGCTGCAGCCTTAGGAAGTCTTTATCAGCAACACAGAGGAAACCATTGCATCTAAGGCTGTGATAAGCAGACTTTTAGGGAGGTATCTTTTCCTGGAGGCGTGACTCCCTCTTTAATCCTTACTTCCTACAGGACTTAAGAGAGTTAGTTATCAGCCCTTACTCAGGGTGTAGTCAGTGGTTAGTTTAGCTCAGGTGTGACATTGCCCTGGACTGGCTCACTGAAGTTCATTTGAGCACGATCCAGCTTTACCTTAGGAGCTTTTGAAACTTGGTCCTCTTCTCTTGTGACCACAACTACATTACCCAAGACTTTGTCTTGTGGACTGGTGAAGTTATCAGTAGTAATTTACTCTCTCTCATGTTAAGGTTTTGGAACAAAACTGTTGAACCCATTCCAGTTGAATCCGTCTTGGCTGTCCTGTCAGCACATTGTGTTCAGATCTTATGGGAGAGTAAAAAATGAGTTCAGGCTGAGCTGTGATTTTGTTGGCATCACAGAGTGGGCTGGCTGGAACAGTTGGAGGGCTACAGTGGATAGGTACAGGTGCTTCAGGAGGGACAGGCTTGGATGGTGTTGAGAAGTTCTCTTTTTCTGTGAGAGCAGTGGGGCTGCAGGCAGCTTTGCTTAGGGATGACCAATGAGCCAGTTGAGAGCTTATGGGTCAGGATTAGAGGAGAGAACATCACAGCTGCTTCAGACTAGACAGTCTTTAAGGTCCTTTCCAACTCAAGCCGTTATATGACTGCTTCAGACGACCTGATCAGGAAGAAGTAGTAATGCCTGCCTCAGATGGCTCAAGCCTAACATTCACAGACACTGCTGCTCGTGGAGGACTTAACCAGCCTGCTATTTATTTGCTGGAGGGACAGCACAGCAGGGAGCAAACAATCTAGGAGGCTTCTGGTGTGCATTGATGACCACTAATAAACAAAAGTGGTTGAGGATAAAGGAAGATGCTCCTGGACCTCTTGGTGGATCTTATACTTAAAAACACGGAGGGGCAGACTGAGGATGTGAAAGTTAAAAGTAGTCTTGGCTGCAGTGACTGAGATGGAAGGGCTCAGGATGTAGAGAGGAACCAAGCTCAATGGAATCACAATCATATCTTCTGCAGGGAAGACTTTCATCTATTCAGGGATCTGCTTGGAAGAATCATTTGGGAGATGGTTCTAGAGAATAGGGAGGTCCAGGACAATCGGTTGATTATTTTTTTCCACCAAGGGTCACTCCTTTAAGCTGTAATGTGGCACATCCTGGTGAGCAGAAGATTGCACAAAGGCAGCAGGGGAACAGCTTCTATGAACAAGGAGCTCCTGACAAAACTTAGACATGAAGCATTTAGGAGGTGGAAACAGACAGCTGACCTGTGAGGAACTTAGAGATGCTGTCCAGGCACACATGGATGCATGCAGGTAGGAAAGACAGCATCCAGGTGGAGTTGAATCTGCCAAGGGATGTGCAGATGGCAACGAGAAGGGCTTTTAATGATAATTGGCAGCAAAAAGAAGACTGCAGAAAATGCAGACCTGCTGCTAAATGGAGCAGAGGACCTGGTGATAAGGGGTATGGAAAAGGCTGAGGAATTCCATACCTTCTGCACTTTGGTCTTTATTAGCAAAGAAAGTCTAGAGCAACAAGGGCTTACTCTCAGTAGTAGAGGAGGAGGATGATGTTTAGGAGTGCTTAGAGAAACTGCCTGCAGACAAGGCTGTGGGCTCTGGTGGGATGTGCTCTGAGAGCTGACAGAGCTCAGACAGAGCTGACCAGTGTTGCTTTGAGGCTGCTTTCAATAACTGTGAGGTCATGGTGAACAGGAGAGAGTCTTGAGAGCTGGAAGAAAGGAAATGCCATTCCTATCTCAGAAAAGGGCAAGAAGGAGCATCTAGGGAACCACAGGCCAGTCTGCTTTTCCTCAGCCCCTGGGGAAGTGACAGAGTAAATAATCCTGAAAATGCATGAAGGAGAAGATGGCTGGGATTAGCATGGATTTACAGAGGGACTGTCATGCCTGACCAGCCTGATAGCCTTCTCCAGTGACCAAGCCAGATGTCTTGCTTGGTAGATGAGAGCAATGGGTATTTTTCACTTGAACTCCAGTGATGCTTTGGAAGCTCTGTCATGTAGTGTCCTCTGTGCTCTGACTGCATAAAGAGACAGGGAGGTGAATTTAAGAGGGCTGAAACGCCACACTCAGAGCTGTGATCAGCAGCTTCAAGTTGAGCTGGAGGCCAGTCACTAATGACATACCTCAGGGGTTTATACTGAGGGCAGCTCTGTTTAATCACTTCATTAATGACCTGTGTGCTAGGACAGACGATGCCCTCAGCCAGCTTGAGGTGATACAGAACTGGGAGGAGTGGTTGATAAGCCAGATGGATGTTCTGCTGCTTGGAGCAGAAAAATTGACAGGCTGGAAATATGGGACAGGAGAACCTGCATGAAGTTCATCGAAGGGAATTTGCAAAGCCCTGCCCCTGAGGAGAGAAAGGAGGTGGCTGCAGAAGAGATGCTGGGGGTCTTGTGGCTCACAAATTGGTCATGAGCTACGAATGCACCCTTGTCAGCAGGAAGACAAACAGCATCTATAAGGGAGACCTTCTGGTGGCCTTCAAGTACCTAACAGGGACCTGCAAGAAAGTCAGGAATGGACTTTTTACAAGGGCTTATAGTGATAGGGTGAGGGGGAATGGATTGAAGCTTGAGGAGGGCAGATTTAGACTGGAGATAAGGAAGAAATTCCTTACAGTGAGGGTGGTGAGACCTGGAAACAGGTTGCCCAGGGAGGTCCTGGTCATCCACTATGGCCAGGTTGGATGAGGCCTTGATCAATCTGGTCTAGTGGAAGATACCCGTGACAGGAAGGTTAGAACTAGATGATCTTTAAGGAACCTGCCAACCCAATTTATGAATCTTGGACTGGATTTCAGCAAGAGCATTGTGAGTGGCTGGGGGGAGGTGGTTCTTCTCTCCTCAGCACTGGTGAGTCTGCATGTGTAGTACTGCCTAGTCCTAGGCTCCACAGCACAGGAGAAGCATGGACAGGTTGGGGCCAGTCGAGCAAAGGGCCAGTAAAACAAAGAGGTTGGTGTGTCTGACCTAGAAAGAGAGGGTGAGGGAGCTGTGATTGTTTAGCCTGGGGGAGAGAAGTCTCTTGGGGAGATCTTATCGATGTGAATAAACACCTGGTGACAGGGAGCAAGAATGGCTGAGGCAGCATTGTCTGGGGTGTGCAGTGATGGAAATCAGAGGCAAGGAACACAAACAGAAACACAGGAAATTCCACCAAAACATGAGAATAAACTTGTTGTTTTCTTTGCTCTAGGAGATGTTGAATATTGGAGCACATGACCCAGAGAGGCTGTGGAGTCTCCATCCCTGGAGATACTCAAAACCTGACTGGGATCAAGACTAACCAAGCTGCCATAGTTTGCTCTGAGCAGGAGGGGTTTGGACTGGATGATCTCAAGGGGTCCTTCCTAATCTCAGCTAATTCAAATCTCATTCAGCTGTTGTATCACATAAGAGCTGGAATGGAGTCCCACTGCAGGTATCACATTGAGTTTTATGTTGCCAACACAAACATCTGTCTGCATAGATAACAGGTAGATTATTTACTTAAAGTTGAGGTCATGCAGGAGAAAGGAAGGTGAGTAAACAGCAGTAAATACAGAGAGCAGCAGCCTTGACTTTTCTTGCAATAGCTGAAACAGAAATCTTCCTGTGGTTTGTGCATCCTGAGCTGTAAGAAGGACCAAACCTGGCCTTTTGAAGCAAGTTGGAATTGAGGGGTTAGATAAGAAGAGTTACTGATGTCTTTTGGCTGGAATGCTGTTGAAATCTAGCTGGAAGAAAATCTTGTCAGTTTAAACTGCCTCCTAGAGCTGAGACAAAGCTGCTTAGAACTGGAGTATCTCGTGCCAGAAGTCTTTTCAAACTGCTGCTTGGAGCTCTGCCTTCATGGCTACAAATTATGTCCCCTAGAAGACTGGGGCAAACCAAGCTACTCCAGATTGCTTTTCTGCTCCCATTCTGACCTCTTCCATGATTAATGCCTGCTGGGAGCTTCAGCAATAATACTATGTTCACATTTTTATCTTTAATTGCTTCACAGGAAGCCATTCACACACAGCTTTCATTTTCTGGATGAAAATTTGGCAGACTTGGCTCTGAATGGATACCTGTTTCTTACTCATCTTGATTTACAGTAGACTCTGGTATAAAGTTAACCTTTATTATCCTCCACTCTCTTGTTTTGAACACTTGTTGCTTTCCAGTAGGTTGTAAAAGTACATGTCTTGAATATATACTGCTGTGGAGTTCCTGCTTGGAGTCATGATCATAGTCACAGAACTGTTTCAGTTGGAAAATACTGTTAAGATCATCAAGTCCAACCATTATCCAACTCTACCAAGGCTGGTGCTAAACCATGTCCCTCAGGACCACATTTCTGTCTTTTTAAATGCCTCCAGTGATGAGGATTCAACCATCCCCCTGGGCAGCCTGTGCCAGGCTTTGAAAACCCTTTTAGTCAAGAAATTTCTTCTAATATCCAACCTACACCTCCTCTGGTACAACTTGAGGCCACTTCCTCTTGGCTTGTCATTTTTTACTAGGGAGAAGAGACCAACACCCACTTCACTCCAACTTCACTCTTCATTCAGGGAGTTGTAGAGATTGAGGTCTCCCTCCAGCCTCCTCTTCCCCAGGCTGAACAATCTCAGTTCCCTCAGTCTCTCCTCACAAGACCTATTCTCCAGACTCTTCATGATAATTGACTGAGTCTGGAGAATCACGGAGTGTTAGAGGTTGGAAGGGACCTTGAAAGATCATTGATTCCAACCTCTCTGCTGAAGCAGGATCACCTAGGGCAGGACACTCAAGGATGGATCCAGGTGGGTCTTGAAAACCTGAGAAGGAGCCTCTACAGCTTCTCTGGGCAGCCTGCTCCGTGGCTCTGTCACCCTCACAGTACAGAAGTGTCTCCTCATGTTGAGGTGGAACCTCCTGTTTGCCAGCTTGCACCTCTTGTTCCTTGTCCTGTCATTGGGCACCACTGTAAAGAGCCTGGTCCCTTCATCCTGACACCCACCCCTCAGATACTGATAGACATTGATCAGATCCCCTCTCAGCCTTCTCTTAAGACTGAACAGCCCCAGGGCTCTCAGTCTTTCTTCATAGCAGAGATGTTCCGGTCTCCCACTCATCCTTGCTGCTCTCCATTGGACTCTCTCCAGTACAGCCCTGTCTCTCTGAGTTCCTGCTTTGTTTACAGTGTATCCAGAACACTTGCTAATTAGATGTGGTTCCTGTGACCAGAGGAGCTCAATGCTTTTGTCTTCTGGGATCACCATCTGAAAGAGAAGGAAGAACTTGGACATTCAGAAGAGACTTCAGTGCTGTCAATCTGTGGTAGATGTGGGCATAGAGAGCACTAATTTTGTACCTTGTGGAGGTGGTGAGAAGTTTTATGGGAGAAGTGAGAACTGTACAGGTCAATGTAGAGCCTATCTCAGTAAAGCTGGGCTGTCAGTTGCCCCCACTCTCATGAGGAAAGCTGTTTGCTTCCAATAGACCATGGAGGAAAAGGAGGTAGAGATAGTAGCTCAGTCCCTGTCAGAGTGGAGCTGGGAACAGCAGTGTGTGGAACTTGGAGGCAGTGTTGCCAAGCACCTAACTTTGCAGCTGTGATTTAGTGAAACAGCAGCTCTCCTAAAGCTGTGCTGGGCTGTGATTTTTGTCTGAGAGCATGGGTATGTTAGTGAGGAGTGGGGAACTGGCCCTCTTGCATGGGTGACAAGAGGAATTGGACATTCCATGTTTGACTGTTGATTGCCATGCTCTTATTGGGTCCTACGTACTTTGCACAGAATCACAGAATGCCAGGTTGGAGGAGACCCCAAGGACCACCTGGTCCAACCTTTCTAGGTGACAGTGGAGTTGAAACGAGCTGGCCCAGCACCCTCTCAAGCTGAGTCTTAACAGTGTCCAATGTAGGGGGATCCACCACTTCCCTTGGGAGATGATTCCAGTCTCTGACTGTTCTCAAGGGGAAACATTTTCTTCTCAAGGAGGAGTGAACAAGAATCTGTAAGGCAATTATACCAAAGTGCTTGAATGAGGATGGATGAAGCTTCAGAGTACAGGACTTCATTAGCAGGCAGTAGTAGTCATGTAAGAACTTCTGCAAAAGAAGATGGAAGTGATTTTTTTTTTTTTTTTTTATGTGTAACTATTCAGGATATGGTCTAGTGGGTGTGGAGGTGTTGGGTAGAAGGTTAGACCTGAGGATCTTAGAGGTCTTTTCCAACCTTAATGATTCTGTGTTTCTTGGATGCAGCTGAACTTGCAGGTGGGTTCAAAACATGCCAGAGTGTGACAACTGGGAGTGAGAAATATTGGAATAAGCTCTTTTTAATGTGCTCTCAAGTCTTTTGGGTTGAAATTTGTCATTCACAACAATTTCTAGAAGCAACCAGTGTCACTAAGTAAATTTTAATTTTTTTTTTCCCATAGGCCCTATGGAATACCTGTTCAGTTGCCTGTTACCAGAAGGTGATGGTAAAAGCATCCCTTTCTTCAAACATGGCAAACGCAGTTCACCTTCTACATCTTCAGAAATCATAGAAGAGTTTGGGTTGGAAGAGACCTTTAAAGGTCATCTTGTCCAATGCAGTCAGCAGAGATGTCTTCAACTAGATCAGGTTGCTCAGAGCCCCGTCCAGCAAGAGCTTGAATGTTGAGAGGAATGGGGCATCTCCACCTCTCTAGGCAGCCTCTACCAGAGTTTTATCACCATCAACATAAAAAATTCCTTCTTTAAATGTAGTCTGAATCTCCACTCTTTTAGCTTAAAACCATCACCCCTTCTCCTGTTGCAAAAAACTCCACCAAAGAGTCTGTTCCCATCTTTCTTCATGTGTTTGGGCATTCTGGAATCATAGAATTGTCAGGGTTGGAAGGGACCTCAAGGATCACCCAGTTCCAACCCTCCTGCCATAGGCAGGGACACTTCACATTAGATCAGGCTGCCCAGAGCCACATCCAGCCTGGCCTTCAAAACTTCCAGGATAATCCCCAGCTAAGCAGTGGTCACACCAAAGAATCATGCCCTTACCACAGTTGCCTACAGGCATTTTGATCTTTGTTTTCAGTGCCAGGTGACATCTAAGTAAGTTAATCTCAGCTTTAAATGACCTGCACTGCTCTGTTTGATCTGGCTGGACTGGAGGTACCTTGACCTTTCCCCTCAGCAGCCCTTTTAGTGCTGGGCTTGATGGAAAGATACTGATAACACACCAGTGTTTTGGTTGTTGTTGAGCAGTGCTTACAGCATCAAGGCTGTCTCCAGATTGCACCCAAAAGCCACCAGGCTGGGGGTGATCAAGTGTTTGGGAGAGGACATAGCCAGGACAGCATATCCAAAGGGATATTCCATACCATATGAAGCTTGCTCAGCAGTAAAAGCTGAGAGAGGTGTTTGTATTCCAGAGCAATCAGTGTGTCTGCTGAGGCCCTGCTTCCCAGGAAGAGGACACGGCCTGCTGATATGGGGTAGAGAACAAATCTTTTGTGTTCCTTTGCTTTTCTTCATGAAACTGTCCTTATCTTGCATCTTGTTCATCTTGCCCTGTCCTTGCTGAGCACATGGCAGCCAGCCAAGGTTAACCACCACAACTGCTGAGGGTTTCTTGGGAGTTCTAAGTAAAAAGTAACTTGTCATTCCCCTTAATAAAGATTGTCAAGCACAGGATTCTAGGTGTGGTCTCACCAGGGCAGAGTAGAGGGGGAGGACAAGCTCCCTAAACCTGCTGGACCCATACAAGTCTTTGTGTACTGATGGTTTCAGTGTATTTCTACAGTCCAGAGCCTGAATTTGGCCCCCTACTTCTTATGTACAGATTCAGATTTCTGTTTTTTTCAAACTTAGGTTCATGTGGAAGAGGTCATGGAGGTGCATTTACCTGCTTTGTAATACAGAATGTATGAGGGAGAGCATCTACAGAGTCCCTGAGGGTTGCACAGAAGTTGTGTAGTTAGGGAAGTGTTCACTGAAGCGGTCTCTTCTTCAGCTGTATTTGAGTTGAAATGCAGGGGAAGCTGATCAATGACTAGAGAATTGCTCTCTGGCAGGGAAGAGTTACCTTTCATTCTTGTTTAAGGCAGACAGGCTTTGTTGCAAACCCAAACAAGGAGCAGTGGGTTCAAATACAGAAGATTTCAGCTCAACACGAGGAGAAACTTCTTTACAGTGAGGGTGACAGAGCACTGGAACAGGCTGCCCGGGGGGTTTGTGGAGTCTCCTTCTCTGGAGACTTTCCAAACCCACCTGGATGCATTCCTGTGCAGACTACCCTAAGTGATCCTGCTCTGGCAGGGGGGTTGGACCTGATGATCTCTTGAGGTCCCTCCCAACCTCTGTGATACTGTGATGCTATGATCTGGCAAACGAATCTGAGTTCTGAGGCTTTTTTGTCATCATTAAAGGCAGAACTTGAGTTGCTGACTGAAGAGTTTATTTATTTTATTTATCTGTTTATTTATTTTCAGCAGATACTTTTTATATAACTTTTATCCTGTTCCTGGGTATGCAGGCTGGACTCTGTCTACATCCTTATATAGCAGCATAGATTGACACTTTTTTTTCCCCTTTTTTTCTCATCAATGAAGTTTTTACTTGATGCTTAGCTATCAGCTTCTGAAAACACCTTGTAAGAGCTCTCTGTTCCCCCATTTTCCTTTTATTTCTGCACAGAAAATGAATATAAATGGTACACTGCAACCAGTAAGTTGTTTAACAGTTCCCTTGCTGACAAGGGAAAGAATGCAACCAAGTGCAGCTCCAGAAGCTTCCTACTAAGTCTGTAATGAAGAATGTACTGAGAGCCTGCACCTCTTCTTCTTGCAGCTTGCCCTCTGACACAAGCAGCCTTTTCCTTTCCAAGCCAACAGGCAGGATGAAATTAGAGCACTGCTCCTTAGCCAGACTGAAACTTGATTTCTGAAATTGGTGGCTTATTGGAGGTGCCAGGGTTGGCACCTCTGACATCTCTCAGGGCTCTTACTTGACTTCCCAAAGGCTGTGATGTAGCAGACTAGTATTCTACAAGGCTGGTAGGAGAGCTGTGACAGTGTCCTATGTCCTCTGACTAATTGAGGGTGAGGATGGCAGGCACATGGTTTCCAGCCAAGGGCCATGAGCTGCTCTCTGACAGTTCAGAAGCTGGTTGTGATCCTCCTTGCCTGGACAGTCTTAGCATGGTTGGGGAAATCTAAGCTGTGAAATACTTCCAAGGCAGCAGTGCAGACTTTGGCAAATAGTTTTAAAGGAACATAAAACACTGAATTGAATTGATATTCACTTACTATTAATGTATTTAATGAGGAAGATGTTCCACTTAAATCCTCTTATCTTAGAAATAAGATGAATAGGAAGCCTTGGTGATGTTTTGGCCAACAAAGCCACAAAAGCCAAGGAAGCCTTGAAGATGCTTTGGGCAACAAATCCACAAATACCATTTGTGATTTTATTTCTTTTTTAATATTCCTTTATGTGAAGATTGATCAACTTTGTGTTTCTACAGTTTGACAGTGAACTCCAAATATTGTATTTTATTTAACAGCTTGGCATTTGGCATCATAGCATCGTTGCCTCATGTTTGGTAAAATGATTTATCTTCTTACAAGCTTCTTCAGTCAAAACTCAGATTTTAAGTAACTGGCTGTTTGTTAGTAATGCCAAAAAGCTTCAATTCATTCTTTCACTTTGTCACCATGCAAGATTTCTTGTGCCAAAATGGCTATCAGAGAAGAACAGGGCTGTTCATCTCAAGAATAAACTGATGTAACCTGTGTATTTGTAATAGCTGTAACTAACCAGGCCTCAGATCTACAAGCAGTTGGTTTTGGTTTTGTTTTCATGTTTCCAGCTTGGTTTCCTGTGTGAGTCTCAATGTTTGAAATGTTGATTGACTTAACTGCTTTAATTCTGGAGTATATTCATCAAGCTAACCACTTAATTTTGTGTCTTAAGTGTAGACCTCTGAAGGTCATCCAGGCCAATGAGCAGGGACATCCTGCACTAGATCAGGTTACCCAGAGCCCTGTTGAGCCTCACCTTGAATATCTCCAGGGATGGGGCCTCAACTACCTCCCCTGGCAACCTGTTGCAGTGTTCCAGTACCCTTATGGTACAGAACTTGTTCCTAACATCCAGTCTAAATCTCTTCTTCCCTCATTTCAAACCATTGCCCTTCCTCCTATCACTGCAGGCCTTTGCAAACAGTCCCTCTGCAGCCTTCTCGCAGCCCCCTTCAGGTACTGGAAGGCTGCTCTTAGGTCTCCCTGGAGCCTTCTCCAGGCTGAACAACCCCAGCTCCCTCAGCTTTAGCTTCTCTTGTGTTGAATTGAAAAAAATACAACTGTTGGTAACTAATTGCCCTTCTTTTCTGTGTATCTGATACATGAGTGTTATCTTCTGTCCATGATCTTCATCTGTATCTCAGCTTGGGCAATTTTACATGATGGATGAGCCACGAAGATGCTTAGGGGACTTGAACATCTCCCCTATGAAGAGAAACTGAGAGCCCTGGAGCTGTTTAGTCTGGAGAAGACTGAGAGGGGATCTGATCAATGTCTATCAATAGCTGAGGGGTGGATGTCAGGAGGAGGGGGCCAGGCTCTTTTGGGTGGTACACAGTGATAGGACAAGGAGCAATGGGTTCAAACTAGAACATAGAAGGTTTCACCTCAACAGGAGGAGAAACTTCTTTACAGTGAGGGTGACAGAGCACTGGCACAGGCTGCCCAGGGGAGTTGTGGAGTCTCCTTCGCTAGAGACTTTCCCAACCCACCTGGATGCATTCCTGTGTGGACTACCCTAAGTGATCCTGCTCTGGCAGGGGGGTTGGACCTGATAATCTCTTGAGGTCCCTTCCAACCTCTGATATGCTGTGAGACTGTGATAGTGTGATACAGATGTTTCTGGAAAATATTGATTGATAATCTGGTTGAAATCTTGACTGGAACACTTGTGAAGTACCAATTCCATGGGGAATTAATGGAGGGAGACTCAGCACCGCATGGCCACGCTTGTGCTGATGCAACCAGTGAGGCTTTTTTGGTAAGTAGCCCAAAAGTGATGGTTGTTTAGGAAGCAGCTGGCAATCCCTCAGGGTGAGTCGTGGAGATTTCCCTGCAGTTAGTTCTCTGTTCCACAAGGTGGCGCCAGGTATTTGATAAATAAAGTGTCAGCCTGTTGCGGAATCGGGAGAACTAGAGGAGAATTCAGGTAGCTTCACCGTGCTTTGGGACCCGAGGGCAGGCAGGCAGGGTGCAACTGAGTGAGATGAGCAATTGTAGTCTGTTAGAAGTCTTTGAAGATGGTGGCCCAGGTTAAGTTTGCTACAGACTGTATTGTGATGCAAAGGTGTTTGTGCCCTGTTAGATGTAGTGCTTGGTTTCCTTCCTTGCTAATTGGCAACTGCAAGAGTGGGGAGGGATCATAGACTCATAGGATTGGCTGAGTTGGAAGGGACCTCCAAAGGTCATCCAGTCCAACTCCCTCTGCGGTGAGCAGGAACATCCTCAACTACATCAGGTTGCGCAGATCCCTGTCCACCCTGACCTTGAATATCACCAGGGATGGGGCCCCAACCACCTCCCTGGGCAACCTGTTGCAGTGTTCCACCACCCTCATGCTGCAGAACTTGTTCCTAACATCCAATCTAAATCTCTTCTTCTCTAGTTTGAAGCCACTTTCCCTCATCCTATCACTGCAGGCCTTTGTAAGCAGTCTCTCTCCAAACCTTTTTTAAAACACTCTTGACAGGCTTTCTTCATTTAAAGCTTTGTCTCAAACTTACTAATCTCCTGGCTGACTGGTTTTATGCATGTGTGGTGTAAAGGGTTCAGAGTAGTTTGGCATGTAAAGCAGCCACTCTTTCCTTTGACAGTAAACACAACATTGAAAGGCTGCCTGCTTGTTCTTTTTACCCCATTTCTGGCCTCTCTTTGCTGCCTGTAATTGAGATACTTAGTAGAAGTGAGCAGCACCTGTGCTGCAGCCAAACAAGTGTTTCAGTATTAACCTGCAGTTACAGCGAGCTGAACAGATGGCAGCGGACTGATGGGAGGAAGGAAATGCTGAATTACTCTGATAAGGGAAGCAATCATCATAATTCTCCTACTTTGCAGGCATATCTGCAGTAATCTTATACTTGCTCCTTTGTGGGCATCTCCCAAGTCTGTCATATCGCAGAACTGTTGTTTCCTTTTGCCTCTTTCTTACTTTGTTCTGATCTCCACTGCCTTTTTTAAGACTTGTTTGTGTGGGAGGTGTTCTTCCTCCTCCCCAGTGTTGTCTGATAGTGTATAACCTTACTCACTAATTTCTTAGTGCAGGTAGAAAGCTGAGTGGAGGATGGAGTTTTGACTGAGATGTTTAAAGCACTTAAAGGATTTTTATGCAGACTAATTAAGCAGAGAGCTAAAGCAATAATCCACACTAGTGACTGCTTGGGTTCAAGACAAGCTTCCATGGCTTTTATAATGCAAAGAAAAGTACTTTTTCCTCAGCATATTAAATGAGCAGTATCATAGAGCAGTAGGGGTCGTAAGGGACTTCTGGAGTTCATCTGGTCCAACCCCCCAGCTAAAGCAGGGTCATCCAGAGCAGGTTGCATAGGAATGTGTCCAGGTGGGTTTTGAAATTCTCTGGAGAAGGAGGCTCCACAATCACTTTGGGCAGTCTGGTGCAGTGCTCCAGCACTCTCACAGGACAGAATTTTTTCATTGTGTTCAAGTGAAGCCTCCTGTGTTGTACGTTGTGCCCACTGCA
This sequence comes from Indicator indicator, assembly GCF_027791375.1. NCBI lineage: Eukaryota > Metazoa > Chordata > Aves > Piciformes > Indicatoridae > Indicator > Indicator indicator. The sequence continues at coordinate 64,585,748 of NC_072011.1, read as the reverse complement.
CTTTGTCCTATCACAGGGCACTGCTGAAAAGAGCCCAGCCCTTATTCTCTTGACCTCCACCCTTTAGCTAATGATCAGCACTGGTAAGATCCATCTTCAGTGTTTTTTTTTTTTTTCCAGGCTAAAGACCCCCAGGGCTTTCAGCCTCTCTGCTTCTCATAAGAGAGATGTTCCACTCCCCTCATCTTTGTAACCTTCTATGGGACTCTTTCTAGTAGTTCCCAGTCTCTCTGGAACTGGGGAGCCCAGAACTGGACAGAATACTCCAAGTGTGACCTCACCAGGGCAGAGTAGAGGCAGAGAAGAACCTCCTTGGACCTCCTGGCCACAGTCTTCTTAATGCACCCCAGGATGCCACTCTCCTCCTTACCATGTGGGCACGTTGCTGTCCCGTGGATCTTGCAAGCTTTGCTTTGTACCTGATACAGGACTGTGCATCTGCTGATGTGAAATAAAGCTCAAGCAGTTTGGACTCAAACTGAAACCTTGGACTTTTAAGAACTAATGTGCTTAGACTTGTGTTTCTTTTGGAAATGCACTGTACTGGCTTCAGCATTGCCATTCCTGCTGTTATTTATGCCTGAGGTTCTGAATCAGTTGTACGTGCAAAAAAGTTTTCTGTAGCAGCTCCGATGACCTTGGCAGAGTGTGTCAGCAGTGCTGGCAATCTTTATTGCAGCTTCTTCGAACGGCCTTCTACTGTAAGGGCCTGGACTGAATGAGTTATGGGGAGGGGGAAGAAATCCAACAAGGACAAGAATAGAGTCTTGCATCTGGGAAAGAACAACCCCATGGACCAGTAGAGGCTGGGGACTGAGCTGCTGGAGAGCAGCTCTGAGGCAAAAGGGCCTTGGGGTCCTGATGGACAACAGGATGGCCATGAGCCAGTAAAGTGCTCTTGTGGCCAAGAAGGCCAATGGCATCCTGGGCGGGATTAGAAGGCCTGTGGTGAGTAGATCCAGAGATGTTCTCCTGCCTGCCTGCTCTGACCTGGTGAGGCCACATCTGGAATATTGTGGCCAGCTCTGGGCCCCTCAGATAATGAAGGACCTCAGGGAACTGCCTTAATGAGTCCAGCACAGAGCCACAAAGCTGCTGCAGGCAGTGGAATATCTGCCTGTGAGGACAGGCTGAGAGAGCTGGGGCTTGGAGCTTGGAGCAGAGGAGCCTGAGGGGTGACCTCATTGCTGGTGATCAAGATGTGCAGGGCAGTGTGGGGAGGACAGAGCCAGGTTCTGCTCAGGTATGTCCAAGGACAGGACAAAGGGTAAGGGGTACAAGCTGGAGAAGATAAGGTTCCACAGGAACATGGAGAGAAACCTTTTCACTGTGAGGGTGACAGAGCCCTGGAGCAGGCTGCCCAGAGAGGTTGTGGAGTCTCCTTCTCTGGAGACTTTCAAAACTGGCCTGGATGTGTTCCTGTGTGACCTGCCCTTGGTGATCCAATCCCCCTGACAGAGCAGGACTTGGATGATCTTTCAAGGTCCCTTCCAACCCCAAATACTCTGTCATTCTGTGAAGTGATATAAATGACTATGTGCAAGGTGCTAGTCCAGTTTAAAGAGCATGGAGAAGAAATACCTCATTAAAAATGGCACTCTGAGGAGAGGAAAGTTTGGAGAAAAAGTGGGAAGACTTTGAAATATGTTTGGACAAAAGCTTTTACCTCACTGGAGAATATGAAAAAACAGTGCCTTTTTCAAACAAGTCCTACTTCGAAGTACGTTTTAGACCCAAAGCATGACATGCTGAAAAAGTTAACCTCCTTTACAACTTAAAACTTGGCTTGCAATCGCCTTATCTGCAGACTTGTAACTAAAAATGATGTCAATGACTTTCAAGCTCTTTATTGCTTAGGTTTTAAGCAGCTGAAGTCAGTTTTGGATGTATTTTCACAGTTTTTTAGTAGCTGTACATATTTCTGCAAGTAGGGAGAATGTTCTGCAACAGTAACTCTGCTGTTGTGGAAATCTGCTGTCACTGGAAAAAACCTCTCCTCAGGTAGGTCCTTAAATCCACAAGTTACCAAGCAACTCTGAACACTTAAGGACGTACCAGGAAGTATTGTCTTGTGGCTACGTATTTCTTAGAATCACAGAATGCTAAGGGTTGGAAGGGACCTCCAGAGATCATGGAGTCCAACTGCCCTGCAAAGCAGGATCACCCAGGGCAGGTCACACACGAAAGTGTCCAGGCAGATTTTGAAGATCCCCAGAGAAGGAGACTCCACAACCTCTCTGGGCAGCCTGCTCCAGGGCTCCAGCACCCTCATGGTAGAGAAGCTTTTTCTCATGTTGAGTTGGAATTTCCTGTAATTTGAGTTTACATCCATTGCCCCTCATCCTATCACTGAAAAGAGCACTGGTTGGGTATTTGTAGATATTGATCAGGTCCCTTCTCAGCCTTCTCCTTTTCTTCTCCAGACTAAACAGCCTCAGGCCTCTCACTTTCCTCTCAGTCCTTTCCCAGCCTGCTGGGTCCGGGTAGGAAAGAAAGCCTTGACTCTGTGCAAGCAACTGTCCAGCTTTGGACAAAGCATTAGAATCACAGAATGTTAGAGGTTCAAAGGGACCTCCGGAGATCATTGAGTCCAACCCTTCTGCTAAAGCAGGATGTCCCAGACTGAATCACACAGGAACACATCCAGGTGGGTCTTAAAGTCTATAGAGACGGAGACTCCACACTCTCTCTGGGCAGCCTGTTCCAGTGCTCCAGTACCTTCACAGTAAAGAAGTTTCTCCTCATGTTGAAATGTTCCAGTGTCTCCCCATCCTCACTGTAAAGAATTTTTTCCTAATCTCCAGTCTTAATTTCCCCTCCTCCAGTAGTGATTTAGTCACACATCCAAAGCACAGCTCCATCTAGGCAGCTGTGAAGAAAATTAATTCCATCCCAACCAGGCTCAGTAACAGCCAAGACTGTAAGTGAATTAGTGTGAAGCCACCTGGCAGCTGTGAATGTTTTTAATAGGTGCAAAATAGTTCCTGTCTACACAAAAGGAAAGAGTAAGACTAAGCTCTAGTTGTCTGTTTGGTTAAGTCAAGCACAACTTGTTTGATGCCCACACTGAAAACATAATTTTGTAACTTCTTTTGCCTGCTGCTTAATTGTGGCTTTGATGAATTTGTGTTAATTAAACCAATTTTCATTTGAAGTGTTGAATATTGCATATTGTCATTTGTCTGTGAAATCAATTCAGAAATGATGTGACCATTTTTGTGTGGCCTCAGGTTTGTCTGTTATCTTACTGCTTAATTTGTTACTTTATTACTTAAATATATTTCCTTAAGTTAGATCAAAAATAAGTGCAAATTAATGACATTTGAGCTTCTGGGAGGATACAAACCTGTTCTCTTGCAGGGGAAAAGAAGCTAATTTACAAGCTGTGTTACAGTTTTTCTTGTTAATAAAGTTGAGAGTTAAAATATTAAACTGCAAAGGTAATGATCTCCCTCTTCATTCATTAAGACAGACTGCAGTCATGTCAAGCCCTCATTCTGCTCTTGTCTCATTAATGTAGAACTTGCCTGTCTGGGATCTCAGCAACAACCTGAAGAATAGGAAACTTGTCTGATGTGTACTTGGACAAACTCTCTTGTGAGCTTCCTAGAGAGTAAAAATGTGGACAGCAGATAGAATCCTGCAAACTGAGCTTGAGGAGGGGAGATTTAATCTGGAGATGAGAAAGAAATTCTTATAGTGAGGGTGGTGAGACACTGGAACAGGTTGCCCAGGGAGGTTGTGGATGTCCCCTCCCTGGAAGGTGTTCAAAGCCAGGTTGCATGAGGCCTCGAGCAAGCTGGGCTAGTGGAAGGTGTCCCTTCCCATAGCAGGGGGGTTGGAACTAGATGGTCTTTAAGGTCCCTTCCACCCTAAACCATTCTATGAATCTATAAACATCTCTTGTCCCAATAGTAACCTGATCAAACCTGGCTTCCCTCTTCAGAAGGTACATCCCTGGGGTATAATTTGGGGAGAAACAAACTGGAGAAGCTGCTTGACACACCAGGCCTTTCCTTAGCTTTTGGGTTCTAAGCTGTCAAGAGGAAAGGCTGGGAGCCCTGGGGCTGTTTAGTCTGGAGAAGAGAAGGCTGAGAGGGGATCTGATCGATGCCTATCAAGATCTGAGGGGTAGGTATCAAGAAGAAGGTGCCAGGCTCTTTTTGATGGTGTCCTGTGATAGGACAAGGGGCAGTAGATACAAACTGGAGCACAGGAAGTTCCACCTCAACATCAGGAAAAACTTCTTTGCTTGTGAGGGTGCTGGAGCCCTGGCACAGGCTGCCTAGAGGGGTTATGGAGTCTCCTTCTCTGGAGATTTTCAAGACCTATCTGGCTGTGTTCCTGTGTGACCTGCCTTAAGTTATCCTGCCTTGGCAGTGGGGTTGGACTGGATGATCTTTGGAGGTCCCTTCCAACCCCTACTGTTCTATGGCTACGTTCAGAAATCATATAAGCTGAAGTAGTACGTTTACAGTGGATGGAGGCTTTTTGATTTTCTTCTGGTGGTCTGCTTTAGGTGCAACTTGATTAATTAAATTTGCTGAGGCAAATGGCCTGCAAAACTCTTATCCTGGAGCACTAAAACTTTGGACTAGATTAAATTGTAAGTGGAGGCTTTGTGAATGATTAGGTTTACACCAAACTGTCCAGGAAGGTGGTGGAGTCACCATCCCTGGAGGTGTTCAAGAATCACATGGGCATGGCACTTTGGGATGTGGTTTAATGGCCATGGTGGTGTTGGGTTGATGGTTGCACTTGATCATCTTGGAGGTCTTTTCCAGCCTAAACAATTCTATGTCAAGGATGAGTATTTTGTGTCTTGGGGCAAGAGGGGGGGAATAAAAAGTCAGGTCAGCAGGCTGCTAGATGCACATTGCAAACAGCTCAGCTGTTTGTTCTTACCCACCAAGTAGTTTTAACTTAGAAGTGCCCTGTGAGAAATGTGTTGGTTTCAATGAGTGATTGTTAGATCTCCTGACCCCTGAAATGTAATTTTCTGGTGGTAGCACTTATTTCAGAATCTGCCAGTCATCTTAATCATGTTAGGTCTTCAGAGGTGAAGCAGAGGACACCAAGTGGTCTGACTGTTTGAGATCTTGAACAAGACAAATGAAAAGGTGTGTGGTACCCAAAATACCCCAAATACTCAAAATAGTAAGAGGAAGGCTTCTTGCAACCAGTCTAGGGAGCTGTGAGTGTGTCTTAGGATTTTCAAATACCAATTCTCCTGCTTCCTTGGGTTTGGCTGTTGCTGAAATCTTTAGAGTCAACCCCATTCACAGAAGTCCAGCCCAATTCATTTGTCCATGGGTGGGTTGGGCTTGCAGGAATATCTCCTAGCAGCCTCCTGCAAATAGGAACCATCCACTCTTGTCCTCAGAGGCTATCTCTCCCTCCCTCATCTCCACCATGTCAGGGCTTTGCTTTTCTTCTCTTCTGCCCCACACAGATGTGGGGATGGATGGGCAACAACTTGGAGGAGAAACAGCTTGGACAGCTGCTGACTCTAAGTGACTGTTCCACACCATGTGATAATGTGCTCAGCAAAAACCTTTAGAGGTCCCTTCCAGCCCAAACCGTTCTATGATTCTGTGAAATGCTTGAGGAAAGAAAGGACATTCTTGGTTATGGTGCTGTCTTCCAAATCAAGTGCTGAGTGTGCTGATGCTTAGCTTCCTAGAAACTGGCTGAGTACCAGTCTGCTGATGGGAAGTAGTGAAGGAAATCCTTTGGCTTTCTTTTGTTTCATTTTTGTTTTGTTGGGTTGTTTGGTTGTGGGTTTATGTTTGGTTGGGTTTTGTTACTTTGCTTGTGTGCAGTTTTTGCTTCCTTTAGTAGAACTATTGTGCTCCCAGTCTGTAGGTCTTTTCACCTCTTCCTTTCCTCCCTGTCCTGCAGGAGATGAGAGCAAGCAAGCAGCTCTCTGGGTGTTTGGCTGGGGCCAACCAAACAGAATCCTAAGCTAAAGATCAGGAGGGGGAGGCATAAAATTCTATTCTAGGCCCCAGGAAAGTGTTTGTAATATATATTAATATTGAAAGGCAAACTGCTGCAGTTGCATAAGTGGTCTAGATGTGCATCTGTTGTACAAAGGCAGAAAATAATTAATGTTTTCCAACTCTTAATTGTGCCTTCTTGCTTTTGGTGGTTAATTATTTAATCTTTCTATTCCTTAGAGCTCAATACTAAATGGATTTTAAAGCAGTGCCTTTAACAGTGGTAGTGTAAAGAGCTGGAATAAACCTATTTAAATATGTTTAATTTCATAGAATCACAAAATACATTGGGTTGGAAGGGACTCTTAAAGGTTGTTATGTCCAACACCTTCTGCAGTGAGCAGGGACATCTCCAACTAGATCAGGTTGCTCAGGGCCCCATTAAGTTTGACCTTGAATGTCTCCAGTGATGGGGCCTCCACCAACTCTCTGGGCAACCTGTTCTAGCATCTGACTACCTTCATTATGAAGAGCTTTCTCCTGATGTCCAACCTAAATCTACTCTGCTCCAGTTGCTTCTCATCCTATCACTCCAAGCCTTTCTAAACAGTCCCTCCCCAGCTTTCTTTTAGGTCCCTTTCAGACGTTGAAACACTGCTCTGAGGTCTCCCTGGAGCCTTGTCTTCTTCAGGCTGAACTACCCCAACTCTCCCAGCCTGTCTTCATAGGAGAGGTGCTCCAGCCCTCTGATCATCTCTGTGGCCCTTTTTGAGTTGTAGCAGCTTCAAGTCAGATGTTCTAAATGTCACATTGAGAGTTCACGCCAAGATACTTGAGATGTGTCTCAACATGTGAACACTGTTGAGAAACACTGGTGAGGTTCATAAACCAGCCTGCTTGGCTGAGAACATTCCTGGGTCTGTGAATGGCAGCTCCTGTTGTAGTTTAGGAATCAAGGCTGTTGAACGTACTCAGTTTTTCCACCATCCTTAGTAATGGGTGTGTGTTCTTCAGTTGGTTTTGCACACCTCTGTGTAAGTATTTCCTAAGAGCTTGCGTGATGCTGTTATAAAGTCTGTGCCCTGTGAGGTATTCAGCTTGCATGAAGCCTTGAGCAACCTGGTCTAATGGAAGGTACCTGTGCCTGTGTCAGGGGGGTTGCAACTAGGTGACCTTTAAGTTCCCTTCCAACCCAAACCATTCATGATGATTAATGTAAGATATCTATGTGTTTAATTCCAAGGTAAGTACAAATGCATGTCTTGGGAAGCTTTAAATTGGAGGAAAAGGGGCAGCTTCTACTGATTTCTACTGATGCTTGCATCTGATGCATTGTCATAAGGGTGATTCAAGTTGTAAGCAAAATCTTACTGATAAGTCAGCTTTTTGAAGTTTGGGATTTTTTTAGGTGAGAGGAAGGCAGTGGACACAGCACAACTTCCTAGCTTCATCTGGCTAGCTCAGTGTTATGTGACATCACTTGCTATTAGAAAGCTGTAATTAAAGTGGCTAACAATGAAGATTGTTTCATAGACTCACAGAATAGCTTAGATTTGAAGGGACCTTATAGATCATCCCCTCCAACCCCCTGCCATTGGCAGGGACACCTCTTAACTAGACTTGGCTGCTCAAGGCCTCATCCAGCCTGGCCTTGAACACCTCCAGGGAGGAGGCATCCACAATCTCCCTGGGCAGCCTATTCCAGACTCTCACCACCTTCCTACTGAAGAAATTCTTCCTAAGTTCCAGTGTAAGCCTACTATCCCTCAGCTTCAAACCATTGCCCCTTGTCCTGTCTCTAGACACTCTCATGAAAAGTCCCTCTGCAGCCTTCCTGTAGGATCCCTTCAGCTATTGGAAGGCAGCTCTTAGGTCCCCCGGAGTCTTCTCTTCTCTAGGCTGAACAAGTAGCAGATACCCCAGAGAAGCAACTGTGAGCCTTTATATTCAGAATTGCTTATTCCTGATGCCAGTATAAAATTATGCCAAAGAAAGTCTTCCCAGTATGTGGAATTTTGAGAATTGCTTTTCTCATTCCCCTTAGGTCCAAGATGGGCCTCTTGGAACACTGGGGTTTTTATTTGCATCAGATGTGCTGGAATACATCGAAATCTGGGGGTCCATATATCAAGGGTCAAGTCTGTCAACTTGGACCAGTGGACACCAGAACAAATACAGGTAAAATATCTTCAAACTTTTTTTTTTTTTGCAGTTTGGGAGGTGGTGGGAGGTTGATTCTAGGAGTCTTTTCAAAAGGATTTGAGTTTACCACAGTGCCCCAACTTTAACAACTACTTTGAGTGCACAATATTTGTGTTATTGTTCTACCACAGTGAGTTTTAAGTTCTGAAATTTCCCTTCAGAAGCTGGTTTATCTTTTCTGTGTTATTTTAGGTGTACCCTGCCACAGGGTCTCTGGGAGCCTCTTGTTTGTCAGATCTGTGGATGTGTTGGAAGCCTTTTCAGTAGGGCAGCGTTCACACATCTGCCTGAGTCTTAGTTGTGTTCTTTTGGTGTACCAAGTACTGAATTTTCCAGGTGCTCTCCAGTCTGTGGCTTCTTTCTGCTGCCACTCCTGTTCCTCCTGGTCTGAAGAACCATCCTGAGAGGTGAAAGCTTATCTTTCACTGGATAAATTACTTTACACTGTACCCAGTGTCTGTGGTGGTAGCTTTTGTCCAGCAAGTCATGCAGCTGCAACATGGGAGCATCTCCCAAGCTGTGCCATCAGAGAGGTCTCCCAGTTCAAATCTGGCAGCATCATTTGAGCACACCAGTAGCATTCTGACTGTGTGAGGATTTAAGGTGCTGATGGATATGAGCTAACTGTTCTCTGCTTCTCCTCAGTGCATGCAGGAAATGGGAAATACTAAAGCAAGACTACTTTATGAAGCTAATCTACCGGAGAACTTCCGAAGACCTCAAACAGATCAGTATCCTTTTTTGGTTTAGCTTTCACGTTTGCAATGCCTTTTAGTGCTGTTGAGGTGTGAGGGCTGTTGGAAGGCACAGCTCCCTTTGGTAGCTCACCTGATTTATCTTGTCGAGATGATCAGGTAAGAAGTGGAAGTGGAAGTTGTGAATAGTTCAGAAAGGGTTTAAATTGCTTCACTTACAGCAAATCTCCTTTGTAATGAGCTTTGGCACATCCCATTTAGTTTTTTGCTTTCAGAAGTGGTGACTTGATAAGTTCCCTGTATGTAGGAAGTTAGAAGGATACTAGAGAGCTCTTGAATATTCTATTTTTATCTTGAGCAACTGCCAGCTGAAGTTAGAAGCATTTGAACAGGAAATAATAAGCTGAATGGTAAACTAAAATAAGTCTTTGTATCCTACTCCAGTGAAGTATGAATTTCTTCCTCTAGATTAAGTGTTCTCTATTGTTTTGGACATGAAGTGTCTATGTGCTACAAAGTGTATGAGAACAGAAGACTAGCATGGGAATATCTAAAGAAACCAAATTTCCCTGACAGCTTCCACTTGTGCTGCTGATGTGTGTTTCATAGATTCAGAGAATGTTTAGGGGTTGGAAGGAACCTTGAAAGACCATCCAGGCCAACCCCCCTGCCAGAGCAGGAGCATTTAGAGCAAGCCCACAGGAAGGATGGAGAGATAGTGTTTACAAAGGCCTGTAGTGATAGGGCGAAGGGCAATGGCTTCAAACTAGAGAAGAACAGATTTAGATTGGATGTTAGGAACAAGTTCTGCACTGTGGAACACTGCAGAAGGTTGTCCAGGGAAGTAGTTGTGGCCCCATCCCTGGAGATACTCAAGGTGAGGCTGGACAGGGCTCTGAGCAGCCTGATCTCGTTGAGGATGTCCCTGCTGACTGCAGAGGGGGTTGGACTAATTGACCTTTGGAGATCCCTTCCAACCCAGACCCTTCTGTGAGCCTGTGATTTATGATCAGCTTTTGATGCATGAAATGATTTGTGCCAGTCAGAGAACAGGTAAGCACATTTCACCTTTTATCCAAAGAGAAAGCATTTTTTCCCAAGTTTTATGATGCTAAGCTCTAATTATTTACTTTATATGAGTACCTTTGTTCAAATATTTGCAGTAGTAGAGTCATGTAACTTCTAAATGCCAAGTGAAAATATCCTAACTGTGGAACACTGAGTTAACTTCTAGCATATCCTTCTTATATTGTTTCATTAAGAGTGTGAACTGATTAATTCTCTGTAGGAAAAAAAACAGGGTTTTTTGGACACTGAAGTATAAATTGTTCTGTTTAAAGCAATTTGTTGTTTTAAAACTACAGAATGAGGTGGAGCAAGAATCTGGTGCAATTCTTTCCTTTGAGTAGCTCCTCAGCTTTCTCAGTGTTTCTATCTTTCTGAACGTATATTTTCCTTAAAAGGGCTTCCTCCAGAGCTGTGGAATTTTTCATCAGGGATAAGTATGAGAAGAAGAAGTATTATGACAAAAATGCAATTAATGCCTTCAATGTAAGTAAACAGTTTCAGCAAGGATTCTGTCACTTTGCTTTTTTGAAAGCTATGTAAGAGGAATGTAAAAAGCATTGTCTGTGTGTGTGTGTGTGTGTGTTAAAATGTCTTTTACAGGCAAACTTTTTGATACAGGGCTAAATATTCTCTCTTGGAAGCTATTCCTTTCTTCTTTTAAGTTTAGCATACCTTGTCTATTAGAATACAGCAAAGTGCAATGATCCAGCAAATTGGGGGTTGGACTGGATGACCTTTGGAGGTCCCTTCCAACCCAGACCTAACTATGATTCTACAATTCTATGAAATAGTTTGCTTCCAACTCTTGCTGGGGCTCTGAGCAACCTGATCTAGTGTGAGCTGTCCCACCCATGGCAGGGGGATTTGAACTAGATGATTCTTGAGGTTCCTTCCAGCCCTGATAATTCTAATTCTGTGATTCTATGTTGTGTTTTTTCTCTTTCAGTGATGGGCACTTCTCCAACTGTATACTCTCTGAGTCCTTTCTGAGTAACTTTTTTTGTGTTAGAGGAACAAGATAGGATTACTGTTACTGGTGACTTTGTCTCCACTTGTTCTCTATAACGATCACAGAACGTCAGGGGATGGAAGGGACCTTGAAAGATTATCCAGTCCAACCTCCCTGCCAGAGCAGGGGGCAGGTCACACAGGAACATGTCCATGTGGGTTTGGAAAGTCCCCAGAGAAGGAGACTCCACAACCTCTCTGGGCAGCCTGCTCCAGGACTCTGTCACCCTCACAGTGAAAATGTTTCTCCTTATGTTCACATGGAACCTCCTCTGCTCCAGCTTGCCCCCTTTGCCCCTTGTCCTGGCCTTGGACATCCCTGAGCAGAGCCTGGCTCCAGCCCTGTACATCTTTATCCCCAGCAATGAGGTCATCCCTCAGGCTCCTCTGCTCCAAGCTCCAAGCCCCAGCTCCCTCAGCCTGTCCTCACAGGGACGTGTTCCACTGCCTGCAGCATCTTTGTGACTCTGTGCTGGACTCATTAAGGCAGTTCCCTGAGGTCCTACTTGAACTGAGGGGCCCAGAGCTGGCCACAATATTCCAGATGTGGCCTCACCAGGTCAGAGTAGAGGGGCAGGAGAACCTACTTAACCTGCCTTGATGAGAAATCCTGGGGTGTTTTGGATGCCTCTCCTGAGGGCCTTGTGCCAGATGTTGCTTGTAGCAGGACATGCTGTAAGAGCAGACATGGACAGTGTGGCAAAGAAGCTGTTTAATCCTGTAGCCATGTGTCCACTATAGTAAGTTGGTTGCAAAGCAGTTTTAAGAATGTCACCTGGTACTGAAGCCTTGTTTGTTGGGTTTTTTTCAATGCAGTTCTTTCTGGGATAGACAATCTTGGTTATGTATTTGAATTTATATAGCTGTATTTATGCTTAAGCACACCCTCCTTTAGACCTACATGATTTAAGTGTGGCCTGACATCTGACTTACTACTCCCATCTTACTAGGCAGTGAATTTAAGCAGGGCAATGAATACAAGGTTGGGTGTGAAGAGTGGGAGTTGTTTTCTTTCCCACCTGAGCAAATAGATCTTTGAATGATAGTTTTATTTTGAAAGGCAATGAAAACCCCCAAACCTGGAAACTAGAGAATTGTGTTTCCTTAAGCACTAGTGAAGAAGGGGGGAAATTGCTTCACTTAAGAGGTAAAATACAGCTGTGGTAGGAATTCCACTTTCAGTTACCCTTTTTTACTTCTATTCCAAAGCAGAAAAGAGGAAGTGTTTAAAAGCGTTTACTTCTTGAGGTCTTTCAGACTGCCAAGGTCTCTCTAAACAGAGACTCTAGGTGTTAAATATAGTAGCCCACTACTACCTCAATAATGTTTGTAGGAATAATCAGGTTTTGAATTGCTTGCAGCAAGCATAAAATCCAGACAAGCTGAAGAGATTCATGTTACTACTGAGGGCTGGACACCAGTTTGCTTCTTCTCCTGGGGCTTTTCATTCATGGGCTGATGGAAATTGCGTCACCAGTCTGAGATGGGAACAAAATCTGCTGATGGAATATTTCAGCAAAAGCTGAGTCATGCACACTCACCTGCATCTCCTGAATGCCACCAAATGTCAGATTTGAGGTGGGCAATCTCAAATCACAGCTAGGGTAAACTGCTGTAGGTACATGATAGGAAATGCTTTCAACCAGTGTAGCACCTGAAGTCCCAGTTGCTGCTTGTATTGGGTTATCCTCCTTGGCTCTGGCCCCAGCCCAGCTCACATGCATGTGTAGTTCAGTGATTGGAGTGAGCCTGGGACTGGAACAGGCTGCCCAGGGCAGTGGTGGAGTCACCATCTCTGGAGGCATTCAAGCAATGTGTGGCCATGGCACTTTGGGACATAGTTTAATGGCCATGGTGGTGTTGGGTTGATGGTTGGAATTGGCTATCTTGCAGGTCTTTTCCAACCAGAACAATTCTGTGATTTTACTGATCAACCACCTCAAAGAGCTGTGCCACTCTTCCAGTCCTGAGCAGTGGTACAGAACCAACATTTCCCATTTTCCCAATGATAAGGGATCAGAAAACTCTGCTGCAGATACTTTCTGAACTGACACATTCTTTTCCACTGCAGGGAGTGGGAATTTATTATCATGTCCTGACAGTGTTTAGAGAATAGTAAACAAAATATATTTAAGGATGGGTGTGAATTATGCATGGAGCAGAGGTTTCCTGTAACTCTGAAGTTTGCTGAAGGTCTGTATTTTCTGTCTGTATAATGTAAGAAGTATAAACTTAGGAAGCTGGCGAAAATGTGATGTGAGCTTAAGAGCTTGTGATGGCACATTTCCCAGAAAGTTTTCTTGAAGGAGATGATTCAATCCATGATGCATTTACCACACTAAAATATGTCACATAGGCACCTGAAGATGAATAAAGTGGCTATGTGAAGAGTAAGCTTTTTGTACCTAGCATTCAGAAGCATTCACTCATGGACTTGCAGAGAGATTGCCCTCCCAGTACTGCAAGAGCCGTACTGGGTGTTACAGTGGTCTGGGGTAGAATTGGTGAAGTGATCTGAAGCATTTTTGCAATGTGCTATTGAAGACAGCACTAGGAAGTTCTGAAATAGCATACAAGTATTATAGCTTCAGGGGAAGAATAGTGAAATGAGATGATTTGGAGACTAGAACATCTGTCTTATGGAGAAAGGCTGAGGAACTTGGAGCTTTGTAGTCTGGAGAAGAGAGGACTCTCTGGAGATCTTCTCAATGCTGATCAATACTTGAAGGGTGAGTAGCAGGAATATGAAGCAAGGAGTTTTTCAGTGGCACCCAGTGAAGGACAAGAGGTAACAATCCTGTGATTCCCAGATCACTGAGTGGAATCATACAATCATAGAATAGTTTGAGTTGGAAAGAACCTCCAAAGGTCATCTAGTTCAAACCCCCTGCAGCAAGCGGGGACATCCTCAACTACATCAGGTTGCTCAGAACCCTGTTGAGGCTGATCTTGAATAGCTCCAGGGATGGGGCCTCAACTACCTCCCTGGGCAACCTGTCCCAGGGTTCCACCACCCTCATGATGCTGAACTTGTTCCTAACATCCAAGCTAAATCTGCTCTGCTCTCATTTCAAACCATTGCCCCCCATCCTATCATTGCAGGCCTTTGCAAACAGTCCCTCTGCAGCCTTCATGTGGCCCCATTCAGGTACTGCTATGGGAAAGGACACCTTCCACTAGCTCAGGTTGCTCAAGGCCTCATCCAGCCTGGCCTTGAGCAGCTCCAGGGAGGGGAGATCCATAACCTTCCGGAGCAACCTGTTCCAGTGTCTCACTACCCTCACTGTAAAGAATTTCTTCCTAATCTCCAGTATAAATCTCCCCTCTTCAAGCTCAGTTTGCAGGATTCTATCTGCTGTCCACATTTTTACTCTCTAGGAAGCTCACAAGAGAGTTTGTCCAAGTACACATCAG